>NW_004955468.1:10497102-10562951 GCF_000276665.1 Chinchilla lanigera | reverse complement strand
ATAGCATAATATTGTGTTATCATTGTACATTAAAAGCCCAGATCCCTCCTTTCATTATTCCAGTGACTTTTTTCTTCTCTATTTTATAAATATCCCTCAAATTTTATTCTTGTTTCTTTTCAGCATTTTGATTCATTAAAAGTCTATATGTCAATCCATCAAGAAATACTGCTGAAATGCAGTGATATTTCTTAGAAGAGAAGAAAAGCATGTCTATTTTAACACCTAGAGCTCCCAAATTGCCTCATTTGTACTGGGTGGGGGTTTCCTGGGATTGGGGCTCTCCTAATTAATAGCCTGACTTGTTTTCTCTAATTGGAGCCAAGATAGGGATTATTGTTTTTCTGCTTACATTTATCTAGATTTCCCCAGAGAGTCTATCTTCTACTTCGAGCATTCTGGTTATGTTCAGGGGAAGATACATACAGGGAAAAATGAGGAAGGAGAGAGGGAGAGAGTGGGGATTTACAGGCAGGCAGAACTATAATCACTGATGAGGAAATTCACTTAAGCTGGATGACTCAGGGTAGAAACAACAGAAAAACAAAGGAAGTTTGCCTCACTATTATAGTTCTAAATACCATACATGGGGAAGAAGTCTTCATCCGTATTCATTCCAACTCTGGAGCTCAACAGCAGCAAGGTCAGTGAGTTGACTAACTTGGAGGCATGGGAGAGGTGCAGAGAAAGAACAGCACACCTGCATCCAATAGGCCTATAGATATTATGACTACTTGTTGGGAAGGTTTTCCTCAATGAAGAGGCAGGAAATTGTTACAGAGCAGTTTATTTATTAGCTTACTTACTTATTTACTCTATTTATTTATTTATCTATACTCAGAAATAAAGTTATGACATATCCTGAGAGTATATGTACAGTCTTTATTTTATCTTGGTTTTGAGACTAGGTCTCATTAAGTCATTAAGTTGCCCAGGCTGGACTCAAACTTGTGATCTTGTCTCAGGCTCCCAGAATGCTGGAATAATAAGCATGTGCCATCATGCCCATCTCTGGCAGGCTTTGATTAACTTCCCCAGAAATGAGTGAGTTATAAATACAACCAATGTCAGAGAATTGCTTTAAAAGTACAAATGAGCATTGCAACTCATTTCTGAGACATTTTAGGAAGAAATGTTTGAGGAATTAGCTGAGTTTTCTACTTGGCTATTGTGCAGTTAAAGCCATTGATAATTATACTACACTTACTATGCTGAATTCTGGATAAGAATAAAACAAGGTTCATTGAATAAAGCCAAATAGTTTTCCTTTTTGGTTCAGATTTGCTATGTCCTTTCTTTAGCTTAAGCACATCTCTTTAGGAGATTAAAGAGTTAGACCTGCCTCTGCTCAAAAAGTAAATTATTGAACTAGTGCCTGGTTTAGTTCTTAGAACCTTCTTTTAAGGGTTGTAGGTAGTAGATGTGCTGGAGATTTGGAGACATCAACACTTGTGGAAGAGATGAGGTATGTGTGGAAAGACTGAAGGAACCTTAAAAGAATATTTTAGAAAGAATGAATATATGTGTATAGATACAGATATCTACATACACTCAGTCATCTCTCTATGAATAGAAAGAGTGAAGCTTGACATGTGATATTCACTTGTTAAAACTACCAACCGAGTCACATTACTATAGAAACTTGTTAGAAAACAAAGATACAGCAATTGCAAAAGAGGTGAGAAGAAGCTATTTTGGGAAAGAAAGAGAGAGGTCTTAGGGAGGTTTAGAAACTAAAAAATGTTTAAGTGATATGTGTGGAATAGTGACACTTTGCTAAGCTGGATCGACAAGTAGCAGGTTGCCATGACAACAGAAAATAAAAAAGCTTTGTTTTCTACAGAAACAATAAATTAGCTATAGTATCAAATAAATGATAACTTGCAAATGTATGTAAATAGAAGTTAGCAATTTGATAGGAATCAGTCATATAATTAAAAAGCAAATATATAAGATAAAAGATGTCACTGAAATAGCAAGATAAAATAAGTTAAACAGAGCCTGATTCATTTAGTTTGGGAACTGAAGGATTATCATATAAAAGTATATAAAGTTTTACAAAAATATACAGATATTTAGAGCTATAAATATATGTACCTAAAGTTTGCATCCAGATGCACAGCAATAATATGAGTAAAATCTATTAATGAAGTGCTCTTTCTTAAGGCACATACGAAGTATCCAAAGCAATAAAGAAATTTTTTTCATTATCTGAGCCAGCAGTTAGGCATGAATAATCCTATATAATTTGAGATTGCTCCTTTGTGAAAGGGGATAATTTAAGGAAAACAATTATAAAAAAAGTAAAACAGTACAGGTCCACAAGAGGACTCACATGGGGAAACTGATGCTCTTGAGCGACGGACCTTTAGAGAATGGAGATTCACATAAAGTAAGGTTGGAAGTAGAGACCTTTGGAAGTGCATTACCTGAGTGTAAGAATTACTAGGCATCAAAATAAGATAAAGCTAGTGGATGCAAAGTGTGTCCTCTGGTAGTTTTAACAAATGAAGATCACATGTCAAATAAAAGATCTTGTTGATATAGCAAGAAAAACTAAGTTGAATCAATCTTGATGATTAATTTGGTTTGGGAACCAGGGGGACCATAGTGCCTTCATATGACTTTCCCTTTGAAGCTGTGTCCAAACCACCTCTTCTTACAAGGACACCAGTCATATTGGAATAAGATCCACCCTAATGCCCTCATTTTAATATAATCACATAATTGAAGACTATATATAAATTTAACCAAATTTTAAGGTACTAACATTTAACATAATTCAGCCTGCAACCGGTGGTGATAGAAAGTCTGGGTCAAGTGGGAGAACCCTGTGGGAAATATGAGGCTGAGGAGAAAGAATTCCAAACAAGAAATTCTGGAGTCATGGTAATGATTAAGGAGATTAGAAGTCCACCAAAATTGATAATTTTGAATAATTGGGAACTTGAAATGGATAATTCTTCTGTGTAGAAGAGAATATAGAATGAAGAGATATAAATGAAGAAAAAAATGTTGGGTTATCTTCATACTTAGGTGGTAAAAAGTGGAAAAACCAAAGAGAGAGAAACCAGAATAGTGTAGAACCAAACAGACAAAGGAAGGAGAGACTTGAGGATTGGGTGACCAATCTTCTGAAATTAGTGGCAATGAACTTGGAAAGTGAAGGGTTGTAATTTAATTAAAAGATTCAGGGTGAAATGAAGAGACTAAATAATGCATTGCACATTAGAAAAATGCTGATGACAAACTTAGCAGAATAAAAATGCACCCCTCAAGATAAGAAGATGTGAATATATGTGACAGGAGAGGAGAAGTGATCAATATAAGTTATTAGGACAATATCCTATAATGTGTGGTGTTTAAATTTTATTACACAGAACTCTAATGCTCTACTCTTGGACTGACCTACTCAGTACAATTCTCCTAGTTCAGTCCTATATTTATAACTTATTATATTCCTTTTCTGTGAATTACTTCATCTGACCAAAGGTTTCTGGTACAAAACATCTTTGAGATGCAGAGGTAGAGAAGGGATGGGAGAAGGTAGAATTGTCCATCTTTAAGAGAAGGTGAAATAATATTTCTACACTTTCTTCCTCCCCTGAGTACTACCGGAATCATTATTAATAATGTGCAAAGACAGGGTGCATTACTTAGAGCAACAAGGAGGAGGAAGATGGGCAGAATTCATCAGTGATGGCTTTACCTTGATCGTTAAATTATTTAATCAAGTCATATTCTAAGATTCAGATGAACTAGCAGATTAAGGACAAAATTTCAAAAAAGTTGCAGGGAGATTTTTTTAAAAATCAGTAAGATGTGAGTATGAGAAGGTTAACCACCTTAATTGTTTACTATTACTGCAATGCCTTACACAATAGTTTCAAAGCATAGTCTTCTGACCAGCAGGATCAACACTGCCTGCAAACACTTGGGCTCTACCAGAGACTACTGAAATAAAGACTGTCAGTATGAATCCCAGCACTACGAGTTTTAACAAGCCTTCAGCTCACTGATGATGCTAATATTTGATAGTCACTAGCTCAAAATATTGGTTGTGTTTCCAGATGATATCTTTTTACTTACCACAAATTTAGTTGTAAACAAACAATATGAACTACTTCATTTTCTTCCTTCATGTCCTCAATACAAGGATCTACCCAGAGGCTGGTTTTTTGGTAAATGGATTTCCTTTCAGATCAATAGTAGAATAGTAGACACTTTCTAGAAAACTTGAGTTCAGTAGGAGTTGAAATCCTAACTTCCCACTTACAGATGGATAGCTCCAACTGGACCACTGCTCAGGAGTTTATCTTCTCTGCTTTCCCTTCTTCCTGGGGAGATTCAGTCATCTGCTTCATTCCACTGCTCTTCATCTATGCTTTCATTATTGTTGGAAACCTGGTTATCATCACAGTGGTGCAGCTGAATACTCATCTTCACACTCCCATGTACCTTTTCATCAGTGCCCTTTCTTTCCTGGAGATTTGGTATACCACAGCCACCATCCCAAAGATGCTCTCCAGCCTGCTTAGTGAAAGGAGGAATATTTCCTTAAATGGTTGTCTCCTGCAGATGTACTTCTTCCATTCCACAGGCATCAGTGAAGTTTGTCTTCTGACAGCCATGGCCTTTGATCGCTACCTGGCCATCTGCAGGCCTCTTCATTACCCCACTATCATGACCTCCAAGCTCTGTGCTCAACTCACTTTAGGTTGCTGTGTTTGTGGCTTTGTCACACCCCTCCCTGAGATTGCCTGGATCTCCACACTACCGTTTTGTGGCTCTAATCACTTGGAGCATATCTTCTGTGACTTCCTCCCAGTGCTGCGTCTGGCCTGCACTGATACACAGACCATTGTCATGATTCAGGTGGTAGATGTTGTCCATGCAGTGGAGATTATTACAGCTGTGGCCCTCATTTTCATGTCCTATGTTGGTATTGTGGCTGTGATCCTTCGTATTCGTTCAGCTGAAGGCCGCCGCAAAGCATTTTCTACATGTGTCTCCCACCTCACGGTTTTTGTACTCTTCTTTGGCAGCGTGGCTCTCATGTACTTGCGCTTCTCTGCCACATACTCCTTATTCTGGGATACGGCCATTGCTCTCGCCTTTGCAGTTTTGTCCCCTTTCTTCAACCCTATTATCTACAGCCTGAGGAATAAAGAGATAAAAGAAGCTATAAAAAAGCACCTGAGTCAAACTAAAATCTTGTCTTCATAAGACTAGGGACCTCAAGCAAGAATCTTAGTTGGGAATATCAATATGTGCTGGTTCCTCTTCATCCTCAACTATGAAAAAGAAACTTTATCAATCAACCATTTACTGAAACTGATCTCTTAAAAGTTCCTAATAAATAAACATCACCAATAGGAGAATTTGATAGCTACTTTGTCTATCTTTATTCAATTTAACATGCTTTAAGCATAATTTTGTTAAATGAATATTATGCCACTCAAGTTATTTGAGGTAAATTCAGTTCACTAAAATGATCTGGAAAAGTAATTTTATTTATTTATTTTTTTTTTTTTGGTTTTTCTCCGGTACCAGGAACCGAACTCACGACCTTGCGCTTGCCAGGCAGGCGCTTTGCCGCTGAGCTAAATCCCCAACCCTGGAAAAGTAATTTTAATACAATCAAAATATTTGCTGGTATAACATAGTAATTGAGAATATTTTTTACATGGCAAAGTTCTTTCCATTGTACTCCAGTGTATACATTTGAAGAATGAGCCTAATTTGTAAGTTGAGGATTCAACTATTAATCAATAAACAATCTAGATAAATTATGCATCAAAAAATTAGTTTTTCATGATAAATGAAAAATTAATCTTTGTTTTTGCTGTGATCAAATGTATTGCACATATTAAATCATAGATATAATAAATATTTATTGAATATACAACTTATTGCCACACTAAATTTTGACCTTGTGGCCAACTGACCAACTGTATTGAACAGTAGTTCTGTTTTCAACACCCTCATCTCTAGGCATTGAAGATTCCGGACTGTTACTCTCTCCGATCTTTTTAAAGTCTCTTTTGGAGACAATTTTCTTGTTGTATGTGATTCATAAAGTTTGATTTCCTCACTTTAACATCTAGTTTGGATGGGATAGCACTCAATATTTTGCAAATGTTTGTAGATTTTTACCTTCATGAGGCCACTAACACAAATCTTGTAGTTGTCAGCCTAATGCTCTCGGTTCTATGTCACAGCCCTTCCCTCACTCTCACCTTAACTCTTATGATACCTCTCTTATCTCCATATTTTACTACATTCAAACTCTTTCTCCCTGAAGCCTGGATTATTTTTTAATACAACTCTGATCACTGTACTACTGTACCCAAAAAAATCTTCCATGACTTAATCCTATAATTGATGAATGCAAGGTACTTTTACTAGAGAGTGAGGGTGTGTGTGTGTATTTGTGTGTGTGTGTGTTGAATAATTTTCTAAGCTGAGTGAAAAATAAGAGAAAAAGAAAAATAAAAAAAATTTATGAGACGTTCGTATTAATCTTATTTTGAAAATAGACCACTGGTAAATACACAGATATGAGGAAGCATATCTTCTGACTTGGAGACAACAGAAAATGCTATTTGCTTTGTTGACTTTAAATGTATTTCTTTTGTCAAAATTTCTAGCTCATTTATTATGTAAATTTTTACTTATAATAATAAAACAACATGAGAGTTCACAATTATAATTATATTTGCTACTAAAAATAATGCAATTTTGCACTTATTTGGTACCATTCATATTTAAGACATTGTACTGTCTCCTATGTATCTTATATTGTAACAATAACTTGTAATAGGTGTTATTGTCATTTATGTTTTAAAAGGAAGCAAAATGTGCTTTACAGGGGTTAAGCTATTTGTCCTAGTACATGCATTTAATAAGGCCTGAGCTGCTATTTAATCCTAGGTCTGACCTTTTCTTTTAATAACCATGCTATATTTCCTAATATTGTGGCTATATTCTTGAGGGATTAGAGAGGTATTGTATTAGTAGAGTTTTCTATTGAGTCAGAACCAATGGGCTGGCTATCCATCTACCAATGTATATGTCTGGAAAATGCTTATTATAGGAATTGACTGATGTGAGTATGGACACCAATAAATCTCTGGGATCTGTATCTATGAGTTGTAGTAATAGCAAAACTAGTCATGTAATTTAGTCTGAGGCTGCAGGTATGAGAACTAGGAATTCCATGAGCATGGGTTCACTGTAAAACTGATGTATAACTCTAAGTCTAAAGGCCTGAAAACCAGGCAGACTTGATTCCAAGAGCAAGAGAAGATGGTTGTTCTTGCTCAAAACAAACAAATACACCCTTTCTCCAACCTGTTTGTTCTCTTCATGTTCTTTTGTTTTTGTTTTTTTTTTGGTGGCACCAGGGATTGAACTCAGGACCTTGCGCTTGCTAGGCAGGTGCTTGTGCCACTGAGCTATATCCCCAGCCCTGTTCTCTTCATGTTTTCAGTGGATTGAATGATGGCCACCCACATTAGCAAGGGTAATCGTTACTGAGCCTGCCAATTCAAAAGCAAATCTGCTTCCTAAACATTTTTATAGACACATGCAGAAATAATGTCAAACTACTTGTAGGGAAATACTCAGTCTATTCAAATTGACATATAAAACTGATTATTACAAGTCCCACTACTTGTGTATTTGGCATTTTTTCAGACTACATTTAATTTCCAAATAAAAATATTGTCAAAATTCTGCCTGACATGATGCAACTGCCCTTTGTACAACCTGAAAAGTATTTTTTGTTCCTTAGTTGAGGAGATACATAAAGTCCTTAATTAATATTTACTTCTCTTCCAAAATCTCATAACCTAAATATTCTAATTTACAATTAACAATACTTAATATTAATTTAAAGTAAAAACAATCTTATGTCATATGATAAGAGACTAAGATAGAGAGAAACCTAAAGATATTTGATAAAGATATATATCCATTACAAAGTAAGCAAAATATCCATGACAGTTATAATCCACATTTGTATACCGGTCATGTCATCATCATTATTGTGTTTAACTACTTTTTTCTGCTATCCATTGTGTAGTCCCTTGAGGTTCAGCTTTTATCTGGTGGTGTGACCTAGACCTTCATTCCTGAGGAATCTAGGCCATTAACAGTCCTACTTGAATTGGACAGTCGTGGTTTTCCATTGACATTTATCATGCGGTGGGCTAATACTGAGAATTACCCTATGTTATGTCTTTTTTTGTGTGTGGTCCTGGGGATTGAACCCAGGGTCTCGTGTGGGCAAGGCAAGAGCTCTACTACTGAGCCACATCCCCAGTCCCAAGTTATCCTTTGTATACCAGACATACTCTTCCTTATGTCCACTATGAAATAATAAAATTACCCTTGCTAATTTGAATTGATCACTGTAGCTTCTTTCTTTTCCTATTAACTCAGAGACATCAGGAGCTTAATGTGTCCAAGTGGCCATTTTAACTTCCAGTTAAACAGAATCATTGATGAATCTCTTGAAACTGAGATCTCTAGATCACCAGAGAATAAAATAACAGCAGTAGAGGGCAAAAAATTTCCTAGTGGCTGAGTTGCCATGATGGTGAGCAATGGGTGAATGGTGAGTGGTGCCATATCCATTTCCACTTCATTCCTTGACTTATAAGTCCTAACTGTAAGAGAAATAGTATTATGTAGTGGATGTTGATTCAGAGCATGTATAGACTTCTGCAGAAACTTGCCACAGTTTTGGAAGGTATTTCTTTTCTTTTTTTTTTTTTTTGGAAGATATTTCTATCTAGCTGACACTGTAACTGTCTTCAAAAGCTATTCTACTTTTCTGTCAAACCAGCTGCTACAGGATGGTGAAGAGCATAGTAAAATCAGTGAATTCCATAAGCATGGCTCCACTGCAAAACTTATTTTTAGTTGAATACAACTGAGATTCTTGGTTTTAAAAATGTTACCTGGAATCCACAATGCCAGATAATGCACTCTGTTAGCCTACAGATGGTGGTTTTACAGAACATTGCTTTCAGGTAAGGTAAATCCATACCTAAAGCATGTATTCCATTAAGTGCCAAATACTGTTTCTTTCACAAAATAGTTCTCCAGTGTAGTTGGCTTACCATCAGCCAGTTAGGTGATCACTCTAGGAAACAGTATCAGTGACTCAATGTTGGTCTCTGCTACTAGCAGATAAGACATTCAGTGGTGTCTGGTCTGTCTACTATTGCCATATTACTCAGTTCAAGTATAACTTCTGTCTCTGCTACTATGGCCACTTTGGTAATAAAACTGTAAGTGATGACTGGGGTAGCTGGGTTAACTGGTATCAGCAGAAGAGGACTTAAAGTCTATAGCATGCCTGCTCACTTAGTTATTAACATCCTCATAAATTCATTCTTTGGTTGGCGTTTATATGGGACATAAATATCTTGCTGCAAGATCATACTGTGGTAGCTATATACTTCTTTGCCACCAATGAATACTGTTTCTTACAATTCATTGATAATCCAGCAAAATCACTGATGATAGCCCCTGTAGTGGTATGTAATAATGTCTGACCATTTTATATTCAAGAGAAAATATGCAATAAGCTTCCCTACCTAGAATACTGCCCACTAGGGGGGGGAGTTTCTTTTCATCACTGTCCTTAGGGCTATCCAAAGAATGAGAGAGATATAGTGGTGTATTCTTCATTTTAGATACATGTAATGCAGAAACATCTGTAAATCTGGCTCTGTCACCTGACAGTAGAAAGCTCAATATGCAAACATAGATGCAAGCTAGGAAGAGAAAGCAGAGTAGCAGAAGTGAGAGCATGAGCACTTTGGTCACTTCTTCACGTAATTAATTATGCATTCTTAGGCCCAGTACCATATAAGTATATATTTCCATTTGATGATCACTTTCTGTTGTGCATGCCCAACCTCATGATTTAATGGACTGGCTAACAGCCAGTTCATGACAAGCATTGCAGGTCCACATCCTAAATTGGTGGCCTATGCTCAAGCATTCAGTTTCTAGTAAGATGAAGTATCAGACAAGGAGCTAGGTATGCAGGTAGTTGTCTCTAGAATATGGTAGTGTCTTGTTCCAAATCCTTAAGGTTTGTGTTGTGACTCACAGGACTGTCCAAATACCACAGATACTTCAACATGTTGCTGACACTTCAAGTCACTTGGATCTGCTGGATAATAATGACTCCCATGACAGAGAACCTCATAAATCACCCTGGATTTATGAGAAACTTTCTTTTGCTCTGGGCATAACTCAAAATTAGTAGCTCTTGGGGATAATCAAGTAAAAGGGTCAGAGTAATAAATGAATATCCAAAAGGCTCACTTGGAATTGAGCTTTTTCTTGTTAGAATTAACCAGATGCAAAAAGTTTTCCTGCACTCTAAGAGACACATCTCAATATACATTATACCATTGGACACCTAGAAATATCACTAAGGCAGAAAGACCCTGAATATTTGTCAGACTTATTCTCATCCTTCGAGACACAACTGTACTACTAATATATCTCACACAGTTGTTACTTCTTGATCAGTAAGTCCAATCTGCATACAATGCAATGGTTGAATGTTACATCAATGCAATGGTTGAATGTTACATTTTGTAGAAGGAAAAGGTGATTAAGAGTCTCACTAAGTAAATATGGCATAGAACTCAGAAATCAATATATTCCTAAAGTAGGACCATAATTGTATCTTGCTGGTCTTTCCAACTGCAAGAAAATTGCTTCTGGTTGGCTTTATAATAGTCACAAAGTGAAAGATAGTTATCTGATCAATAACTACATATCAGGTACCAGAGGATATATTAATTTGCCAAAAAGTGAAACTGTACCCAGTACAGCTGATGTAACTAGAATCATCACTTAGTTAAGTTTATGATAATCCATGATTATTCTGCAAGATCATCCATACTCTGCACTGGTAAAATAAAAGAATAGAATATGGATGTAGTAATGACATCATTCCTGTATCTTGTAAGTCCTTAGTGGTGCCGCAATCTACAAAATCCTTTCAAGACTGTGGTATTCTTTGGATTTACTACATTTCTAGGTGCAGGTAGTTCCAATGGCTTCCATCTGGCTTTCCCCACATAATAGACCTCACTCAAAAAACCAGTATAGTGATTCTGTAAGCTTCTAAGTATATCTACTCTAATTATACATTTTGGAAATAGAGAAATAACCACACGGTGCTTTAAGGACCCATTAAACCTGTGAGATGAACCTGAACTAAAATTCCATTGATTATTCGACCTACATAATCCCTCATTCTGAATAGAAGACCACAGAGACAGTTCTGGTTTCTGGTAATCAGTGTTAACTACAGTTAGTGTCTCGTAGTCCCTGAAAGATCTGATGATTTTTTTCCCCAATGTATAATTACCCTGATAAAATATCACATCAATCCCTTTGAGGAAAGCTAGGGGATATTAGCACTATAAATATTAGATAGTGTACCTAATCTTTCCTTATAGCAATCTTTCCTTATAGGGAGAAGCATCCTCTACATTTATCAGCTGTGCTCAGCCTATGGACAAAGGTTGAATGTGCCTGGTTTGCATGGGCTGTACTAAGTGCAGAGGAATTGTCATGGGCCGCAAATAAAATATAAAATATAATTTTTGTATATGTTGTAAATGACAAAACTTCCTTTTAAAATATTTTATTATAGTACAGATGCCCAACCCATGGTGAGAGCTAAGGAATGTCTGCCAAGGTAGAATTCTCATGTTTCGTTCAGGCTTGAGTGCAGCAGTCTGGTTAAATTTTAACTCCATAATCACCAGAAAAGTCCTTCATAAAAATCTTAGGCCTAAATTCAAGGCCCATGGATTTGACTAATTAGTTCCCATTTCTGACTCTCTCCATGTGTTCTGTGTACCCTTCTATAATAGTGCAACAGACAAAGGTGGGTGCCCCTCAGAAAGACCATTCAGATGCCCACCTGGCTGCTTGCCTCTAGGCAATGTTGGTACCATCCAGACTGAGGAGAAACATCATGTTTTGTCCTTATTAGATGTCTCCATGGAACTGCAGGTTGGGGCCCAGTCAAGCTCTGTAGTTTGGAGAGGGCAGTCCAACTTCTGAATGTGGAGCACGGTCTTAATGACCTATTGCTTTCACTGTCTGTTACAAACACTCACACAATCATTCAGCAGACATTCAGAAGTTAAACTTTCCAACCCCCTTCCCTTGAGGGTGTCCCTGAGTAACAAGAGTTGATCAGGCTCTCCTTCTGCTTGAGCTGAGGAAGACTGACAGACTAACTGGGGTGTCCCTGGGTGTAGGTAGGCAGGTAGACTGTGTGCTCCTCCCTTTTGGGTCCAATGTGGACCACTGAAATGCAGAGCCAGGAATCCTCTTCCAGATCTCTGAGGGGACTCAAGAAATCTCAAGGGTGTGCCTTCACAGTGGAACCTGGAGAGGTCCTTGCTCTGTCCACAGGAACCCTGACTGGTGACCAAAGAGGTCAGCACAGTTGATCTTCCTGGCTGATGCATCAGACGCTATGGCAAACAGAAACATCGAAATGTCACCCAGGATTTGGAGGCAGATTTATTTACATTGATGGACACTGACCTGTAGAGAAAATGTCAGGCCCCAAATTTCTGTGTCCACTGAATTCTAGAGGAAATGTCAGGCTCCGAAGGCTCAGGGAGAGAAGTTTCTACAGTGTTGCAAAGGGGAAGTACACAGGTAGAATACTTGGCTGTCTTTGATTTGTTCTTGAAATATGCATCATAGTGACCAGCTATGCATCACATTGACCAGCCATTTCTGAAAAACAGAAGCAATAGGAACTGTTACCTGGGCAATGATTAGAAATGGAAATACACTGGTAGAAGGGGGAATTTTCTTCTACTCTTTAACTCCAAGTATATATTTCTTTCTGTCTGTGTTATTTAGTCATTTCACATAGGATGTACTCACCAAGAACTAAATTTATCATACTCATCTTCAGGCAAAAGGGAAATGTCCAACTCTTTCTTAGTTTCTAGAATCAAGGTAGGAGTTGCCATTGTGATGAATGCAGCCTGTTCAGCATATATTGCTCGTCTTTCTGCTGTCAGTGAAATTCATTTCTGTTCACATTTACTGAGGTCCTACTAGTGAAAACATCACGTTAAAAAGTGTGTGCAAAGTAACTGGAAAAGCAGATATGCTATTGTAAAGTTAGCCATAATATTGTGGTTGACAAATTAATTGCCATAATGCCAGGGAGAGGAAAATATAATTCTGTGGACAAATACTGTGAGCTACTCTTGTAAATTTCTGTGTCCTTCATTAAATCTCTTCTGTTACAAACACTGACTAAAACAGTATCCAAAATCAGATCTTTCCCCTCATATTCTAATTTTAAAAATTAATGTTTCAGAATGACAGGATTGATTTGAAATAATTACAATAAATGTGATTGGCACTGTTCACATACATTAACAGTCATAATCCTCTTACTAAATGGTGTGACCAAGCATTTAAATCAGATGGTTCAGTTTCAGATCCAATACCCACTGTAATTTCCATTAACACAAACTGACATTCAATTTTAATTATATAGTTCATTGTATAACAGAAACACCACGATTTTGGTGTTTTCTTAGTGCAACAAAAAACAAATGAATGAACAGAAAAACAAAATAAAATTAAAGAGGAGAATGAAAGATGCTGAAGGCAAGAAATGGAAAATCTTCTACTATTTGATTAAAGAATTGCAAACTGTAATAATATATAAATTTTCAACTATAGTTAACAAATTACCTCAGAGGACCTGAGGTAAAGTTGGTAGTTAACTACAAAAAGACCTTTTTATTTTGTAAATTGCTTTAAATATTGCCATGACCCATTTAGTAGTCAAAAAATGGCATCAAATATCAAAATAATAGATTAGTGATGACCCATGTTCCACTGAGGAAAAAATTTGGTTTTGTATTGAAGTTCACATATGTATCTTGTTGGTAAACAAATAGAGAAAGTCAAACTTCAAAAAAATTCCACAATACAGAAGAGGTGTGTGTTTAGCAAAGAAGCTTTGGGAGGGAGGTCAGCCCAGGAGGAGGAGGTCAAACACAGCACTCTTCTGAGTCCTGCACTGGGCTGATGCAAGCTGCTCTGTGCTGATTATCCTGCTCTGTGAAGAATAGATTTGCCCCAAGGTGATAACCAGGGCCAAGTACCACATGCTTCCAAACCGCCCCACCCAGGCAGAACTGTTGAAAAGACTTCTCTTTTAAAAAAAGAGCTCTCAGAAAAAGTTCTTATTTTAAAACTCCTATATTATTAAAACTCCAAAATGAGTCAGAATAGTGTTAGACAATATTTAAAAAATGAGATCATTTTGCAATTAACTGTGTCCATTTTAACTTTCACCACTTTCATCCTCTAAGTTTATCATCTTCTAGCTTTGTTTGAAAATACATACATTCCTCAAATGCAGTTCTTTGAGTACGAAAAGAGAACTTCATTTCTCTGCCTTCTTTTTCTATTAATCTGTGTGTAATTAACACTAATGTTCCCTGTAAACAATTGCACACCAGTTTTACACATTGTGCACATTTTTATTATTCTGTGGGGTCTACTGTGCATTCTTTATCTGATTCTTTTCTAGTCAAGCCCCCTATGCTATCAGAGTAAATAAGCAGTTACAGGCAAGCATAAAAGCGAAAGAAGAAAATCAGAAAGTGTTAAGACTATATATAGGGCATTAAGTTTCATTATTATGTTCCTTATTCTATCTCAAAGAAAGGCTTCACTCCTTATACTAATAGTGGTAAACAATGTTCAGACACTGGAGAATCTGTCAGTTTCAAGAGAGTGGACTAAGTCTTACTCAAGAGAGTAAGACTAAATTTCAAGTCAGCTGCAGTCAGAATAACAGCCAGAGAGCTATGAGAGTAACTCTTACTGAGACTCCCTCCTGGCTGTAGTAACTGAAGCCTTGAAGAACTCATCTGTTTCAATATATCAAACCTTTATCCTGAACATTTTCTGTGAACTTCAACATTTTTTCTTTGCTCTAAAATCTGTGGCCCTTATCTACTTAAAAAATGTAATAAGAACAGAACATATGATTTACCCACTTAAGTTTTAAGAGTATAATACTGTATTACTATAATTTATACAGTATTGCATAAAGGTATAAGTTTGCATACCAGATCTCCAGAACTTAGTAAATTTTCATAATGGACAATTTTCATGCATTAAAGGACAATTCCCTATTTTTCTCTATACCAGTCCATGACAATCACCACTCTACTCTCTGTTTTTGTGAGTTTGACTTTTTCTATTTACTTTAAGAGTGTTATAATTTGTCCTTCATTTCACTTCGTATAACTTCCTAAATGTTTACCCATGCTGTCCCAAATGGCATGATTTATTTTTCAAAGATTGTATAGTATCCATTGTTTTTATATACCACATTTTGTTTATCTCTTCATTCATAATGTATGTTTTAGTTGCTTTTATATCTTGGCTATTGTAAATAGTGCTGTAATAAATATTGGACTTCGTACAACCTCTCTCCTTTTCCTTTCTTTTTTTTAAAAAAACAGGGTCTCTCTATGTAGTTTAGGATAGCCTTGAACTCATTAAGTAGCCCAGGCCAGCCCCCAACACACAGCTAACATCCTGCCCTTGCTTCCCAAGTGCTGGGATGATAGGAATGAACCACCATGCCCAGCTCTTAGAATGCACCTCTGTGAGATCCTGATTTCAATTCTTTTGGATACACACCCAAAGGTGGTATTGCTGGATCATCTCATAGTTTTATTTTTAATCTTCAGTAACCTCATACTGTTTTCCATGATGGCTGCACAATTTTACATTCCCACCAACAATGTACAAGCATTCTAATTTATCCACATTCTTGGCAATATTCATTATCTCTTTTGTTCTTTCTAGAGTAGCCATTCTAACAGAGGTGACATGTTTCATTGTAGTTTTTCATTTACATTACCCTAATAATAATTTTAGTATCTTTTCATATATCTGTTGCTTATATGTATATCTTCTTTAAAGGAATCTCTATTTAAGCTCTTTGTTCATTTTTAAATTTAGTTTTGTAGTTAGTGTTCTGTTTGTTATTGATGTGGAGCAACTCTTTGTACATTTTGCATAAGATATCATCAGCCTTATTTTTGTACAAGAAAGTCTCTGAAAGCCAAAGTATCATTCTACTGTTATTTGACTTATAAGTATTCACATAAAGAATCAAATCCAGTGCCAATAGGACCATCATACCATTCTATAATTCATTTATCAATATTTCTGGTTTCTTTCCCTGTATTCCAGGATCATCACCTCACCAATACTATGCAACATATAATTAATATTGTGAGAAAAATTACAGTACAGTTTAATCAGTAGGCCTGATCCTCATGAAAAAAAGTGTCTCTTCAATATATGATGTTGGAAAAATTCCATATAATCATAAAAAAGAATGAAATTAGACGTTTATCTTACATACCTCAAAATCAAGTCAAATTGGACTAAATACTAAACTGTGAGGCATGAAACTGTAAAACTCCTAGAAAAAAATTACATTGGTCAGTGCAATTATTTTGGGGGTATATGAATGAAAGCATAAGCAGTAAGAGCAAATGGAATCAAGTTTGGCATAGATAGCTCCAGTGCTTTGTAGGAAGGATTGAAATTATACTATTATTGTCTTCTTTCTTATTTCACTTTAATAATTTAGTAAGTAACTTTGCCTTTGAGAGCAATTTCTGCCTCTTCTCTTTTTCCCCACCAAAATAATATATGCAATAGTATGACTTTTACACCATATAGTAAGAATAAGTCCCATTTTCAAATGGTTTGTGATGTCATTAGCTTATCCAATGAGGTAGCCTAATTTTTGTTTCATGAAATGCAAAACAAACATAATCATATATCTCAAATTTTGCTTCTGCTATTTGAATGATTACAAGTACAGATAAATCATATTTTTAAAAATCTGACCCATGAGTCCAGAAATAAAATATTTTCCTGGTTTTAGTCTTTAAAAAAAATGACCCTACAGCAAATGCTGGGTAGTTTGTTGACTTGAAGGCTGTTATAAATTTGCAGTTAGATCTTGGTGAAGTTGTTGAGCTCTGTGTCCTAGAAAAAGAACCGTGAGTAACCTGAGTTCTTGCACTTCTGCACTGCAAAGAGTCAAGAGGATGAGCAACGTGTAGTTCCTCCTCATAATGATTCTCAGACATTATAGCATGTAAAGTCAAATAAGGTACAAAACATAATCTTAGCATAACTGTTTGTCTCACATCTGCAACTAGTTTTTCTTCCTACTTTTTGGTCTGAAAACTTTGCATCCACTTTTTTTTTTTTTTTTTTCTGAAGTCCTCTTGAACAGATGAGTGCAATAGCCTCCCCCCAAAGTGCTGAGTCATCTTGTGTCTGTGAAAGTCAGCAGCTGCCTCAGCTGAATGTGGTGCATGCAGATAAAGTTGATTGTCTGTGGTTGGCGGGATAATTCTAAAACCTTTTTTTGTGGTCTTTACCAAATTCATGTTCCTGATAGTCTTTTTTAAATTCAATGACAGAATTCCATATGAATTCTCGCTCTCTGTCTCTCGTAGATACACTTCATTTGACAAGTTCTAGAGCTTAAGGAAAAATAGAACAATCTACAAAGGAAACTGTGAGTACCAAATTCAATTCTCTTCAGTACAATTTGTCACTGATAGTATTAGGAAAACTGTCTAATTTGAAATGTCTATACTATGTTTACAGTGTCATTAAACACTGTTATTTGATTTTTAAGAAGCAGAGGATTATCGTTCTCCTTTTGTATGTTTAAATTTAAACACTAACCTAGCATTTATGTCTATATAACTACCAAAACTTAGGAGTGACGTAAGTTAATTCACATATAGAACAAGTAGGTAACTTGGAACAAAATAAATTTGCTAAAGATTTGAGTCTCTATGGAATGATTTAATGTGATAGCCCAGCCACAGTAGTAAATGCTGCCCTCAGAGAAACAATAGAGCAAAAACAAACAAACAAACAAACAAACAAACAAAACAGTGAAATTCAAATTCTGTAGTGAGAGGTAGGGAGAAAATAAACCAGGGAAACAGTGCTCAAATCATCATGAATGAAATGGACCTTTGAAAATTTTGCTGAGCACTGTCACACACAGGTTGGACTCCTCTAAAGAGAGGGTTTTTTCTTTTTGTTATTTGACAATATAAGGCTTTTAAAAACGATTACTGAAATATTAATAATTTCAAATTTGTTAAGTCAGTAGAAAACATGCTAAATTTAGATATGCAATATTTTCGGATAAAGTAAACACAAATATTAATGGTGTATTAGCCATATTTCTAAGTATAAATTTTTTGAATTTTTTTGTATAATTCATTAAGTTACTTACAAGGCCACTTCTAAGTACTTGTTAAATTAAGTTCAGGATGATCAGCACTTCTCAAATGTTTTTGAACATTTCAATACCATAGCATTACATGTCTTTTTGATCTACCTGAAATTCTAAATTCCTAATTAAAACTTTTGTATCATGAGTTCAGTTGTATTTTTTCTGTAGAACAATAAATGTTGACACACATTTACTGAGAAAATTTTCCAAATGATTAATAGCTGTTTGTCTAAGTAGTTGCTATATATGGTTAAATTTACAGAAATATACGTAGCCCTTCTACCAATAAACATTTAAAGGATTAAAGACATGTAAACATAGATTTACATAAGTAAATGCCTTACAATATTGAGAAGTAGCAGTAGATAGAAGCTTTTTAATTTTATATTTGTTTTAAAATTTAAAAAGAATTTCAACTGATGCATAATACTTATACATATTTATGAGGTGCAGTGTAATATTTCAAAGTACACAGAGGCTTTTAAAACTTGCAGATTATGGAGAGCAGTGGGCCAAAGGTTTTGGAGACTGCGGAAGAAATCCAGCAGAGGCGTCAGGAAGTGTTGGATCGGTACCAGAGGTTCAAGGAACGTGTTGCGGAGCGGGGTCAGAAGCTTGAGGAATCCTACCACTACCAAGTTTTCAGGCGAGATGTAGATGACCTGGAGAAGTGGATCTTGGAGAAGATCAAGATTGTGGAGGATAAGAGCTATAAAGAAACACCTACCATAGAGGTCAGTGCCAGACACTTCCTGAGCCCAGACCCAAAACTCTAATAAGAGAAACAGATTTGTCTTTATTTTAATGAGGGCAGATCGGTGAGAATAAAATATCAATCTACTTAGAAAAAAAAATCCCCAGACAAAACAAAGTAAATAGGTGGAGTATGACTTTCAGGGTGGAATTAAGAGAAATCTAAAGGTGTATTTCCTTTTTAAACATGGAAGAGTGAGATTGAGACAAGAAAATTTAAAGAAAAAAAGTGATAGTTGAAACATTCAATTCTTTGTTATAAAACATTATATGAAAAATACTTTCTTGTAAAGAAAATGTATAGCTGGTTAAATACAAAAGAATGAAAGATTAGGCTGTTAGGGCTGTTAATTTTTTTTCTAAATGACACTTCAACTTTTTTTTTTCTTTCTTTTTTTTTTTTTTTTTTCTGGTACTGGGAATTGAACTCACAACCTTGCACTTGCCAGGCAGGCACTGTGCTGCTGAGCTAAATCCCCAGTCCTACATCTTCAACTTTTGAAACCAGCATTTTATTTGCAAAGAAAACTCTAGATTCCATAATAGCCTGAAATAATTTGAAATTAACAAATTCATGATAAAAGAATAAGTAAATGTTTAAAGACTCTCTAACATATCATGTGATTTTGATGTTGTCTGACATTAATGACTAACTAGGAGTAAAGAATTATCAAAGCTTTAAAAGCAAGTAGTCTCCATTCTCTTCAGAACCAGGGATTATGCTATGTTTTTCCTAAGCTGCTATTAGTCGCTCTTATTAATTTCAACTGAAAGCTCCTAGGAGGAGAAGTTTGTTTTAAAATTCTACAAATGCTTATGGACCTCATATCATAGCATGTGGCACTGTCATCATCAGAAGAAAGGGGTACACAGGCTAAAAGGGTAATTGATATTAGGCAGTGAGCATCTGGAACAAGATCAAAGTCATGAATCTCAAATGAATTAATTCATACCTGACAAGAGAGAGCTCATTATTCTTGTGTACAACTCTATTATTAAAGCTACCATCTTCCTCATTGCATTCTATGTTCAAAAGAACTCAGCTACTCCTGTTTGCTAAAAAAAGAACACTATGAGTAACATACTTTTTTATTCACATAGGAATCTATGAGCCCTTTTACATAAGAGGGTATTTACTGAAAATTTTTCAAAGGCTAGGGCCACAAGAAAGACTCTTTCTGGCCTTTGACAATGAGTCTGGGGCACTTTGACAACGTGTTCAGTGGCTCTGCCTACAGTGTCCATGGCCTTAGGATATGACTGTTTCAAATGTGGTGATAGATTGATTAAATCCAGGTTGGGGAGCCCGTAGTTCTGCCTAAAAGTAACAGGAGAAAAACAAGATCCACTTTTGGTCCAGAGACACTAGACTTCATTAGCTATAAACTCTGCTTTTCTATGCCTCAGGAACCTACTTACCCTAAGGAAAAGCCAGAAGCAGACACAGAGGTCCCTCCTGAAGTGATAGAGTACAAGAACACCCTTGTTGCTGAATCTCAATTGGTCTATCAAGATATTAAGGTAAATGTATGATAAAGGTCACCAGGGTATGCTTGTAATTACTCTTTTTGTTATCAGAATTTTAACTGATTATATCAAACACAAACTTTGCTACAACTAGCTTAGAAAATGGGTTCCTGACTAGTGTTTTACACGGTTGAGGCAGAAGAAATTATGGGGTATCCTGTTGCTCACTGGAGTTGGATAAAGAACTGAGGCATAGAAGATATCATTAGATAGTAGTACATGTCTACTTATGCCACTGTAGAATAATTTATGTTAAGTTCAGCCTCCTTAAACCTGCTCCACATTTCTAAGTTGAATTTAGATTTTCTAAGTGTCTTTTTTAATGATTTCTTTTGACCTCAGTCTCCTTGTCTCTCTAAATCAGTAAATATATTGATATTCTCCCCTATGAGCCTTTCTTGCATATTTTCCCTTTGTCTTTTAAAGCTCTTTTTTTAGTATATGACACCCTTTGACCACCATTCTACTTATCTAAGCTCTTCCCCTTTTGGAAAAAATTTCTAAAACATGTGCCTTTAGAAAATCTTTCTTGAATACCTATAATGTAATGATAAGCACTACTCAAGCAGCGCTTACGCCCTGTTGTCCATTACTAATGTACCAGCTATTTCTGACTACAGTCATGCACTTTCCAAATGTGTGTACTGACCCAGTGAATTCAGAACCTCTTTGTATGAGTGAAAGTTTACACTTCTGATAGTTTTAATTTATGACAACATTGGGACTGGTGTTTCTATCTATAGTGGGAAAATTCTTTTTCATTTTACCGTCAGCAAAATATGATCATGAAACACAGACTATATCAGAAAAAATTTAGAAAGAATTCCTAGCAAAAAAATCTCAAAAGTTGTTCACTTATGTAAAATAAATATAATTTTAGGTTGTTCAGTTTGTGTGTAACGAATCCCCAGCATAATTAAAATTTTTGAGAAATATTTAAAACATTTTCTGTATCTTGGAATCACTTGGACTATATCAGACAGCATCATGGCAGGGTTTGGAGTTAAACATGGTATATGCTACTTTGAAAAGCAAATAATTGAAAGCTGTGTTCTTGAGAATATGACACAGATAGTAACTCCAGCTTTACAAGATGTGTTATACACTAGCCTGGCATTTGAAACCTTCTATATAGTTTCTCTCTATATATATAGTTCCAAGAATATTCTTACTGGTTTGATGCCCCAGATTTCCACTAACTAAAAAAATTATAACTTTATACTTTCTGACAAAGAGTTCAAGCTAACTCTCTTACATCTGTGTTCATATTCAGCACAGGGTATAGCTGGTCAGCACTAAGGGAATGAAAGATTAGACTGTCTATTGGGGATAATAATTCTATCTCTAAATAGCATATCATTGAGGTTTTTATCTTGCACATTTTATTTTCAGGGAATTCCTTCTAGATAACATTCTATGGCAACTTAATTTAATTTTAAAATTTTTTAAAAGTTTAAATTTTTATTAGCACACCTTTGGAGTATATATTAATTACATTAATTGTGAGGAGTTGGTACATACACACAGTACAGTTTAATTTGTTTTTCATCCCT
Source organism: Chinchilla lanigera (assembly GCF_000276665.1). NCBI lineage: Eukaryota > Metazoa > Chordata > Mammalia > Rodentia > Chinchillidae > Chinchilla > Chinchilla lanigera. Next base: position 10,540,718 of record NW_004955468.1, on the reverse strand, counting down.
TCCTCTCCCTCTATCCTCTTTACATGCTTTGGTCCCCTTCCTTTTTAATTAATTTGAAACAATTTTAAATGAAGTGAAGCTATCAACAAAATTGTGACTAAAAGTTTACAGGATCTCAGACATATCACATGATTTCAGTATTTCATTATATTAAGAATGGAATCATGCTAAAAAAGTATCAATGTCTTCAAAGCAATTGTGCTCCACTTCATTCAGAGATGCAGATTTTGTTAGGTTTTACTCAGAATGATTGTTCTTGACTCCTGTTAATTTCAGTTGAAAGCTCCCAGAAGTTTGGTGGAAACTTAACCTCATATGAGAGCATCTAGCATAGTCATCTTCAGAAGAAAAGGGTGTACAAGTTGCAGAATTGATAGATATTGGTCAGGGAGCACCTAGGGCAAGATTAAAGTAATGTATCTCCAGTGGATCAATTTACACACGACAAGAACAGAGCCCAGGATTATAGCCATTATTATAACTACTATCTTTGTCATTATTTTCTACTTTGAATACAACTCAGTTATTCCTCTTTATGTTTCATACTTCATTCCAATGGGAGTAATACCATCTAAAATGTTAGCATATTATTAAAATAATAGCAGAATTAAAATCCTCAAAGCAATTGGGGACAGGAAAAGACCTCTCTGTGGCCCTTGGGACCCTTTGGCAATCTATGTTCAGTAGTTCTCCGTAGAGTGATCATTGCTTCTAGGATATGGCTATTGTAGGTATTGCCATAGATTATTGTTTAATCTACATTTTGGAGCATGTGGTTCTGCCTAAAAGTAAAAGGAGGACCATGTAGTCCACTTTATGTTCCAGAGACAGAGTGCTTCATTGTCATGATTTCTGATTTCTAAACTTTAGGGGAAACATCAAAAGCATGAAGGCTTTGAAGGAGAAGTACAAGCAAAATCCCATGCCCTTCCTGAACTGGAAGAAATCAGGGAAGCCCGATTAGCTGAAGATAATTTTGCCCATGAAGATACCAAGGTAAATGTGTAGTGGGGATCTCAAAGAGAAGTTTCTGTTTGTTGGTTATAGTCTGAGCTTCAATTGATTACACCTGATATAAGCCTTGATATAATCGACTTAGGATAAGGATTCCTGCCTCTTGTGTTCTACTGTCATTGGAGGCAGGAGAAGTTACGGGATCTCATCGTGTTCAGTGGGATGGGGAAAATATTTGGAATGGGAAACATGTCATTGGATGATATTTCACTTTTCCTTATGCCGTTTGGGGTAATTTGGCTCAAGATGAAGTTCATTTCAACCTGCTTTCTATTTCTTAGTTGAATCAGCTTTTCCAAGTGTTTTCCTCTAATTGTTTACCTTTACTTCACTACGCCTGTATCTGTCTCTTCAAATATGCTATGCTCTCCCATTTGAATCTTCTCTAAATTTTTCTCATTTTTCTATGAAGTGTCTTTCTTTTCACACACCACATCCTATAACTATGTATCTTTCTGAACTCTCTTTTCCACTGATTTCAAATAATCCTTAAAATCTTCTGTCTTCAGAAATCTGCTCTGAACACAGAAATCTAAAGACAACCACCATCTGAATAGCATTTACTGCTCTCTTACCCAGTATTAGTACCTAAGCTATTCTCTTACTTAGCTCATGCAGTCTTTCAAATATATGTAGTTATAGAGTGAATTCATGATCCTTTTGTGTGACTGAGCTTTTTACTTTACATACTTTTATGTTGTCAAACACATTTCCTTTACATTTTTTAAAATTTGGGCTGGCGTTTTTTATATAGAGTAAAAATTTTTTCCCGTCCTACTCTCAGCAAAATATATCCAAACAATAGAGGCTTTAATGAGAAAATAATTTTGAGAAACAAATTATAAAAAGAAAATCTCCAAATTTACTTGTTTATATAAAATATAAATAATTTTGCATTCTTGAGTCCTGTGTAATTCACCTCGTACATTCATTAAAACATTTGAAAAATTTTTAAAACACACCTCCCATCTGTCAGCATAAATAGGATGGTATTAAAGAGCATCATGGGAGGTTCAGAGAGAAACGTGGTCCACATGCTACCTTGAACAACACAGCAGTTGAAAAACCTAACATTGTTGAACACACAATACAGTTGGTAACTTTACTTTTATAAGATATGTAATAAATGCTGTTTGAGCTAATCTGACAGCCAAAACTCTATATAGAGTCTTCAACTATATACTCCCCAATATTCTTACTTTTTTGGTGCCACAGATTGCTAACACATCAGCAAAGTTTAGCTTTTATACTTGCTGTTACCATGGCTACTTTTGCACTTAGAACACTCACTGCCTCACACCTACCTGCCTTCCTGTTCCTTAAGACTCTCTGTGTGCGAAGTCTTCTGTGCATCCCTCCTCTTATCCCTGTTACTGCTTGTAGTTATCTATCCTCTATTTCCTCAGAACATTTTGACAAACGTTTCTCTAATGGAAGATCATATTTGTTTCAGTGTGACAAACAACTGCATACATATCCAATTTTTAAATTATGCATAAATGTTGGGAAAAAGAATTTTTAATCCAGGTTTTTGTTTGTTTGGGGATTTTTTTTTTTTATGGTGCTGGTGATTGAACTCAGGATGCTGTGCATGCTACACAAGTACTCTACCACTGAGCTACATCCCCAGGACTAACCTAGGTGTTTTCCTGCAGAAGTCTCTGAGTCTGTATTTCCTCCATAGCCTCTGTGCCTCAGTACTTATGTTCTCTTCCCTAAAGACCCATCTGGAACAACTACGTGAACTGTGGGACCTGCTGCAGGAGCTCACCAAGGAGAAGAGTGCCTGGCTACTGCAGACCCTGAAGTTCTATCAGTACTTCCTGGAGTGTGGTGACATCTTAGAATGGATCAAAGAGAAGGTATAGGACAGCGTGCAGATAGGACCGCCCATCCCTCTGACCCAGCATCTACATAGCAATTCACTGCAAACTATTTACAAAGAAGCCAGAATATCTGTTTCTGGATGTCATTCCTTGGAACAAGAGGAATTTTGGTAAAGAATCAAGGGTATTCTGGAGAGTAAATTGTAGGGGATGTGTAAACCTGTGATCTGAATATGGAGAAGACAAGACTTAGGCAATGATCTTGCCTTAGAATATTGTCTAGGCTCATCCCCTTTACACCTTTCACAATCTTTAATTCGTCTCCCAGGTTTCTGCTCATTTTCAGGGCCTGATTGAAGATATTTCCAGCTCTTTCCCTATTCTCTGGTCCTTTATTACCTAAAGACATAAAAGGATTTATTTATTTATTTTTCTTTTTCAACATCACTGGTCATTTGAGAGGTACAAATTAATACAACACTGAGATTCACCCTAGAAGGAATGGCTATTTTCAATACATCAATAACAAATGCTGGTGGGGCTGTGGGAAAAAAAGCACTCTTCTCCACTGTTGGTGGAAATGTAAATTGGTGAAACCACTGTGGAAATCAGTGTAGAGATTCCTCAAAAAACTGGGACTAGAAGTCCCATTTGACTTAGCTAGCAAGGCTTTTTTTTTTTTTTTCTTTCCTTTCCTTTTTTTTTTTTTTTTTTTTTTTGCAATTCATATCTTTAAAAGGGTACTAGAGTAGAACCAGGATGAATTGCTTCCTCATCTCCCAAAACATGAAACAGCCCCCCATATTTCTACCTGAGTTACCCACAGATTACAAGCTTGGGTTTTGGACTTTTGCCTTGCTGGAATTCCTTAGCATTTCTGGTGACTGCAAAATTTTGTGTCTACAGAAATCTATAGTGACATCTACAGAGCTGGGTGAGGCCTGGGAGCGCACAGAATTTTTGCATAAGAAGTTTGAAGAGTTCCAGGAGGAACTTTCAGCTCGAAAGAGTAGAGTGGATGGAGTGAACAAATATGCCGATGAATGTGCTGAGGTGAGGCGCGGCAGAAGAGCCATGCCAGGGAAAGGGTTCTCTGCTGAATAGCTGGTGGGATATGAGGGAAATGAGACACTGTGAGAAAACAGCAGGATGCATGTTCCTGGTGTTATATGCTCTAGGAAGTCTCTTCTTTCCACTGCAACCACTTTTGTCAGTCCACAGAAATGGAGGTATGAGTGTGTGTGTGTGTGTGTGTGAGTGAGTGTGTGTGTGTGTGTGCAGGAATTAAATCCACTAGAAACAATCTTCTGTACCAGGTAGTAGATTTATTACTCATGTTTATGGGTACATTCTGTTTCTTTGTGAAAAGAAACAAAAATAAAAATACTAGGTAATGTAAAATAATGTTTGTTCATCTATCTGCCTTGCTATACACACATAATGTCTTTATACATTATTATCTTAGGGGTTGCAAAGGGGCAGAGGCAGATTTACATCATTTATTTAGGGAAATACTTATAAAATTTGGCAAACTCTGAGCAGACAAAGACTCAAAGTGGGTAAAAATGATCCTAACATATAAAAGAAACCTGCATTAGTAGGTCTGTCCAGTGCTATGGGCAGAGTATAAACTCTGGTAGATTGGTGCTCTAGGTTTTGATTAAGTGGATCAAGTAAGCTGGAGAACAGGGTGATGGTGAAAGTCAGTGTCTTATTACAGTGGCCACTCTCCACTTCTGACCAAATATGAACCATGTAAAGTGTGGAAATAATTTCTGATGTAACTTTATCTTTGTATAAATTCACTGTTGATAACTTTCCCCAGGAGAACCATCCTGATCTGCTCGTAATAAAGTTAGAGCGGGATGAGGTCAATGCTGCCTGGGAGGATCTCTGTAATCTGGCTCTCCAAAGAAGGGAAGCTTTGTCCAGTGCTGCAGACCTACAGCGATTCAAAAGGTAAATTATGGCCACCTTCAGATAACATCATGTTTACTTGTCTTGACTCTGTCTTAATCACTTACCATATTGCTGGGACAAAATACCTGACCCTTGCAACTTAAAGGAGAAGCTTATTTTGCTCCTGGTTACAATCAATGATCAGCTGGTTTCAAGGCTGAAATAGCACGGCAGAGGGACATGGTGGCAGAAAGCTCCTCATATCAGGGCAGCCAAGGAAGCACAGAGCATAAGGAGGAGCTGGGAGGGAGACAAACCCTTCCCGGTTGTTTGCTGTGACCCAGCTCTTCCAATCCCACCTCCTAATAGCACACTGGATGCCAGATAGATCCACTGATGAGTATAGCACCCCTATGAAGCAATCACATTCCAAACACGTGAGACTTTGGGGGCCATTATAAACCTAAACCCTAACACCTTGTTTTACTCCTGTTTGCAACTGATGGCCAACTTCAAATCCATGTGCATCAAGCATTTGCCTTTGAATAAGCAAGAAATTTAAGAAAACTGAGAACCACTCACTAGTCAATTATAGGAGGTTGGATCCCAAAGCAAAAATAAAAATAGCACTGATGTATTAGTGATAGAAGTTCTGTAGAGAGAGAATAATGATTAAGACTTAGATGAGGAGGAGTTAGGGGAAAAGGCCTTCACGAATAGCTGACTCAGATATGGGAAGTATCTCTGAGAGCTCAACCATCAGGAGGCCAAGGTCCCTAATATCTCAGTGGAAACAACTTCGAAGTAGGAACTTTTAAATTTACTTTTGCTGGTCTGTAGGAAGGCAGGGAGCTTGCCACCTGGATGAACTAGATTGATCCTTGCTGTTTGGTCTGTTGTTCTGTATGTCTTGCAATACTACCGTTCATTCTGCTGGAGCTTATGTTCATGTCTGGTAGGGATGTGACCGAAGCCATCCAGTGGATCAAAGAGAAGGAGCCTCTTCTCATCTCTGAGGACTATGGCAAAGATCTTGTTAGTTCTGAGGCCCTGTTTCACAGCCACAAGGGACTGGAGAGGAACCTTGCAGTCATGGAGGACAAGGTAAGCCACTTTGGAGGAACAGCTGGCCTCTGAAGTTAAAAAAAAAGGAAGAAAAACTATTTAGTGATCATCTTGCCTTGGCCTAACACCGATATAAACAGAGGAAACAATAACTTCACTTTGGATGAAGGAGAAATTCTGTGGGACTTGAATGTATTTCCTCACTGTAGTTCATACTTCTTAACAGATATTGTGAAGTTCCTATTTTTATTCAAATTGTTTTTAATTAAAATATACATATTCTCTATGTTTATATACTGTACGTTTTGTGTTATATTTCACAACTTAAGAAGAAAAGAAAACAATACCTCCAAGATCAGTCTATAATCTCTCAGTGGCCACAGTCTTTCCTTTGACTACATTTTTTCTTATTGAAAATGAATCTTGTTTATTTTATTTTCTTCACTCTGTAGATCAGGAAAACATTTTCTTCTTCTTTTACAATAAACTCTGACAGACATGGTAAATCTGCCATCAGGCTCTCTTCTAAATCTGAAAAACCCTAGTTCCTGTGTCTAAAGGACCAGAAACAACTATTCTGGAACTCAGCACAAACCCGTATCTTTAAGTACACTCACCCATTATCCACTTCTCAACTTTAGCCATAATTTAGAACAATTATTACTGAGTGTCCTCAGAAGAGCCAGCCACAGAAAGATCCAAATGTGCTGTTCTCTAACTGGAGGCTGTCTCTGTGGGCAGTTTCCCCAGGATTCTACCGTGCTTCATTCAAGCTGTAACAGGTGGAAAGTCACCATATCTGTATTTTGTCACAAGAGCCCTGCTTTGAAGGGCTTTGAAGAATTGTTCCTGAAAAGGTCTGGTATTACTAAAATTTTCAAAACCTTTCCGATGCCCACTGTACTCTTTATGGATAAAGAGGAATTATGAGGGAGAGACTTAAATCAAGGCCTTACTTCTGACACTAGCTGAATGATTTTGACCAAAGAAGCACTCTACCACTGTTGACATACAAAAGGAGAATAAAAACGGTTTCTACCTTGATATTATTAAATAAATAATATAAAATAAGCAAATGCATGTAAAGTGCTGAACAAAATGACAGATATAATGTACTCAATAAATTGTTATTAATTTTATAATAATTATATTAAGATATTGGATTATATTATATCAATATAATGGTTTATTATATTAATATTATATTAATTATGTTAATATAATGGAATATTATATTATTATATAATACATATTAAATTATAATATAGTAATTACAATATATTAATTATATAATTAATTATATACTGATCAATTAATATATTAATTATATAATTAATATAATTAATTGTAATATATTATGATTATAAATATTTATTATATATAATAAATATTATAGAAAATACATATTTAATTATATAATTAGCTATTTAATTATAATATATTAATTATAATATATTATATTATAAATACATATAATATATCATTATATGTAATATATATTATATTATAATGCAATGGATATTATACTATATTAATATAAGGGATATATTATATTAATATAATGGATTAACATATTAATAAAATATGTCAATAAAAAGGTATTTATCAATTATTATTCATATGACTGTTTTATATGAACTATGTCAGAAATCAGCGTGCTTGGGTTGTCTATTAGATTTCTGTTCTATCCCAAAGGTAAAGGAGCTATGTGCCAAAGCAGACAAGTTGATGATCTCCCATCCTTCGGATGAACCTCAGATCAAACAAATGAAAGAAGATCTGTTCTCCAACTGGGAGCACATTCGTACCTTGGCTACTACCAGATATGCAAAGCTGCAGGCTTCTTACGGGTAGGAAATTTCTCCCCCTTATTGTTCTTTTTACCTCTACTGAGCCCACACAAGATATCCAAAGCCAAAGAGTACAAGCAATGACGAAGATATGGGCTCGGCTCTACTGCTTCCTCTGTAGAGAAAAATGTAGTTTTAATTTTTTAAGGAAAATTTGCTAGCCGTGTAAAACTCAGCAGTCCACCTGTACTCATTCATATCCTCCTGTTTTCTCATTTCTAGGATATTAGACAGTAGCCTATAAAGCTGGAAAACTCCTGGTTCTGACTAAGCAGCTAAACCAAAATTTTTTTAAAAAGAAAAATATTAAAATAACTCCAGAATTATCTCCTGATTATGGGTTAAAAGCTTAAAAATGTGTGATAATCAGGTATCATTTTAGCAGTTAATTCTTCTGGTTAGGAACTCTGGTCAGTGAGTTCAGCAGAAAACAGTGTTTGTCTTATTATTAGAATTTAAAACCAAGTGTCAAACATTTGTTTTGAATAGGTAAGCATTTTTAGAAGTTCTTGTTTGTTATTTCTTTTAAATTAATTTATGTTTTTTAGTGGGGGTACCAGGAATCAAACTCAGGACCTCGCACTTGCCAGGCAGGTGCTGTGCCTCTGAGCTATATCCCAGGCCCTCTAATTTTTTATTAATAGAATTAGATGTAAGCTAGGATACTAAGAAATCCTAACCCTAATTCTAGCCCTTCTTTCCACAATGTGCTTTCTGTTACTTACATAACATATATTTATTTATTTGCTGCCTTGTGAATATTTTACTCCATTTCAAGTATCTCTGGGTAGACAAGACCTTGTTATGGTAGAACTTGAGCATCCATGAACAGAATGGTGTGTCACAGTGATGTGCCTACCCTGATGTGAAAGACTTGCAGCCTGCACTGGGAAAAGAACTCTGACTGTTAGTACCAGGAAGTACATCAGGGGAAAGGAAGGGCTCAGATTAATGTGTGGAGCACCTCATATATCTAAGTTCAGCTCACCTCTAACTCTTTGTTCAAATCTGTTTTTCCTCTTCTGCCCTTTACCTGAAATTTTTCCACAGGTACTTTCGGTTCTTATCAGACTATGATGAGCTCTCAGGTTGGATGAATGAGAAGACGGCTCTGATCAATGCTGATCAGCTGCCAACAGACGTGTCTGGTGGGGAAGTCCTACTAGACAGACATCAGCAGCATAAGGTAGCAAGCATCGGCCTTCCCAGGAGGAGGAAGGAGATGGGTAGGAGTGAGGGAGGATGTGTGAAGAGTGCCAGGTTTCTTGCTGTATTTGAAATATTTTTTCTGTTGGCCACAGCACGAGATTGACTCTTATGATGACCGATTTAAATCTGCTGAGGAGATTGGCCAAGAACTACTGGATGGCAAGCATGAAGCCTCTGATGAAATTCAGGAAAAGGTAACCCAGTTTAACAGGACTTGTGAAATTTGTGTTAAATATCTGGCATTCATCTAATCATCCAATAATACTGTAACCTCAGAACAGGAAGGGGATGGAAGTCATCTAAACGCATTGCAGATGTGGACCCCATTTTCCTCCTGCTTCCTTTCATATATGCTTTAGCTAAACTGAGGAATCACGAACAAGTGCTTGCTCATCTTTGAGACTTTATGTCATCCACCCTCTGACTTCCTTCTAATTTGAAATGTCCATACCATTTTGCTTTGCTGTGTATGCTGCTTTGACACATTCCCATGCTCATCTTCTGACTGTAAATTCCATGAACTCTGTCTTATTAATAATCTCTAGGTCCCTCATAAATGTCTGGAACAGTACATGGAGCATGGCTGACATCTATACTTTTTCTTCTCACCTTTTAACAATGCTAAGCTGATTTTTTATGTGTGTGTTTCTCAAATTCTAAACACTCAGACTTCCACTGAGTAAGGAAATCCTAACCTCCTGGATCACAGAAGCCCTGCCCGAACCCCCTGACTCAGAGAGGTTTTGCTCTATTCACAGCATCCGGGCACTCTTTGGAAGGATAACAGTAAGATTTTCATCTGCTTTTCATCTCACTGGATTCTAAACACAGCCTTCAGCTTTGTGTGATGGATGAAGTTCAAATAGCCACATTTTTAACTTCTCTATTATTCTGTGGCAACATTATAATATGGATGTTTTTCATTGTCAAAACACTAAGTCTCTGAAAATTTAGCTATCATCATCATCATAATTATTATTCCAGTACTCTGAGAATTTGTGTTGCTTTTTTGATAGAGTTAACAGGAACCGCTATCATAAGCTGGAACTTCTTGGACAAGTACATGTTCAGAAACAAAGATTTCTTTTCTGTGTGTAAGAACATTTTTTTCCACTTTTCTTGATGGCTGTTCTCAGGATAAAATCCTAACTTCTTAGTCTGACTTTTTAAGGGCTCCATGAACTTAAAATATCTACCCATTTTAAGACTTTTTTTTTTTTTTTCTGGAGCATATTGTGTAATCTAACAATTACTTGGTATCCCAATAACACCATTTGCTCATGGTAATATGTTCTCCTAAAAGCCTGATATTCCTCCCTCTTTAAATTTGTTTGGTATGAAACTTCTTATAGCTTTCAATGTTTTTACTCCCAGTTCTTCCCACTTGAATTAACCTTGGCCTCCCTCTTTACATACACAAAGCATGTTATGTCTCTTTTATGGGTCTCTTTTTTTAATTTTAAAGATAAAAAAAAGAAAATGTATTAACAAAAACACATACACTTAAAAAATAATATAAAAACAATACCAGCAATACAAAATTTCAGACAAGGTAATAGGAAATTAACAATGGTTGCTGTATTACATATTTCTATCTTTAAATTGTATATTTAGATAAACAAACATAGACATGTAGTATTTTTGCTATACTAAAACTATGTGCCTACATGTTGGAACCATAGAAGCAAAGCATTATTTCCTGTTCATTTTCCTGTCTTTCAAAAGGCTTTGGTTTTGTTTTTTGTTTTTTTGTTTTCTTTAACTAATGCTCAGTAAATATAGGATCCAATAAATTAACTAAATGTCCTCTTTCCAAAGATGACAACGCTTGCCAACAACTGGGCCACCCTGCTGGAGCTGTGGGACAAGCGTCAGCATCAGTACAAACAATGTTTGGACTTTCACCTCTTCTGCCGAGACAGTGAGCAAGTGGACAGCTGGATGAGTAGACAGGAGGTAACAGAGGGGTCTGTGCAGACTTCAGAGAGCTCTTCTCCCATCTCTCATTTACTCTCCCAATCAGTCTTTGAGCTAAAGATTATGCTGGGAGTTGGGGAATGATTCAGGACAAAAACAAAAGATGATAGCCTGGGCTGGGGATGTAGCTCAGGGGCATAAGCACTTGCCTGGCAATCCTGAGGTCATGAGTTCGATTCCCCGTAACAAAAAAAAAAAAAAAGAAAAAGAAAAGATACCCTTCTCTGTAAGGCTCCTATTATTATCTCATGGGCAAAGACAGGAAGGGTACTTAAATACATAGCAACAGGATTATTCCGCAACTGAACATGAGGCAAATGGATGTCAAACTGGTAAAGGGTCAAGAAGAAAAAGAATGTGATGAGTCAGGCAGGGTTCATTAGAGAGGATTTCTTGGAGGAGGTGTTGGTTCTCTTGAGGCATTTCCGAGAATTCAAAATACTACTTAGATTGATTGAGTTTCATGCAGGTAAATCTATAGCTACAGGTGAGAAAATCATGTTAGAATACTGGGAAGGTCTGAAGTTTGTGTTATTTGAGGTTAATTTCTGCACAGTATTTTAATGTATGCTAATTCCTACCTTGCTCTACAGCTCTCTTGCCTACATCCTTTAGTCCTTGTCTCAGTTTTATTCCAAAAGAAATGTTTCTTAGCAATGCAGGCATCTAGGATGTGTCTTTCTGTCTTCTGCAGGCTTTCCTGGAAAATGAGGACTTGGGAAACTCAGTGGGGAGTGTAGAAGCCCTGATTCAGAAGCACGATGACTTTGAGGAAGCCTTTACTGCCCAGGAAGAGAAAATTATAGTAAGAAATAGGCTCCAGTGGGTTGGAGCATGTGTATATTGCTTCTTGTGTATATTACTTCATCCAATACATCCCTAGGTAGAATCATTATTATAACTATTTGACATAGCATCAGGGTTATTCTTGATAAAGTTCCACCTATGTTTTATTGTTGATATTTCCTTGTAGCTTTCAATAGTTCTTTGACTTAATTTTATAAACACATAAATGCTTTGAAAGCCAAAATTTAATAAAGATTGATCTTTAGAAAAAATATACAGAAAAGTAATCGTACCCATTTTTATCAACACATTTCTCTTTCTCCAAAGCATATTTAGAAAGTTTTTCAAAATGGCAGGGCATTCCTACTTCTGAGGAGGTCCAGGCTGTGTTGTATTTTTTCCAAAATATAAATAAAATTATTAGTTTCATAATTAATAAATACTTGAAACATATTTTGGCTTTTCCTTTCTAGTAATATCTTAATATAGTTTTTTTCTTATAATGTCTAGATATCTAAATAATATCTATTCTGTTCCCTTATGGTATTCATTCATTTACAATGTCTTCATCTTTGTGTTTCTCATCTAATGCTATTAACAGAATTTTCTTTTTCTGTCAACTTGAGTTACCACTTCCTAGAAAATTGAACAACATATAAGCAGGATTTAAAGAAATTTGAGGAAGACTCCATGTGTCTTTGTGTTTTAGGATGATGCTGACTTTAAGTGCGCACACACACACACACACACACACACACACACATACACAAACCCCATCACCATCACAATCACCAATATAAAAAATGACAAATTACACATCTTTCCTTTCCATCAATGGGGTGCATAATATGGTCTTTTATTAAGCCATATGCTTATTCTGTTTATTCTCATTTGTGAATGCTAACACTGTGATTATTTTATAGTGTTATTTATATTAGATTATCTTTCTATTTCAATCAATCCATTCCAAGGTGTCACAATTTAGGAAATTTATGAGCAAATACAAGTAAAAATACTTCTCTTTAATTTCTGACTCATCTCCCTAAGAGATGTAGATGCAGCCCTATCTATTTGTCTGTCTACCTATCTACCCATCTATCTATGCATTTATCTATCTATCTATCTATCTATCTATTTATCTATTATCTATCCATCTATATAATACATAAATAAGAGAGAGATGCTGGATAGACTGACCACTGAACATGAGTGTCACTGATACTGCTTCCTCTTAAAAGATTTAAGAGTAGATAAAATATTCATCTTATAGTGACACGTAAATGTATTAAAAAATATTGTGGCTTAGATAAGGTAAGTAACATACCTAAGGCACATATTTTCAACACAGTGGATAAAAGCTCATAACTGGGACCTAAATCTTTGAGCCTGAAACTTGTCATCTTCCCATATTGCTATGCTTTATTTTTAAATAGCTACTCAAACTCTGACACTTAATCAGCTGTCACTGGAGGAACATTCTAATTGTTATTTTTTTAGACCTTAGATGAGACTGCCACCAGACTGATTGACAATGACCATTATGATTCGGAGAACATTGCTACTATCCGTGATGGGGTATGTCCAAGGCCCAGAGTCTGTACCTGCCTGCCTGTGCACTGAGATCAGACAGTGTTGGGAGCATAGGCCAGGGTGGGCAGTGAGTCTCACGTATCCATGTTTAGTTCTGCTGACAGCGAATTTTCTCATGGTTTTGCAGCTATTGGCTCGGCGAGATGCTCTACGTGAAAGGGCTCACACTAGAGGGAAACTGCTGTCAGATTCCCTGTCTTTGCAACATCTATATCAGGACTCAGACTACCTAAAAAACTGGATTAACAAGAAAAAAAAGTTGGCAGATGATGAAGACTACAAGGTAGGCATACTTCCAGGTCCTGCATATACTCCCTGGGGCGGTCTTCATTTCCTATTGATGAGACACAATATCTGACACCCAACACTTGAAGAGGAGTTTATTTTGGCTCATGCTTTAGTCCACAGACAGCTGGCTTCAGGCAGAAATTGCATTGTGGAAGTCATGGCATAAGGAAGCTGCTCAATGAATTCTATGAAACTAGGTAGCATGTGTTTGCATTCTCTGCAACAGTTACATTTCCAGCGAATGGATGATCTGTGTACTAAAAGAGGAATACAAAATAATTTTCATCTCTCATGATAGCTCTGATTGATTGTTAGAGCTTGCGTGGGGTGTTACATTCAAGATGTTCCTCAGGACACATCCAGATCTGGTAGAAATAAATGCTGGATTGATTCACTAATATTCCACATATGTAGAAGAAGGGATTAGTCATATGAGTTTCCCAAGCATTTGGCAAAGATTCTACTCCCTTGTATCCTCTTCTTAGTACAGTTAGACGTATAGTGAGAATAAGCTTTTGTCCTCAAAAATTTTGCCTCTCATTCTCCACTTAATTGTTTTTGTTTGTTGTCATCTTAGGATACACAGAACTTGAAAAGTCGGGTTCAGAAGCAGGAAGACTTTAAAAAGGAATTGGACACTAATGAGATCATGCTTAAGAACCTTGAAAAACTTGCCCAGGAGATGGTAGATGATGGCCACTATGCTTCTGAGGATGCGACAGCCCGTGTCAATGAGGTTGTAGGTCTCTGGAAGGAGCTGCTTGAGGCAATAGCACAAAAAGGTTAGATCCACAAATTTTGACGATGAAATAACTCCTAATTTTCAAACCTACCACCATCATTTTACCACTGTCACTTTACCTGGTGACCTGTGTGAGAAGGGATGCCACCATTTCCTTCCCTGTGTCTTTCTTCTGTTGGTCAGTGTTTTAAAACCCAACCTAAATTGATTACACAATATAGCAACAAAACTTTTCTTCTTGTAGAAATTACTTTTTGTTTTCTTCATTATTCTCCTATTTTATTTATTTATTTCTTTTTTTGGGTGCTGGGAATCGAACTCAGGACCTTGCACTTGCCAGGCAGGCATTTATGCCACTGAGCTACATCTCTGGCCCTCTCTTTTTTATTTTACTGAACAAGTATTCATGAATCATGAATTCTACATTATTAATTAGATTACATACTTTGGTTCTATAAGGCTGACCTAGTATGAATAAGTCATAAGTAAAGACATTAAAATGGACATCAAGAAATTAGATGTCTGATTGTGAATTGATAGGAAAGCACTCAAAGGTAAAGGGTAACTGGGATATGGGAAAAGAGAAGGGAAAGAAGGAGAAAGTTTGTATGCATGTATATGCAGGATAGTTAACATGGCTGTTCTACTGTCTTGTATTTCTTTGCTGAAAGAAACTGTCAATGAGTTCTTGGTTGATCAGCTTTGCATGTCTATATCTGTTTTCATGAGAAACCACTTTGAAAATATCAATATGTAATACAACAAGCATTGTTAATTCCCTACCACTTTGTTTGTAACTCCATACTGTCTGTATTGTTCCTTTGCTGTTTTGTAAAATGTTGACTGTCTCTTAATATTTTCCTCCTTTTATTTTTAAAATAAAAAAAAAAAGAAATTAGATGTCTGGCAGGGGATATAGCTCAGTGGCATAAGCACATGCCTGGTAAGTGCAAGGTCCTGAGTTCGATTCTTGGTACCAAAAAAAAAACAAAGAAAGAAATTAGATGTGAAAATATTATTTTTGTTACATATGATATGCCATAGTATTTAATTCTCCCTCTCCTCTCTATCCATGTACATGTTTTTTGTACTGGAGATTGAACACAGGGCCTTTACACTGAGCTACATTTTCAGCCATTTTTTTATTTCTTATTTTAAGACTGAATATCACCAAGTAGCTAAAATGCACTAAGTAGCTTGGCTCAAACTTGCAATCTTCCTGTCTCAGCTTCATAGAGTGCTGGGATTATAGGCATGTGCCACCGTGTGTAGCTAGTATTACCTTCTTTAAGATTCTGATTGCTTGTTGCTTTTCCACTCATATAAAAGTTTTCAGGCTGTGCTGTAAACTCTTAAAAATTCCATATGTATGATTGAATAACCCTACTCATCTTTTGCTTCACTTTTAACTTTGAAAAGTTAATGATTTGTTGGAAATCAGCATGAACAATTAGTTTTCTCTGTCAGCACCCTGCTTGTCAGGAATATCATGTGTAGATATAGCTCTGCTCTGGTTACAGAAGAGATGTGTCATCTTGATAACTTGGGATGTTATCCTAATTTTTGTGTTTTGTGGGGGAGGGTAAATTCAACGTGGTCACAACACTCTCAATGATATTCCCCCCATCAGAATGTGAAGTGATTGCTTTTCAGCCATAAAGCAAATAATTGCTACAAGCTCATAGAATAAAGAATTTAGTCCAACATAGTGTAAATAATTGAGACATTTCATGGAAAAGAAAATACTTGTCCATGGTTTGAGATGAACAGACACTAAGAGGAAGGAGAGTGAAGTTCAAAGAAACTTTAAATTTCCAAATGAATCAACCCAACATTTTATACTTCACCTGGAAAGTATGATGTTTGAGTCTGAATCCTTTTCAAAGAATGGTCTGAGTTGGAAGTCACAAATGACACATGAAAATACCTAACATGGTTAAAATCAGACACAACAAAACTATATTTCCTCAGGGAATATAATTTACTGTTTTTCGTTGTTTTGAGAACATTGCAATATTTAAAGCTAAATGCGAAAAAAATTTCCAAATTTAAAATGAGTCCTTGTGTGTGACAAGGAGACAATTATCCTATTTTTCTCTTCAAAATATCAAAAGATTCTGTTGCTCATTCAGCTGAGGAAAGGTACATCTGTCTTATCCCTAATGTGTTTTCCCAGGGACCCAGTTGCAGGAAGCGAATCAGCAACTGATATTCGAAAATACTGCGGAAGACCTGAAGCGCTGGCTGGATGAGGTGCAGAGTCAGGTCACCTCCGAGGACTACGGGAAAGGCCTGGCTGACGTGCAGAATCTGCTCAGGAAACATGGCCTCTTGGAGTCGGCTGTGGTTGCTCGTCAGGTTTGTTGTTAACTCTTTGGCCGACTGCAGGCAATTGGCTACCTGTTCTGAGGACATCCAGAGCAACTTCTTACTACTTAAAGAATGACAGCAAAGAATCAAATGTCAGCTTCCTCCTCCCAATTTTGACTCTGTCTAGTCATTCTCCCCAATGACTTTCATCAGAACTCTTGATGTGAGACATTATTGACTCTTCTAAACATGAATACTGTTTTCTTCCTCCAGAAACCCAGGGTTTTTTTAAACCAGTTTTTACTATTGCATATTATATAAAATAATGGGTTTCATTTCAGCAAATTTCTACATGCATATAACATACTTCAGTCATCTCCACCTCTTCCATCATCCCTTTTGCCACTTATTTTACAGACACTTCACCACTTACTAGTTAGTTACATGATCTTTGATAGATTATTTCATCTTCATTTGCTACAATATCATCACCTATAAAATAGGAGGAGTGAATGACATCGTTTCTGCCACTTTGAGTCCATCATTCACAGTCTGAAAATTTAGTCAGTGCCATCAAAGCTTTTTAGTTAAAAAAAAAAAATAGTGAGCCTGGGGATTTAGCTCAGTGGCACAGCACCTGCCTAGCAGGTGTGAGGTCATGAGTTCGATTCTTGGTACCAGAAAAATAAATAAATAAAAAATTTTGTAAAAAAATAAAGTTCCCAGAGATAAAATGATCTTTCCAAAGTCACACAGAAATCAACAACAGGGCTGGGAATGTGATCTATATTTCTAAGTTCTTAGCTTCTGGATTATTGTTCCCAATATCCCTCCAGGCTGCTACTTAAAATAAACTTATCCAGCAAGTTTCCATAGCATGGATATTGAGAGTTTGGGGAGAATTCTGTGGAAATGCACTTCCAGGTGACTTTATTTCTTATTCCAAGAAATTTGGGTTTATTTAAAATTGATTCCACTGTTTCCTAGATCTGCATTTTTAAAATGCATTTTAAAA
This sequence comes from Chinchilla lanigera, assembly GCF_000276665.1. Classification (NCBI taxonomy): domain Eukaryota; kingdom Metazoa; phylum Chordata; class Mammalia; order Rodentia; family Chinchillidae; genus Chinchilla; species Chinchilla lanigera. Next base: position 10,523,147 of record NW_004955468.1, on the reverse strand, counting down.
AATGTCTGATCTTTAGTTACTTGGAATTAAATGGGAAATACAGAATAACCTACAGAAGCAGAAAAGGAAACCCCTGCTATGTAGCATTAAGAATGCCTCAGTGAGGCCTAAAATAAAAGATTAAAGAGGTACATAGAAAGAGAGTTTGGAGCAGATTCTTTATTAAAAAAGGAAGATGTAATTTTTTAAAACTTTCTTTTAAAAAAGTTTTTGTTTTTTGACACTTAAGAAATAGGTGTGTATAACCCCATCTGGGAAAATTAGAGCAGCTAATCACCAAGACTTGGTGCTCCTACAAGGTATAAAGACTAAAAAATGCTGCTTACAAAATAAACTATATATACATATATTTTTTTCCTTTCCTTCTTTCTTTTCTCCTTTCCATCCATCCCAGTTGTTCTTTCCTATTGAGAAGTTTTTTGTTCCCTTTCACAATATCTATTGTACCTTTCAGATTTTATTTATACTTTCTGGTTCTTATAATAGACAATACAGTGTTTATACATGAAGGCCTGACTAATTTCTACTGGTGTATTGAAAGGAAAAGTTAAAGTTTAATTGTTTGATCAAACTTGCATCCCTATATCTGGTACTGTGAGCAACTCTTTTGAAGATAACCATAAGTAATAATACAACAACCACTGTTCATTTCCCATCCTCTTATTTTGAAATTTGGTATCATTTTATTTTTCTGTTGTTTTGTTTTGGTCTTTGTTCTTTTCTCTTTAAAATAAAAAAACCCAAAATAAATTATAGCTATAGAATGTTAAAGTTGAAAAATAGCTTTAGTATCTTCCATTCTAAAGTCTTTCTTGTATAAATGAGTAAACTAAGAATAAAGGAAGTGAACAGTCTTTCCCTATATCAAATAGCAATTGGTTGAAAGCCAAGAATTAAAGCCAGATCTTCTCTGTCCCTGTCCTGGGACATCTTGCATTTTATTAGGGATTTTCAAAGAGAACATCAGATGCATAATGATGCTGATGTTTGAAAACCACTCTGTTATATTACAATGTTGTCCAGGTCCTAAGAAATGACAAAAGTTAGCTAGTGGGAGATATTAATTTTAATTCTTTCTATAGCCTTTAATTCATATAGAGAAATGAGTGTATGATTTAAGAATCACTCATAGCTAATGTTCTGTCCCAAGGTAAGGAAACAGCTCAAAACATTTATAGTTTGAACACTGGTTGACAAAAGAGAAAAGTAAAACCAGTACCCAACCTTCCTCTATTTCTTGAAGAACTTCTGTATGCACCATATCTTTCTCCTAAGAACAAATAAACAACTTCCACCCAAAAAAGGGTTGGGTGCTATGCTTTCACCAGAATATATATAGCTCACCCTACAAATATAAATGGAGTTCCTCTCATAGCTATTTTATTTTTATTTTTATTTATTTATTTATTTATTTATTTATTTGGTTTTTCTCCGGTACCGGGAACCGAACTCACGACCTTGCGCTTGCGGGGCAGGCGCTTTGCCGCTGAGCTAAGTCCCCAGCCCCTTCTCATAGCTATTTTAACATACAGGCATACCACTAGAATTTTATTTCTAGGAAAGTCAGAAGCCTATTTCAGTGCCTCTTCTGTTTCAGACATGGCCCAAATGGAGACAGCTGTCCTGTGGCTAAGAAAATGCCACTGCTTCTCTCTGAGACTCTGACATTTGTAGCACCACATTTCATCTCGCAGGCTTTGTTCCTGGTACACAACAAACTTAAGCCTCAGAAGTTTTCATTTGCATGTGCAAATACAGTTCATTCAAAAAACAAGAAAAAGAATGTATTAACACATTAGAAAAAGCCTTCCACTTGCTTTCCTTGGCTCTAAAGTTTATCAACACCTACAATTTAAGCACTGTCATCCTGATATGCCTGTGATTTTCTTGGAGCATTTAGTTCTTTCTGAATGTCACTTTAAAGCTTTTTTTTTTTTTTAACAGAAGAGCTTTTAGCTTGATGAGGTGATTCTGGCTGTAATAAACTCACCCACTCTATTTCTCTGATTTAATTAGCTACCCCAACACAGATAGGAGCTGATGCTTCCACTGTCACCACCTCACATCACCCAGAACTCCAGGCTCCCCCTACGAAATGATAGCAAGCCTTCTATTTTCCTGACACGCCTTCTATTTTTCCTTCAGGATCAAGTGGACACCCTCACAGACATGGTTGCCCATTTTGAAGAAATAAGCCACCCCGATTCCGGGGAAATGCGGGCAAGGCAAGAGTCCTTGGTGTCCCGGTTTGAAGCTCTGAAAGAGCCACTGGCTACCCGGAAGAAGAAGCTCATTGATCTACTCCACCTGCAGCAGATCTGCAGAGACTCGGAGGATGAGGAGGCCTGGATCCAAGAGACTGAACCCTCAGCAGCTTCTACCCACCTCGGTCAGTATGATCCGAGCAGGCTGAACCATAAGAAGATCCAGGTCTGCAGATAAATGTTCGAGACATCTAGGCTAGAGTAGTGAAGAGGGGAAAAGTTAGCTCTCAGCTCTTTCCCTTCACACTCAAGAAAATTTGTTCAGCCCTCCATACATTTTATACATACTGTACATGAGTAATGGTATGGATTTGATGCCTCTTGCCTAAGTTATTGTGAAAGTTCTTAACTGAGCAGTCATGATTCATCCTCAAGTATATTTATACCACGTATTTTCATCTAAGTTATTGGTGGCCCCCTTCATAACTGTACGAGCTATCACAAAGAGGAAGTAGCAACACGGTATGATAGTTTTACCCTTTGGAAACTACTAGTCTACACGTGTCAACACCAGGACACTTACACTGAAGTAGCCTGGGAAAAAGTGGAGCTAAATATAATGCAATGCTGTGCCCATGTGTTGGGGACAAATATGTGGGACTGGACAATAAGAATAAAAGCTTTGTCTGTGGAAATTTTCAGAAAAGCCTGTAGCTGATTGAAAAAGCACAGAGAATTCCTTGAGAGGTAGTCTGAATGGGAAGTACAGGAAAAGAAAGTTTGGATAGAAAAGAGGAAAAGTATGGTTAGTAGATAGGGAGGATAAGGCAGGCAGTTAGGATTGGGGATTTTAGAAGGTTGAGAAAATTCACAGTAGTGATATTCACTGACTGATGTTAACATTAGGCAACAAATGAAACACTTTTTATAAGCTACTTCTATCCCTTAAGATAATCCCAAACCTTGAAATTCTTTCTTTGCAGGCAAGGACTTGGTTGTAGCCAAGAAACTTTTGAACAGGCACCAAGTGATCTTGGCAGACATTGACAGTCATGAGCCTCGCATCCGCGTGATAACAGAAAGGGGCAATGCAATGGTAGACGAAGGTATGTGATGTATGATTCGGATCAACTTGGCCCAATCATCACGACTCAAGACCTCTCTACAGGCTTAGGACTTGAAGAGAATTTTAAAATAACAGATACATTTTCCCACCCAATGCTGAACTTCCTTTCTAAGATTTCTAACGCATGTATATACAACTTTGTGTACTCTGATGACAGGACCATCCCAGACTCATGATCCAGTCCTCTTGATTTGTCATTAAGCCAAAATTATTAGAATGACTTTACCCTAAACATAAATACACTTTCTTGTGGAAGTTATGGAATTTAAACTCCAGGTTCTGAAGGTTTCTAAAACAGGTCAAGTCCCTTTCATGTAGGAGTTTCAGTTCTATGAAGATTCATGTTCCTGGTGCCTAATTATCGTATTGGCAAACAGTGCTGTTTCTTTGTATTTCTCACTTTATATAATTTCAATGACACTTCTCATGCTGGTTTTTCATATTCAGAAACCTCTACTGCTTAAGTAAGATGTTCAGATTTGATCATCAGAGGTCAGCTGTAGCATAAGTACAGTACAGATTATGTTGAGATTTTTCCCCTAGTCAAAAGAAACAGCAATACCTTCCAGGCAGTATCTGCCTTTCAAAAGCATAAAGATGCAATTTGAGGATGCTGGGTGTGATAATACCAGTACTCTATCAGGTTGAGGCAGGAGGATTGTAAATTCAAGCCCTCCTTGGGCAACTTAGCAAGTTAGCAAGATGCTGTCTCAAAAAAAAAATTATTTTAAGGGCTAGAAATGTAGTTTAGTGCAAAGGCCCTGGGTTCCGTCTCCAGTACTGAACAGAAAATTCAGTTTGATGAGCAAAAGTTCCGATGCCATCTGAGTGATTCAAACCAACATTTTTTATTCCCATGTTGCTGTAGAAACTCATCTTTTATTTCTTTAAATCTTTGATTGGAGGTATGGATTTTGTCCATTTCTCCTTTTATTTTTGTTTTTATGTTATGTATTATAAAGTTCCATTAGAATTGTTATATATTGTTGATGAATTTAAAATCATCCTAATGATGTCAAATATTCTTCTTTATCCCTGGTGATATTCCTATTCTAAATATACTTATTTGACCTCCAATACACACATTTGAACTGTTTCTTCATTAGATTTTCATGGTATATGCAGTGGTACCTCAGTTCATGTACTTAATTAATACCATGATCCCAGGGAAGATGGCCTTAGTCATGTTTGTCATCAATGCAGAGTTTTTGACCAATAGAAAAATTTTGCCAAACACTTCTGTTTGAACTATTTGAGAACAGAATTCTGTTTGCAAACAATTATTTGCAAACAGAATAATGCTTCTGTTTGAATTACTTGCAAACAGAAGCATTTCTGAACCAAGGTATTAATGTATTTCTCCACCCTTTTTTCATTTAAAAAATTATTTGAAGCACATTTCTTGTGTCTTCTTTGCATCTGTACTTAGAATGAATCTATTTGATCTTCATGTTGACCTGTTAGTTACAGCTCCATTTTGTATAAGTATGTGTTTATTCTAGGGCAGTGATTTTCCAGTTGCCGCTTGGGTTCCCAGAGACACTTTCAGAGCGTGCACAGTGTAAAGATATTTTTATAATAACATGAAGGCACTACTCTCTCCATATTATACTAACACACACTAGAGCTTAAAAGATACATAGTGATGCCATTTCCCAATTGTCTAATAGAATATATATTTGTATATTCTTTAACGTCAACCTTTTTTCACTGTGATTTGTGATATAGTCATCAGTAAATCCAACCAGGTAATCAAAAGCTTTGTAGAGGTTCTCAATATTTTAGTTTCATAGTGATTCTGACTGCAAAAAACTGAGAGCTATTGCTCTAGGACTTAAAACACAGATCTTTAATTTGTGACAACATAAGCTCAAATAATATATCATTTTAAGGTCCATAAATATGTATTTCTGTTATCTCATTTTACACTATGATAAATTGCTTTTGCTATCACATATTTTAGTTATATATATTATAAACCCTACAATGTATTATCATTATTTCTATTTATTTTAGTCAGCTTTGAAAAGGACTAAGAGATGAGAAAATTGCCCATATATTTACCATATCCAGTGATCTTCATTCTCTTGTGTAGATCAATATTTCCACATCTCACTTTCCTTTTGTTTGATGAACTCCCTCTAACATTTCTGGTAGTGCACATCAGCTAATGATAAATCCTCTAATATTGTGTTCATCTAAAAGTCTATTTTACCTTCATTTTGAAGCATATTTTTACCAAGTATAAAATTGTTGATTGACAGTTTCTTTCAGTCCCTTAAAAATGCTGCTACATTGTCTTGCAGTTTCTGATGAGTCTGCTGTAATCATTACTATTGTCCCTTTATATATGATGCCTCTTTTCCCCTGACTCTTAAGGTTTTCTCTTTATCACTTATGTTCATCAACTTTATTATAGTATAAGTAAAAGTGGTTTTCTTTATTTCTTTAGCTTGGTATTCATTGAGTTTCTTGGTTCTACTCAGTTATGGTTCTTCCAGGGAATAGTTTATCCCAAGACTGATTTAGAGATGACCAAGTACTAAGATATTACCTTTCTAAAGACTCTACTTCATGTATTACAATATCCTTCCACTTTGTTGTGTGACTGTTTTAATGATTTACAGTTTACTACAAGTCCCAGAAATTCTCTGACCACTGTCTTCAAGTTGTCCTTTCCTCATCATCTAAGAGTTTCCTTATGTATGAGTGGAAATGAGTAATGAGTCAGATACCCCAATGGACCTCTGCCTGTATCTCTGACGCTCCATCAGTGTGGCACCCTCCTCTTTAGTACTTTAACTCCCAAATTCTAGTTGCTTTTGCTCTCTCAAACTCTGATCTCTGTCTCCTCAACTCAGTATTGAAGTTGAGAAGACTGTAAATTCTGGATGAGTTAGCACTACTAGCACTGCATCCAAAAACTACCCAGGGCATTCTGGGTAGTTATAACAAGACATATCTTAGTTCTTTCCTTTCTTTTATGCTTCTGAAATCCATCCTAACTTATAGTCTGTCCTCTTATCTAGTTGTTTAGAATGGAAGACCATGTTCTATAATAAATCTCCAAAGAGCAGAAATCTATTGATTTTATTGTTTAGTCTAGAGAATATGAGCCTTTCATACCCTGTGCATAAATCACACTAGTCTTTCATCTTCTTGTCTGCATTTCTTAGACTACACTAACCTATTCACCATCGCATATGCCTATTTATCCCCCATTGACACCTATTACTGTTTTGTCTCAGGTAAAACATTCTAATTCCCATGGAAGTTAAGAAAATATTCAAATGGGAAGGGGAACAAGGGGGTGGGGAAGAAAGGACAGAAGAAGCAAAAAAGGAGAGAGAGAATAGAAAGTGAAATGGAAACAAAGCTTTTGTAGATAGGGGAAAGAGAGCTGAAGGGTGACTAGGGGAATAGGAAAAAAAATCATGTTATATCACATACAGGTTCAAAATCCCTATGATGAGTGTGATCATCATGTATACATAAAATATACTAATAAAAATCATTTTCTTTGGAAAAAAGAGACAATTACAGTTTAGCTAAATGTAACACCATCCACATGACTCTCTTCTCCCAGGTTACAAAATGTATTAAGTCCCGCAGGGCATTAATGAGGGTCATTCTCAACTTAATGCCAATCAGCAAAGGGTTGTTTTGCTCAATTTGGATAGAAATCACAAATTGAAAAAAGCGTAGCTCTGCCAGTAGCTTGGAGTTCTGAGTGGCAACGGTCCTCAGCCCACTGGTGCCCAGAATCCCTGTAACTCTTGACCATTACTGTGACAGCTCTGGGCCCTCAGCCACCCCTGTCAGCTCCATAGTAGCTGAAGCTAACCCTATGCAGCTATCCATTACACTTCTTAGCAGCTCCCATTGGTTCCACTCAAGTCTGTTGCTGATCACTGTGATCAACACTAGTTGTGCAAGCCCATAGCAACTGTTGGCATCTGCTGCTTATCTCCACTGATCTTTGTTGGCTGTTGCTAGTCTTTGTTGTCTGTTTCTGGAGCTCTTCAGGACTCACAGCCCCATTTTTTAAAACAACTGCTGAGCCCATAGTACATAGGATAAGAATTCTGAGTGAATTTACAGGACCTTTGAGTAGTGAATTATATGCAGATTTATAGGACCACTGTTATAAGAATTTACATGAGCAGGGCCTGTGCTGGTGCATAGGCCTTCAGTGCACCAGTAGACTAGACTAATTCAAGCAATGTGATAGGAGTGCTGCATATATACTGCTGCTTATACAGAGCAGTAGAAGAAGCAGAGTTATCTGCTATAGTCAGGGCAGATACCTCCTGAAGTGGATGTAAGACATACAGAGAGCTGCAACTGTCCTGACTACAGTTTGGGGGTGTATCAGGGGGAGCAGTAGTGTGGTAGCTGTCCTGTCCCTGTGAAATGGAGGGGTTAAATCAGACTACTTCCACTTTGAGGAGTCTCCAGGAGGGCTACTGTGTCAGTTACAGCTTATTGGGACTGGGGACTTGAGGGATGCCAACAATGAGCCCAGATCCCTCTTTGGTCTCTGCCCCATTAGGGGCAGTTTCCCAGCTACTTGTCATAGAGATGGCATCAGCATCAGGAATGGCAGGAACTAGAAAATGGCACTGGATGTTCAACCAAGTTACATGTTTTAAAGCAGCTGAGAAGTAACCTTAGGGGTGGCAGAAGGCCACTGGGCAAGTTGACCCAGTCTATTCTCAGGAGACCTTGGGGGAGTAAAGGGAAGTGAAGGGAGAGGGTTGATGGCTGTTGGTAGAATCACATCCCCTTCAGCTGGCATGGGAAAAGAAAAGGTCAAGTTGGTTAAGATATTTCTGTGTGACTCACCTTACTTTCCAACTACTGTGTAGGACACTTCGCTGCAGAAGATATAGCCTCGAGGGTTGAGAGTCTGAACCAGAACATGGAGTCTCTCCGTGCTCGAGCTAAGAGGCGGCAAGATGATCTCGAGGCGAATGTCCGTTTCCAGCAATACCTGGCTGACCTGCATGAAGCAGAAGCATGGATCAGAGAGAAGGAGCCCATTGTGGACAACACTAACTACGGGGCTGATGAAGAAGCAGCTGGGGTGAGCTGGGGGCAGGATGAACTTTCTGGTGAATACTCACCAATGCTGCAAAACTGTTCATTCAAAGTTTGTGTAGAGTGTGAGACAGCTACACATTCTGCTAGGTTATTTAGGGATCCCAGAGTGATCACCTCTGGTATTCATCTTCTGGAATACCCTCAGAGTCAATAGGGAGTCCCAAAGATCACATTTTTACAACCCCACAAAAATTCCTTAATTCTCTAGTACCTATACCCAAAGGCTTGAGCAAATATTCATGCTTATCTTTGTCCCATTCTGAGCTTCTCAGAGTAAACTTGAGCTTTCATAAACATACCGTGGGTCTAATATACAGGCATTTTAATTTTTAATTGAAATATTATCAGACAAACAGATATGTTGGGGCAAGAAGAACCTCAAATATCATAGTTATACTTTATATCTATTTCTTCATTCTGTTCCTTGTCCTGTGGGTACACTGTAGAGTATTTCAGAAACCTTGAGTATTAGAAGTAGTGAGCTTGTACATTTAAAGTTATGTTAATATTTATCCTAAGAAGTAACATTACCAATAGCACCCTCTTTTAGGTGTGATGTGTACTGATTAAAATATGTATAAATTTGAGCTAACCTAGGTGCTAGCAGATGTATTGAAATCTTGTTTGTTTATTAACTCAGTCTTTAAGAATCTTGCAAACATAGGATTAATACAAAAATCTTTGTAATAGAAGGAAAGTAGCTTTTACTAGGATTTAAGACAGTCAGCGTGACCTAAAATATTAGTGGTTGAAGCATCCCGCTGGTGTGTTGGTTGTTCCTGCTGCCTTTGTCCTGATGATCTTCTTACCATAAATCCAGGCTCTTCACAAGAAGCATGAGGCCTTCCTGGAGGATCTTGCTGTGTTTGGACAGACTATGAAAGCACTACAGGAGCAGGCAGAAGCCTGCCAGGTAAGACAGACATGGCAAAGACAGAATTGCATCCCTTGCCGCAGAAGCAAAGTAATTTTCTTTATTATCAATTGTTACTTCCTAAACATGAGAAAACCATTGCTGATAAAATACTGAGTTTTATAATCTTTCAGTCAGGAACTGTAACATCTTTATCACATCAACAGAGATTTAATTCAAAAGAAACAATTAACATTATCATGTATTCATTAATGTCTGTTTGGCTTTTCTCTTGTCTTTTTTATATCCTGCCTCCCTCCTTTCTTCCTCTGTCCCTCCCTCTCTCCTTCCCTTCCTATTTGCCTGGCTCTCTTTTAATCTTCTTAATTTCCTTCCTTCATTCTTTAATCTTTTTGTACTAATGCTTATGAACTGTCTACCATATGCGGGCATGAATGAAAATAATTTTGACTTGCATGAAAATGACACTTAATTCAGGGACTGGAAATTTGAACAATACTTGCATATACTACATGTATGAGCAACAGCACAAAAGAATCCCAAAGGAAAGAACCTTTTGTTTCCCTGAAATAAGAATACCAGCAGACAAAAAATTCCATAGCTAAGAGAAACCATTTTATCTGAGTTCTTTTTCAGTTAAGTGTCCTTTTCTGTGTGGATACAAGTAAAAGTGTTTTTCTAGTCTACAAATCATGTGAGTGAATGCACTGACACAAAAAACAATCAAACATATTAAGGAAATTGGAATGAAGTTGGTTGAGAATGTGGGTGCATGTAGAGCATAAGGTGGTAAGGAGTGTTATAAAAAGCAATGAAATTGGAATCAAATGAACCATATAAAATTGCTTCCTGCATGTAAAGGAAGAAGATGAATACAGATGAATTCTTACATTCAAGGATTCTTTCTAACAAGAAGCACAGAATTCATATACACATGAACTAAAGAGAAAACATAAGCTCAGTGTGTCAAATCAACACTTATAATACTCCTGGCTAAGACTTTGCCAGCCTATACACAGAGGATAGATAGGAAAACAGACAGGCATATGTGAGGCACAGTAAAAGGAAAGTAGTAATTGAAGGATATTAAATCTAAGGATGTATAAGGTAAGGTCTATTTTCAATGTCATTCTGAGAGACAGGGTGGGTGATTGCTTGAGAGGTTATGGCTGGTTCATTCTCTTAGTGATATATTTACAGAAAGTAAAACTCATGAAATCTCCCTTGGATGTCAGGTTGTTTACTAAAAGTGAGATGGAAGACAATTCTATTTTTTTTTCTTTTTTTTATTTTTGGTACCTGGAATCAAACTCATGGCTCACGCTTGCCAGACAGGTGCTGTGCTGCTGAGCTGTATCCCTGGCATGAAGATGATCCTAATATAGTTTATGTTCTCAATTTTTAAAAGTTTGGGGCCTGACCCTTGCTGTAGACTACCCATTCCTAAAGTACTGTATGAGGTCCACAGTTCATTGACATAATGACTTAAAAACCAACCAAGGACGAAGAATTGTCAGTAGGGGCCTGGGGAATGGGAAAGTGAGGATCACAGTGCATCTTTCACTGCAACAGTTTTCCGAAAATCTCATATACATAATCTCTTCAGGCCTTCTCAGAGAAACATATTACCCATGGCACTTCAAGTAGAGTAGCTTAGAACATTTTTGTTTCTGAAAAACTGCATATTAGTTTGCTTGCTCCATGTTCATATTTCCTTAATTGCCAGTCCTCTGATACACATTACAGTATAGCAATATCTCTGAACCACTTATTGTCCCCTCTTTTTATTTTTGGCCTTTAAATATTTATTGCTTTGTACATTATTTGCAGCACACAATGATTACCTTTGTAGTGGGGGCTCGGTACACATACATGAGAAATCTTAATTAGTTCTTCCTCCTTACTCCTTCCATCCCTCCCAGCTCCTTCCAACTCTTGGTCTCCCTCCCACATGCAAAAGCTCTATTTCCATTTTTTTGTTCAACTTTATTTTTTTTTCCCAGTACTGGGAATCAAACTCACGACCTTGCTCTTGCCAGGCAGGCGCTGTGCCACTGAGCTAAACCCCCAGCCCTTATCAACTTTATTTCACTCATCCCATTTCCTTCCCTGTTCTCCTCCCTCCCCCACATCTCTTGTTCCCCTTCTTATTTGTATCAGGTCTCTGTTTTCATTATCTGTCTTTTATTTTACCTTTTATTTGTATTTTGGGTTTCATGTATAAGAGAAACCATGAGATACTTAAGCTGGTGTGTCTGATTTATTTCCCTCTTGCAGCCATGATAGAGGTTCCAGGCAGAGGCTTCTCCCTCTCAAGTGGCTCTGGGGACTGCCCACCACATGCAAGGTCCTCAGGGAGATATTTCCAATGGGTAATTTTCAACTGTTTCCTGTTTTATTTTCTTTTTCAGCAACAACAGGCTGCACCAGTGGGAGATGCTGCTCAAGAAGTGAGAGTTCTGGCTTTATTTGACTTCCAGGCCCGTAACCCACGAGAAGTCACCATGAAGAGGAATGACGTCTTAACTCTACTCAGTTCCTTCAACAAGGTGACTTCTCCTTTATCTTTATTCTCATCCACAAAATGGTTCTTCCACAGGTGTCTCACCTAATCTGCCAGCTATTCATACTTTGATTAGGCAACATTTCCCATCTCTTTTTTGCTTAATAAATTATAATTTGTTAAGTAGTACTTTAGTAGTATTTTCTCCACATATTGTACCTGATCCTATACATGCCTTTGGAATTATAATTCTAATTTTACAGTTAAAGAGATAAAGAATCAAAGAAGTAAGACATGACTGCTCCTTTCTTCCTGTCCCTTTGCTTGTTTCTGCTCTTTTCCACTCTTCCTTGCGATAGAACAACAATGTCTAGGGTAGCAGGAGCCCAATAAGAGGCATATCTTTTATCAACTCAGCTTTCTTTAGATTTTCTGCTCAAGAGAATTATGATAAAATATTGCCTGGGACTTTTAATGTATTTTTTCATAAGAAGTAACTTATTATATTCTAATACCTACTTAGTGTCCAAAAAGTTCTTGGGAAGCAGATAATGTGGGATAGGGTTTCTCTGAAGATCTCTGAATGCTTTGGAGAGGTAAGTTGTCCCATTGTCAAATCAGCTGTGCGATAGTGTCCTTTCTCTTTGTCTAGTCCTCCTCATTTCACCCCACAATTCCTTAAGAATTTAACTGTAGAATGGTTAGTACAACAGCACTCCAAAAAGAAAAAAGTGTTGAATTTCAGGGCAGTTAGTTGGTTTGCACCTCTGAAAGTAGGGTATGGAGGAAAACTTGTGCAATGCTGTTAAGCACAGATGTCCCACCCTCAAGAAGCCCAGCTGGATTCTTGGTGAACAAAGAACCCCATCTACAGGATAACTATCTTTGGGGGTTGAAACTTCTCCATACTTATGGATCTGACATCAAATTAGTTAATTTCAGGGTTTTGCCTCTACAACCTCTGCAACTCATTCCTTGTGCTATGTGGGAATCAACTGCCCCCCTATATGCAATGGTTAACTTCTCTTGGCCACCAGCCAATCTGTGCCTAGAGACTTAAGGATTAGTAAATCTTCTCTTGCTTATGGATTTTCCAAGAATTATGGAATCTGCTTCATTTCAGGACTGGTGGAAGGTTGAAGCCGATGATCACCAGGGCTTTATCCCAGCCAACCATGTCAGGAAACTGGCCCCAGATGAGCTCCGGATGCTACCACAGAGGCGACGAGAAGAGCCATTCAACATTGCCCAGCGCCAGGAGCAGATCGAACACCTGTAAGCTCTCGAAACTGGAGGACTTTGGGCAAATATTTCGTACTGGTTGAAGGTTCCTATTCATGACTCTGTGTCTGTTCAGTTAGAGGTAAAAATTAACAGCTTTTAAGGGCTGAAGTAACTTATGATCCTTCAAAAACTGAAGGATTTATGTGAAGAAAGGGAACACCAAAACTATCAAGCTAGTTGCCTGAGATACTGTCTCTCTGACTCCCTGCCAAGCATTCTTTCAAGGGTATCAAACCATCTTCTGCCATCTCTACGAACTTTCTTCTTTCTGTTTCAGTTTATTTGTCAGTTTGCAGAAAAAAATTTACAGAATGGGAAATGATGTGGTTAGCAATATTGTTAGGGCATTGGAATTTTTATAATTTATAAATGTAATACTGTGTATCGCTGCGCCTAATGCCTTTTTATTTCCATCTTCATTTCTTCCTCTCCTTTATTTCTCCTTTAAAATTTTTTTCTTCCTTCCCTTTTGGTCCCTTTCACCCTCCACTCCTCCCACCTTGCCTGTATTCCGTATTTTCTCCATTTGCTTTCCTGTTCTCTTCATTTTCTTCCCAGGTACGTCTCCCTCCTTGATCGCGCAGAAGAGCGCAGGCGTCGACTACTGCAACGTTACAATGAGTTCCGGCTGGCTTATGAGGCGGGAGAGATGATGGACTGGATCAAAGAGAAAAAGGAGGAGAACACAGGCATTCAACTAGATGACGTCTGGGAGATGCAGAAAAAATGTGATGAGTTCCAAAGGGTGAGAAGGCGAAAACTTCTCTAGACACTGTTTTGAGGGTTGTCACTATCTTCTTTTAGCCCATGTCTCCTCCAGAGTAATTTTTACAATTTACTTCATACTCATTGATTATCATTCCCAAAACTACTGACAGCTTCATAGTCCAGATCCTCCTCTGGGTGCTGTCCCTGGTAATAGCTGGAAGACAAATGCAAGGGAAAGCAGTACCTTAACTTGTTAGCCTACACTCCTGTCATCTCAAAATCCTGATCTACCCAGCTACCCCCAAACTTGCTCCACAATATACTCTATACCTGACATCCAGGTTGGGATGCAAAGTTGTGGGACTTTGTTTTAGAATTTAGAGCAGAGGCTGTGGGAGAAATAATGCCTACTTTTCAGCCAGACAATGTCTGTTTCTTTACCTAAAAACCTTTCATCATCCTTTCTTCTCTGACAATTGTTCCATTATCTTAATTAGCACAGCACAAATTTCTTCTTTCTTCTCATTACATTCTCTACATGCAATTATACTTGTATATGTTATATATAAAATTATACATAATATTACATGTGAAATATGTAAATATTATACATAAAATTATATATATGTACACAATCTCACTCTTTTATATAAAACCTCTTGATATAGGGAGTTCCATCTCTCTCACTCTCTCAGAGATAGAGGGAGTTTTCTTCAACATCCCATAATACAGAAATATTGTAACTCAGGCATTGAAATGCTATGAAGTTAGAGGAATTTGTAATGATATAAAATAATTTTACACAATTCAAGTATAGATCCGTCTGATAGTACAAATGAATTCAGGGAAAGATTTTAAGAAACCTAAGAAGATACATGTGCTACATACTCCAGACAAATAATGGTTATCTTGGTAAACTTTAGTGGCCACTGCGTAATGTGGTTAAACGCACTCTTCTAGTGTGGCAAATATGAAAATAGCTTTTGCATTGCAAATGAATTTCGTAATATGTTTTAATAATATGTTAGTAATATGTTTAATAACATGTTTTAGCCAAATGGGAACCAAGATGGACAGGTAAATATGGAAGATTTTTGAAAGCAGGATTTATAGTACTTGAACAAATTTTTTCGTCCAGGATTTGAGGACCAATAAGCCTCGACTAATGGAAGTGAACAAAGTAGCTGATGAGCTGCTATTTGAAAAACTTCTAACACCAGAAGGTGCTCACATCCGGCAGGTAACTAAGGGTCCCTGCATTTCTCCTCAGTACCTGGTGGGGCTTAAGAGTCCTCCTTCTGCTTTAATATACTCAGCTTTGTAGGCCTCATAGCAGTTGGGAGATATGGGAGGTAACGGCAGTATGAAGCTTATTATAGAAAAGGCCAAGGACAAGAGTCCAAATAGTAGATCCGTTTTTATGGTCTAAATAAATGTAATTCAGGTTTAAATTAATTCTTGTTTATTGTCTAAATAAATGAAAAGGAGGTTTATTTATTAACATCTATTGAGTATCCTCTATGTTCTCACATAAGTATTTTTGTGAAGAAAAGAGGGCTTCCTCCAAAAAACCACAACTTTTGAATTATAACTTTGGAACACATGTACTTGAAATGACTTGAAATTCTTTCATTACAAAATGTACTAATGCCCTCATCACTGTCGTGCTGTCTAGGGTTCAAATACTTGCGTGCAATAAAAAGCCAATCTAGAAGTTATTATATGTGGCACACCTATAATCCCAGCACTCAGGAGGCTGAGGCAGGGGGCTCATTGTGAGTACAAGACCAATCTGGGCTACAAAGTGAGTTCAAGGCCAGCCTGAACTGCATAGCAAGAAACTGTTTCAAAAAGAGAAAAAAAAAAGTTATGGCAGTGGGAAGAACTTAATCAAGAGAGTTTGCTAGAAGGTATAGGTTCTGATAAACATAATAAGAAGAGAATTTAAAGGAAGAAATAATGAGAATGGGAGAGGGGAATCCTTCACTTGACTTGTGTCTTGAGCTATGATTCCATGAAAAGATAGACTTTAATAAAAAGATCAGTCTTGTTCTTATTGTCATAAGCCAGTGGGGAAAAGTTCCTCGCCTCTTCCTTTGGTGATTGTCACTGAGTAAGAAGGGGCAGGAATATGCACGAAAAAAATGTACTTACTCGCTACAGAAAGTAAGGCTGTAAGAGGCCACTACTTCCATTCAATTCAGAATGTGGAAAATTATTATATCTTCCCTAGAGGATTGTGCCAGCTTCTAACTCTAAGTGGAACATTTTTCACTCATTTTCAGAGTAATGTAGTCTCTGTTACAGTAACAAAGGTGTTACAATAAACATTGATTATTGCTCCAAGGCAGATGGTTTTGGTTCTACCCTGGAATATCAGTTTAGAAAGAAAATAAATCCCTTTCTCTGCTACAATGGCATAAATATGGACCAAACTCAGGCTGCCCAAGAAAGAAGTAATGTTGCACAATGTCTGAGGAAAATGACATGAAGGAGTCATTCAAATCACAGCTAGTCATAGGTACCATTGAGTCATCTGAGCTGGCTCTCCTTCTAAAGTCTAATTGATCTGCTTCTTTTAGGAACTGAATACCCGCTGGGATTCATTGCAGAGGCTTGCAGATGAACAGCAGCAACTGCTCAGCAGTGCCCATGCTGTCCAGGTGTTCCACAGGTAAGAATTTCGACCACGAAATTGCTGCTATTCTCGAATCCACACACAGAGCTCACAAGTCTGGCTACTGTGGCAGAGCTACAGCTCTTAGTGCAACCCTTCTTCCTCAGTCAGTGACAACTGTACTAACGGGGATCGAGTTTTCAGTAACAGATTCCTCACTTGCACATTGTACACAGAAGCACAACAAACTTTAACATTGTGATACCTGGCTCAAGCCCTGGGATGTAATTAATAGTTTATATATGTTTTCATGGGATTGAATCAATCTGGGATCAGTCTGGAGTTATAAACAAGAGGTTTACATCCTTCTATTCCTGAACTAGAAGCAGTCAGTAAAAGGTAGCAAGCATCACATTGAGTTATGTGAGCTGTCCAACTGTTCATTCTGTCTTTCTAGGTTTCATTCACACACTCATGCCTACACTAAAAAGGAGAAATATGCATGCAAATAAGTAAACAAACAAAAAGTATAAAAACTGAAACCAAAGATGTTCCTGTGTCTAAATGTGTTTATAAGGTGCAGGGAAGAGAAAACAGATTGGATAGGTCTGGCTGGTTGTTAGCTTAAAATGGGAAGCCCTGGAAGGTGATGCTTGAACATGCGGCTCTGGACTCCTTGTCTTAAACTCGGTCTCCACTGTTTGGAAGGAGTGTTATCTTGCAGAATATTCATCTTCTTTGAGCCCAAATATTTTGTAATAGATAAAGGGCATGATAATAGCTGTCAAGATGAAAGGAGTCTCAAGGTAGTAAAGAAAAAAGTAATGAAGGATAGTGGTGGTGGAGGTGGAGGTGGTAGTGAGTTCCTTGTAAGCCCAGCTAGTCTTCCTCTGATACACATCACTACTCCTAAACTCTTTATTCTCTCATCTCTCAGAGAAGCAGATGACACGAAAGAGCAGATTGAGAAGAAATGCCAGGCCCTCAAGATTGCTGACCCTGGCTCAGACCTGCTCAGTGTCCAGGCCCTTCAGCGCCAGCATGAGGTCTTTGAGAGAGAACTCATCCCCCTGGGGGAGAAGGTGAGACATGCGCTTCCAGGTTTCCCTAGTACCTTCTTCTATATGTTTACACCACCACCAATGCCCTTCTGTGGTTTCTCTTCCCCAGTCTTTTCATTTTTATCTATTACTTTGTCTTGTACCATATTTGTTTTTCTCTTGTACCCTGAATCATGGCAACTAAAAGGGAGTAATTACACAGGGAAAAATATACTAGACTTCTCAGGGAGAAACCTATGTCCTTTTACCTCTTTAGTGAGAATCAAGTGATCAGACTGGGTAAGTGGTTAGAGATCAGTGCTCTAGGAGAAAGCAAATACTCACACACTGAAAGTTGCAGCCTGTGTCTGAACAGCACGTGATGTTTCCTCAGCTGGAAACTGAATAAGTTTAATCTATACCAAACCCCAAAGTGAAGTCTGGAGCCTTCTAGATTCATCAGAGGCAGGATACAGCTTGTTATTACCATGCAGGACAAAAGGAACAGAATTTGCTTACACGGGAAAGACACATGAAGAATCTCACATGAAGAACCAAGACCCTTGGGTTCTCTAACTGAAGTTACCAGTAACCAGCATAATAGCTTAACAATTCTTCCTATACAGCTCTGTATTTTTAAAAGAATGGTTAGTTTAATCTTGAGTCCTTCTGAGTTACCATGTGAAATAAAAGACTGATAGCATTTTATGAAGTATTAAGATGTGATTAAATATTATTTGTGTCTCCTTGATGTTATGACTCCCAGAACTCAGGATTCTTGTGTTTGTTGAAATTCAGGTGCTAGGCTGCTTACTAGATCTCTTGTGCCTCGCAGGTCACCATGTTGGGGGAGACATCAGAGCGGCTCAGTGAGTCCCACCCGGATGCCATCGAGGACATGCAGAGACAGCGAACAGAGCTGAACAAGGCCTGGGATGAGCTGCAGGAGCTTACAAAGGATCGCAAGGAGAGCCTGAGTGAGGCCCACAAGTTCTACCTGTTCCTCAGTAAGGCCAGGTAAAGCTCGAAAGGAAGACGGCTGCCAGGCAGATGGGATTCTCCATATCTGGCCCTACGTGAAGCTGCTAGGGACAGTTTGGGTTCAGATGCTATTCACTGCTGGGTTTGGGAGACACCACTATGGCCAAGCCTTACCTCCGGTAGTACTAAAAGATGCCAAGTTCAACACTTAAAGCCATAAAATATTGACAGTTAAAGGAATGCGAGGCTACATAAGCCAGTTAAGTAAGCTGTAAGGTGCATGTTACATATAAGAGACTATGTCAGAATTTATAGAGCATGGGGGTTTTCTTTCTGCTGAGAGGCAGAGAAGCATACAGATAACCATGGTGAAACATAACAAAACACACATCTTAAGCCAATGAACGTGAGGATCCAGAGAGAGAGAAACAGAATATTCTTTACTGGTCAGAATGAGAAAGCAATTCATACAATGTAACTGTGCAAACAAAAGCACAAGGACACCGGGGGTACAGCTCAGGGGCACAGCTCCTTCCTGGCAAGCATGAGGTCCCGAGTTTGAGTCCCAGTGGGGTCAAAGAACAACAAGGATAAGAAAAGCAGAGAATATTCATGAAGTGGGAGAATTATGGCATGAATTTTATGTTGGAGATTGTGAGGGAAATAGCAAGAGATGTTTAAAATGCTCAGATAAAAATCCTGTAGAATTTTCAATGTCATGCTATAACCTACCAAGACATCATAATCAAAAACATACCTTCCAAATACACATTCTGTGGAGGGCTTCTGCCCTTCATATCAGTTTGCTTGGAGAATCATTCAGAAATGAAGGTCTAGAAAATAGTAATTTGAGAAATAAAAAAAAAATGTTATACTTGTTTTCAGCAATTTTTCCTCCAATGTAGTAACTCCATAAAACCCCCAGAAGGATGCCTCCTTCTCCTTATGAAATCTTATTTCTCAATATTATAAAATTACAGTAATATTCCCAGCCTTGAGGAATACTGACACCTTATTTTGTCATTTTATAATGCTTTTGCTTTGAGTTTTTTAGATAGCTACTAGTGTCTATGTCTTATATGAGTTTGATATTTACTAGGCACCTAACACCACTTGCATGAACACATCAGTAGATTAGTTTATAAGAAAATCTCTTCCTTAGAGCTTAAGATTCCTTTTTAGAGAACAAGATTAGGTATATGTTTATGTGAGTCTTAATTTTACTCTCACACGTAACTTCTAAAGTAATGCATGGTTAACATCTTCCCTCTGGAAGAATAGATCTTAGTTTTATCTTGTGTAACTTCTTGACTATTAAGAGAAGATCAAGATGCATAACTTGATTTAAACAATAGTATGTGTCATGTGCGTATATATGTGTGTGTGTGTGTGTGTGTGTGTGTGTGTGTGTGTGTGTGTGTGTAGGGCCAGACTGTTGTCCTGAATATGGTGGGGAGAATAGTAATAGGAAAGATACACTTTCCCTGATAATCCATTATAGACTGTATCTTTAAATTCCCAACACCACTTGAAGGAACAGGAATGTAGAAGTAATGATATATATGAGTCCAGGATTCCAAAGATCTGGGATGATCAAATTGTTTAACTTCTCTGAGTTGACTTCTTCATCTTCAGAAAGGAAGTCAAAGTATTCTCAGAATTCTCAATATAATTACTCTAGACATTAAACAACATAATATATAAAGAGATTTTCAAATGCAAGGGGTAACTATTAAGTAATGCAGTGAAAACAGCAAATCTAACACAACATATAAACTATACAAAGCTAGATAGAAAGTATTATTTAGAAAATGTTTTCTGAATGAGAAATCTGTAGAAAGCCCTGTAGCCAGTTGTAAGATCTTCTTTCCAATCCCAGTATGTCTATTTCTCTAGTGACCTAGAGAATTGGATGAAAGACATTGGTGGTATGGTGTCATCCCGGGAGCTTCCCAGTGACTTAACTGGCACTGAAATCTCGCTAGAGCAGCACCAGGTATGTGTGACTATGATCCACAGCCACTGATCCCTTGATTTGATAGGCTACCCTCATTAAGTGTTTTCAACAGAATTGTCCTCACTAGTCTCTTCATGTTTCTTCACAGGAGCATCATAGAGAAATGGAGGCAGAGACCTCCACCTTCCAGGCCTTGGAAGAATTTGGCAGAGAACTTATTGACAGTGGGCATAGCAATAGCCTTGAAATTGAGAAAAAGCTTCAAGATATCCAACAAAACAGAGACAATTTGGAGGAAGCTTGGGCAAACCGCAAAAAGATTCTAGAGCAATGTCTGCAATTCCAGGTACAGAAAACTCCCAGTAGTTAAATAAATTCAGCCTCAGTCTCTTCTTTGTATAAACTTTGATATAGTTATTACAGGCACATAATGTGCTAGGGTTTCTGTGTCGTAAACATAGGGGTGTCTGAACTACTGTATCCCACTTCCTAAACTATTGCTCTGTTTTCTACTCTTACACCTATTAGAAGAGACAAATTAGACACTGGTCAGTCCTGGTCATGGGGATGATTGTTATTTATTGAATTACTAAGAGACTGATTTTCATTGAGAACCTACTATGTGCAGGTCCTGGAACCAAAAACATTAGTAAGATAGTGTTTTTTTTTTTGTTACTTTTTTTGATGGTACTTGGGATTGAATTTAGAGCTTTGCACATGGTAGCAGTGAAATTAGACATGGAGTATAAATAATTCTAATACAGGAAATGGTTGTTAATAAAACAAATATATAAATGCTTTCAAGCTGAAGAGGAAGGGAGTGATTACAGCCTTTGAAAGAATGGTGTGGGAGTATCACAAAGTACTTTATGGATAATGTTTAATATAAGCTTAAGAAAATAACTAGTCCACATCCAATAGGTGTAGAATATGGGAAATAGGATTCCAAAATTGGGTGTAATTTATATAAAAATACAAAGTCTGTGCTCAGGAAAAAAATTTTCAGTATAGCTAAGATTCATTGCATGAGTGATTCTTGGAAGGATATAAGCACCCTTTGCAGAATCCTTTGTCAAGCCAGAGGGGTTGGACCACGGTCCCAGACTACCTGGAATAAGCGTACCATCTACCTCTGATTTTATCCACCATAGTTTTTTCAAGGGGACTGTGAGAAGATTGAGAGCTGGATGGTGGCACGTGAGAATTCCCTGCGATCAGATGACAAGGATACTTTAAATAGTCTTGAGGCCTTGAAAAAGAAACGAGATGACTTGACAACAGCAATCTCTGCCCAGGTAATAATTAATATAAATTTCCAATAAAAGCTATTAGTAATAATAACAGAATCCTGTATATTTTTCTGGTTTTGTAACTAATTAGTATTGTGATTTACATTTGCTTTTATTGACAACTTTGAAGCAGGAAAAAGGAGCTTGACAGTGGTTTACCTAAATCACATGTGGCAATTGGACTTTCTTATTTTAAGTCCAGCATTCTAAACCCCAAATTTTAGGCTTAAAATTGATTTTATATGTAATCTATTATAATTGCTTACCCAATGCTGGCTTCACCCCCTACAATAATCATGAGGAGAATCTATTCTTTACCAAACTCAGTACCAGGCAAGTAGCCCATCTCAGTATAATTATTACATTTTCTCTTCTCATTGAATTGAAATCCACTTGTCTATAGGGTGCTTAGTCTTTGTTCTTAGATCTTTCCCTCAAACCACAAAGATGTCTCTTTTCTTCTTTACCAGGGGGTCTGGAATTGTAACAATGGCCTAATTTGCATTCATTTGAGATTTTTTGTTTTGATTTATCCAGGAAGAAAAGATCACCAACCTAAAGGAATTTGCTGATCGTCTTAGAGCTGATGACCACTATGCCAAGCGAGAGATTGATGCCCGGCTCCAAAAATTGCTGGACAGGTCAGGCCTGCTGTCAGAGGAAGATGGGAAAGAGTGGCCTCTTTGCTAGTACCGTGACGGGGGTGACACTATAAGTTCCTATCTTTTCTAGATTCTTTACCTTGACATTTTAGGAAACTTTCTGATCTGGATTTATAGAACAAAAGATATAAAAAGTGCTTTAGAAATTACTTAACCATTGCATTTTATATCTGAAAACAGTGAGACCGTATGAATGAAATGGGGCAGGTTGGAAAATGGAAACACTCGTGTAGCTGGCTATTAGAGCAAAGGGCAATGCGGAAGGCAGATGGTGACTTGGCTCCCTCCCCCAGATGGAATGCTCTTAAAGAACTGCTGGATGCTGAGTGGGCAAAGCTTGGGAATCTGGCTGACCTAAAGCAGTTGTACCGTGACCTTGAGGAGCTGAAAGAATGGATCGAAGAGAAGCTGCCCACAGCCTGTGATGAATCCTACAAAG
This sequence comes from Chinchilla lanigera, assembly GCF_000276665.1. Classification (NCBI taxonomy): domain Eukaryota; kingdom Metazoa; phylum Chordata; class Mammalia; order Rodentia; family Chinchillidae; genus Chinchilla; species Chinchilla lanigera. Next base: position 10,500,360 of record NW_004955468.1, on the reverse strand, counting down.
ACCCCAGCAACATACAGGCAGGTTCAAAATAGGAATTTTGGAAGCTTTTTCCATTTCCAGCCTGTTGGTTGAATGCCTTCCCTACAGTACCAACCAGCCCTTTATTATTAAGATCATTGTGTCCACTCGCAGGACTGCTGAAACTAGTGTGGAGAAAGCAGGTCCTACAGAAGTCACAGATACTTTGATTATGATAATACAATTAATATTTCCTTTGAAATATAATTTCCCTTATCTTGCTTTCCTAAATGAAAAGATAATGTGGTTCTTGCTTGCGTTCAGAGGAAGTATCTGAAACACAAAGCCTTTGAAAATGAAGTCTTTGGTCGAAGGAAAGAAGTAGAAGACGTTTTGGAACTGGGCAAGTCCCTCATTGAGCAGAAGGCATGCGATGGCAATGAAGAGGCCGTAGAGGTAAAAGTTCTGCTCAGAATGGATTTGCACTTTTAAGGCGCATGAAGCGAAATCTTACTTTTTCAATGTTCCACGGCTCATATGGCAGTATGACAATGCTCTGTGCTCCATAGTCTTCTCTCTTGTTGTTTCATAAAGGAGAAAGAAAGCAACGATGCTTAGACCATACAACTCCCATCAGAGTCAGTTCCCAGAACTTCAAGGTTTCACCTCCATTTTCAAGTCTATCCTGCTTGTTTTACATTTTCTGTTCCTTCTTTTGAGAATCTTTTGGCATCTGTAGATCCTATAATCAGCTCAGGAATTTTTTGAACTTTGCCTTTAACGTAAACTTCATGTGTGTTCCTAGATTAAATATAACAAGTTGGAAATGTAAAATATGGTAAACACTTCAATTTAAATACTACAATAAAAGACACATTGCTATCAATCTCCTTAAATAATCCTCCCCTTCATTTCAAAGACGCATAGTTTATTATACTTGCTACTTTCTGAAGCAGTTCTTGGAATCCTCTTTCTTAAATATCTTTATAAATTGTAATTTTAAAAAAGTGAATGCTTCTTCACAGTACCATCTAACAGAAAACAGGCTCATAAAAATATTAGTGTGTCTTCATCCACCTTATTCACTAGGTCTGGCAGCCTGTGACTTCTGCCACTTTCCAAAGTAAAATTGACCCTAAAAGGTAAATGTTTTGAATGGATTCAGGACACTGAGTTGTCCATAACTGCAAACATAAGTTTAACCCTTATGAAACAGAATGCTCAGAATTACTTCAGAAGTTGGTCAGAATGAAGGAATAAGTGTGTTTGAAGTGAGGGAGAATATTTTGAGGGGAATTATTGGCAATATTATCTTTTACTATAATAGATTGTTTATTTAAACACACATATTTTGTGACCACAACTCACATGAGAAATGTTGCATAATTTCTATATCCAGAACTTTCCTACATTACCTTGTCAAATTATCTCAGGACTCAGGGTCCCAAAGATCATAATGAGATTCTTTTTTAAAAAAATTAGAATCAGCTGTGTGACTTAAAGGAAGAGTGGGGACTCCTGTATGAGAGAACAACTGATAAAGGGAACAAGCTTGACGAGGCGAGTCGCCAACAGAGGTTCACCTCAGGCATCCGGGACTTCCAGTTCTGGCTCTCAGAGGTAATTTTATCTGGAGACATTGGGAGCAAGGGGTTCAATGATACTTGTAAAATAGAAGAATACATATGAGTGATTTCCTTGACCAGTCATGGAGAATGGCTGGGCACATAGATGCTGAATGTAATTCTCCTTAAACATTGTCCCATCTATCAGTTTAATTGCTTATTTTTCCATTCCCAGGCAGAGACATTGCTGGCCATGAAAGATCAGGCCAAGGACTTGGCTTCAGCAGGAAACCTGCTCAAAAAGCACCAGCTACTGGAAACAGAGATGTTGGCTCGAAACGTAAGTAGCTCTGGACTCCCACTGCTCTGGGCCAAATAAAAATGTTTCTGACTTTCCCTTCTCCTTTCTCAGTACATCATTTGAATGTACAGCCTCACAAAACTGAACTTGATGTTCTCAACCAGCTGTTCCTTTCACTGGGTCAAATCAACTCAATAGCTGTAGAACCATTATAATAGTCATTGTTGATTATCACTAAACTGTTGACTGTAATATTTCAAGAATATTTCCTGAAAGCTATTTTGTTTATCTTTTACTGATACATGTTTAGAAACTTACTCTTTTCCAAAGTTTTATACTTGATATAGCCTCTGGAAGAAAATAGATGTTTAATTTTACAAAATTAGACAGAAAAAATAAAATTAGCTGGGGGGCATGTGCAATGAATTTGAACTACATATGCACCCTTTGAAGTATGTAGAAATATATGTAGAAATCCTTTGAAGTGCCAGTTGAAACCAAATATCAACCAAAGGTTTGTCCTGGAATCAATAACAAAAATCCCAGTAGATGTCAAATTCATACTCTGGAACTGTACAGAATGTTTTATTTGTTAATACAGATACACGCAGAAAGGGTAAGAAGGCAAAAGTTTTCCAGGCTCAAGGCTTCAGGACTTGTTGCTACTTCCTATCACATAAGTGGGGTGGGAGTGTTGCCTTCAGTGGGAACAGGCATAGAAGAGGTGAGATGTGTTTAGTGGCCAGCCCAGAAATTTTATAAATAGAACAGTTCTTGTTCTTGTTTAACCACTCAGTGACTACAAAATTCAGTACTATTATGCAAAGCAGTCCTTCATGGGGGAGAAGTAATTGCTTACCAAGAAAATATAGGTAAAGACATAAGACTAAATGTACAGTTTGCATGATGCATTCATGCTCTTTAATTTGTTCACTGATCTGGCTTTTATCCAACCTGAACACATTACACTGTATAAACACATAACACTATATAACTTCACATGCAGTATCTTCAGAAACAATCTATTTGGCCTGAGCTCTGAACCAGACCCAGTAGTGATTAAAGTCTTGAGTTTGTGTGACACCTATAATACACTATTCACTGAGCACACTGGGCCTTTCTAGGATGCACTCAAGGAACTGAATAAACTGGCTGAGGATCTGGTCTCCAGTGGAACTTTCAACATTGACAAGATAGAAGAGGACACAAAGAATGTCAATGAGCGCTTTGAGAGTGTTCAAGACTTGGCTGCTGCACACCATGAGAAACTGAAGGTGGACTATGCCTTGTTCCAGTTTTTCCAGGACCTAGATGCTGAGGAGTCATGGATAGAGTATGTATCAGCAACTCACAATCTGTGCATAGTCAAGAGATTAGATGCAAAACACCAAATGTGTTCCAATATATGCTAAAATGAAAAACTTTATTTCTTTT
>NW_004955468.1:10474597-10497002 GCF_000276665.1 Chinchilla lanigera | reverse complement strand
ACCTTGCGCATGCCAGGCAGGCGCTTTTGCCCCTGAGCTAAATCCCCAGCCCCGAAAAACTTTATTTCTTGAAGTTGATGTAACTTTTAAATCATACTTGTCTTGAGCTAATGTAAAATTTTTTTCAAATTCCCCCACTCGATGCATGGCGGAAGACAAGTATGGATGAACTGGGAAACTCTTCACACACGTGCTGGAAAGAAAGCTCAGAAACTATAGACGTTTGTTCTACACTGTTCATGGAACATGTGATACAGAGAATAATCTGGGCACTTATAGCTTACCAGGATGACAAGAACATTGTCAATATTTCCATATCCAGTGTGTCATATATGACACTGATTTAGACACCAGGTAGAGAATGTTATACAGTGTCTCTCATGTTTTCATATAAATCCTATTTTTGTTACAAAAATATGGGAAAATTTTAGCCAATCAAACTGTTTGCCCACTTCCCATTTAACTTGACTCATCACCTTTCTCTTCTTTAAATATACTAATTTTTATGAGTAATGAATGAATTTAGAAGGAAGCATAGTTGGTATAGCAATGCTTAGGACATTTTCAGGACCCCAGAAGTCATAAAATAGCATAATATTTTATGACTTCTGTAGTCTTTTTCCTTCATGGTGATGTTCTATCATCTTACACTTGGAGCCATCCAAACTGCCATGACTCCATGATACCAACTCTACACCCATTCCACCTGAACATTGTTGATTTTAATAGACAAAATAATAAAAGCCATGGAGTCATTTATTATTCACATTCCTTGAACAGAGAAATATCACCGTGTGTTCTTGAGCAAAGAACACAAGATGCACAGGTTACGGGGATTAATGGGAACATGGTTACAGTTATACAGTGGTAGAGATCACCTTGCTATTTTAACTTGTACAAGCAGAATTTAGCACTTTTCTTGAAAGCTTCTGCCACTATTTATCATTTTGGTTTTGGCACCAGTGTTCCAGAACTTACATATCTCCACACACATACCCTTAGAAAATTGCTGTTTTCTGATGACCTGAGATGTCTAAACTCCAAATTTTCCTATTTTTTTTCTCTCTTGGTCCCAGGGAGAAGTTGTTACGTGTGAGCTCCCAAGATTATGGCAAGGATCTGCAGAATGTTCAGAACTTAAGGAAGAAGCACAAACGCCTAGACGGGGAGCTGGTGGCACATGAACCTGCTGTCCAGGTAGAAATAGAATATCAGACCTGAAAAGATATAACTAACTTAGTATAAATTCCTTGTATTTTAGTTAAGCAGATGATAGTACAAAATGTGAAAGTAGCATGCCAAAGTCACTGTGACCTAGTCACAACCACAAACGTTCATTACTTATCCATGTTTTGTCTGCTGCAAATAGGAGGTTCTGAACAGAAAACTATGTTCTTTCCTGGAAGGAGCACTTCTAACATGACTGGGCATTCACTAACAATGGAAATGTTGGCTGGGACAATGAGGAAAGCTGTATTTGAGCTTTATGGGGTGGAAGTCTCTCAATCTGATCTGGCAGCAGTCCCAGTGTGACCATGAGTAATTTTAAAGTAGATCATGATGTGTAGCCTAGATAATAAGTGCTGAGATATTTGTCAACATACTGAGAAAGTTTAGCATGATTGATCTTGCTGCAGCTCTTTCTCATCTCAGGATTTCCTGGACCATCTTAAGTCCTGAGGACATGATCTAAAGAGTAGCAGGATGAGATACTTTGCCAGGGGTTATAGCTAAATGGGGGAAGAGTGTGGAGTGATGAGACACAAGCGGGGTTTGTTCTTCAGAACGTTCTGGCTATGGCAGAAAGCTTGAAAGACAAGGCTGCTGTGGGACAAGAGGAGATCCAGGAGCGGATGTCTCAGTTTGTTGAACACTGGAAGAAACTCAAGGAGTTGGCCCATACTCGGTGAGTGGGGAATAAAAGGCCAAATTATCTCCTTGGGGTTTAGGTTGTTCAGTGTTAGGGGGCATTACTAGGCCAGTTTCAGCACTGACTGTTCTCCCCAACTTCTTATTTATTTTATACATTCCTGCTCCAAAAGTCCTCCATGAAGCTTCCCATTTACCCTAGGCAGAAACAATCACTGCCTGCATTCTGCAATGCTTTTCTTGTGCATTTAAATGCAACTATATTTTACCATTATTTCATGCATGCGTTATCCTACATACCAGATTATTATCCACTGATCTGTTTTATGTCATTGCACCAGTTTTAATATTATGTGCACCATCTGTAATGAAAGAGTAGAGGTTTACTGCTCTTCCTGGCAGCCACGTAAATAATTTGAACCACACAGCCATACAGCATATAAAATAATTTCTCTCCAGAATCCCACATCTGTTGGCAATAGGAAGATGTTTCTACCTGAGGAACAAAAAGAGCCTTTAGCTCTGTGGTACCTTTATCATATAAGAAGAAAGTGATGCTGTGCATAGACACTTGGCATCACTGCAAATTTTCTCCAACTCCAAAGTCTCAGCATTTCTTTTTGTTTGAGTGGGGTTCTCTTTTTTCAATCAAGTTTCTTAGTAAATCATGCCCCAAACTGAACTTCCAGGGTAGAAATCTCCACCATTTCATAGAAGATCTCTAGTACCGACCAGTAGTAGGCACATAACAGATTGTGTTCTGGCCCAGTTCAGCTGTGACTGCCTTGTGAGAATCCTTGGTGGGCTTTGAACCATCCAACCCCACTGCTCATCAGCATCTTTTTATCCTTATCTGGCTAACCACCCTGCCATAGGGGCCTTCGGCTGGAAGAGTCTCTGCATTACCTGCAGTTCATGGAGGATGCGGAAGAAGAAGAAGTGTGGATCAGGGAGAAGGAAGCCCTGGCTGCCCGAGGGGACTGTGGAAGCACCTTGACTGCTACTCAGGTGAGGAAGCAGAAAGATGGGCCCACTTTCCTCTCTTTAATTTGAAACTTTTCTTAAGTAGTTTTCACCTGTACAATTACAACACCTCTCCTGGTGGGAGAATGACATGAGTGCAATATGGACAATTCTGCCAATTTTAATAATGAAAAATCAAGGTCTGGAAATATCACTGACTTGCTTGAAGTCATGAGAACAAGAAGGCAAGAAGGTAAAACTCAAATCTTAGTTCAGGACCTGTGGCCTATAAGCCAAAGACAGCATGGTGAAGGGGCTTTTCTTACCTACTAAAACCCTTACCTGTGAGAGATTTTCTAAAGATTTCCTCAAATCCATACATAACATTTACTTAAGAAAGAGTCCTCATGTATTAACACTGATCGAGAGTATAGTTTTCTTAGAATAATAATTTAAGTGTGTCTATTGGACAGAATAGTTCCATAATTTAAAAGCACTCTTTTAAATGAGGACTGGATTTCCTAATAAATGAGCAAGCATTGACTATGAACTCCTGTAGATATTAATTCACTTTTATTTGATGACATAAGGAAAGACTTAAACTTGTGAATGAAAGGTTAACATTTAAGTGATATGTCTTTCAAATAATCAGCTTATCTTATTTGGAAAAGTCTTCTGGAACTTGTACATGTACACCACTGCATTTGTTTAAGCATTTTAAGGCCTTGTATCAAATATTCTCAAACACTTACTTTTTTAAGCATTTAAACTTTTTATTATGAGAATTATAGATTCACATGTGTTTTTGAGAAATAACATAGTTGCTCATATTACAAAATATAGGAATGAAAAATTGATCAAACAATATTGAAGATAGAAATATGCAGTGTGTTAACTCCTACTCTCCTACTGTCTTGTTTTGAAATTTTGTTACTCTCCTACTGTCTTGTTTTGAAATTTTGTATCATTGCTTTTATTATTTTTTCCTCTTTAAAAAAGGAAATAATATAAAGAGGTCCTATGTATCCTTTACCAAATTTCCTTCAATGACAACATCAAGAAAACTGCAATACAATAACATAAGCAGGACATTGGCATTGCTAAGATTCAGAATGTGACCGTCACCACAGTGATATCTCCTGCTGTTCTTTTATAGCTACAACTTCTTTCTCTCATCCCTCTCCTATCCTTATTCCCTGGAAACCACTAATATTTTCTGTATTTTTATAACTTTCTCATTTTAAGAATGTTACATGAACCAGGGATATAATTCAGCAGCACAGAGCCTACCTGGCAAGCGCGAGGTCCTGAGCTTGATTCCTGGTAACCAAAAAAATAATAATAAGATAAAAAAAGAAAGTTACCTGGATGAAATCATATACCATAAAGCTTTTTAAAGTTGCATTTTTCACTCAGCGTGGTTATTTGGGTGATTAATTCATTCCTTGTATATAACCACAGTTCATTCCTTTTCATTATGGATAGTATCATGGTGTAAGTGCACCAGAGTCTGACCACTTATTTTTATAAAAAGACTTAGAATGTTTCTACTCTGTTGCTATTTTGAAAAAGGCTCTTTTAAATATCCACATAGCAATTCCCATTCAAGGATAAGTCAGTATTCCTGTGGGACCAATGTTCAGGATTCCAGTTGCTGGGCCACATAGCAACCACTAGTTTAGGTTAACAGAAAAGTTTAACTGTTTCCTAGAATGTCTATAACATTTTACCCTCTCACCACCAATACTTGAGTGACAACATCTCTCCATGTCTCTGCTGATATTTTATATTTTTGCTATTTTCAGTTTAGTGGTTCTGATAAGTGTGTAATGATAGCTTCTTGTGGTTTTAATGTGCGTGTCCCTAGTAGATAATGCTGGGTTATATTTTTTGTGTTTCACACCTGTGTATATTTTACAATGAAATGTTTCTTTAGGTCTTTTAAACTTTTCCTCGGTGGATGATTTGCTTTGTTTTGTTTTCATAAAAATATTTAACATGAGATGTGCTATATTGGTAAATGCTTAAGCATCCTACACATTATTGCTGACTATGGATACAAGGCTATCAAACACAACTCCAGACTTAATTCTCATTTGACTGAAATTTATTCCTGATGATAGTAATGTTCCATTTCCCCCTCTGCTTAACCTCTCATAACTGCAGTTTCTATCTTTTATGAATTGATCTTGCATAAATAAAATTATGTGGTACTTCTCTCTATATGACTGATTCATCCTACTTAATACTGTATAATGCATGTGAGTTCTATCTCTGTTGTCACATATTGTTTGCATAATTCTTCTATGAGCCTGAACTATACTCCAGTATACATATATACAACATGTCCTTTATCTATTCATCCGTCAGTAGACAATGGACAGTTAGGTTGCTTCCACACTTTATCTACTGTGAGTAGTGCTTCACTGAATGTATGAGTGCTGCATTAGTCAGCTCTCCCATCGCCAAGACACAAAACCTCCCACCCACAACTTAAAGGAATATCATAGTTGCAGGATGCTTTGAGGCAGAAACCTCACAGTGGAAGGGCCTGGTAGAGCAAAGATGCTTAGTTCTTGGCATCTGGGAAACAGAGAAAGAGAATAGTGCCTGTGAAGAAAGAGTGAGGGACCAACATAGACCCCCGCAAGGCTATGACCCAGCTAGACACGCCCGGATGTGTGCTCCCCTGTTCCCAGGGATGGATCCAACTACCACTAATATCTTGTCAATGTTTCAATATTTTTAGATAAACACTCAGAATTAGGATTTCTGCATCATTTGGTAGTTCCATTTGCATTTTTTAAAGAAACACTAAGAATTTTTCATAACAGCAGCACCATTGTACATTTTCACCAGCACTGTGTCAGAGTTCTAATTTCTCCACATCCTCATTAACACTTGTCATCTTTTATTATTTGATAATAACCATCCAGGCAAGACTGAAGTGGCATCTCATTGAGGTTTAACTTTTACTTCTTTAGTAATTAATGAGAGTGAGTACTTTTCATATAACTCATTTATACCTTCTTAGTGGACATTTTTTTCCAGTTCCTAAGAAAAAATAGTTATCACAAATTAAAAAAATAGCTATCACATTGATTGATTGATCGATTGGAATTTATTTAAGCAATTTCATATATATATATATATATTATATATATATATATATATATATATGGCAAATCCCTTATCAGATAAATGGTTTGGATTCTGCAGCTCAATTTTTCACTCCATTGTTTCCTCTGCTGTGCTGAGCTAGTCAGTTTGATGTAGTCTTACTTTTTGTTTTTGTTGCTTGTGCTTTTGGTGTTGGATTCATATAAATGTAGCAAAAACCAATGTTATTTAGTTTTCCTTCTATTTCCTTTCAGGAGTTGTATAGTTTATGACTTTAATTTATTTGTGTTGGTTTGTACTATATATGAGAAGAGTCCAACCTCCTCCTTCTACAAGTGAAAATTTAATTTTCCCAGAACGATTTTTAAGAGAGATTGTCTTTCTTCCATTGTATATTTTTGAGATTTGTAAAAGATTAGTTGAAGGTGTATTCATGGTTTAATTTATGGGATATCCCTTCTGTTCCATAGACCTATGTCCTTCTGTATGCCTATACTATATTATTTACATTACTAGAGCTTTGCAATATGTTTAGAAATCATGAAATGTGATTCTTTCTTCTTGTTTAGTATTATCAGGATCAATTTGGCTATTCAAAGTCTTTTCTGGTGCCAGATAAATTATTGATTTTTCTGTATCTGTTAAAATACCAGTAGAATTTTTATGAGTGCATTGAATCTATAGATTATTTGTAGTATGGGCATTTTAACAATATTGAATCTCCCAATCCATGAATCCAAGATATCTTTCCACTGTTTGTATCTTTAATTTCTTTCCTCAGTCTTATGTGGTTGTCAGTGTACAAGTTTTACCCTCACTGGCAAAATCCATTTTCAAATATTATAAATTCAATTATAAAAAGAACTGCTTTCTTAATTTCCTCTTCAAATATTTCAAATATTTGAAGTACAATTGACTTTTATGAGTTAATTTTTGTCTTGAACTTTCATGATTGTTTTACTAGTTTTCTTTTTTATTGGAAAACATCATATGCTTTGCAAATAGAAACAATTTTATTTCTTCCTTCGTGATTTAGATTCTTTATTACTCTGAGTTAGATTTCCAGTATAATGTTGAATAGAAGTAACAAGAATGCACGTCTTTACCTTGTTCTTGACCCTAAAAAAAAATCTTTTCCATTTTTTACCATTGAGTGTCATGTTAGTTATTGTTTTTTTAATATGCAGTATGATGCATCATGTTGGTGTAACATCCTTTATCTAATTTTTCAGGAATTTTTATAGTGACAGGGCACTGAAGCTCCTCAAATGCTTTCTTCTATTTATTGAGTTGACTGTATGATTGTTTTTGTCTTTTGTGCTGTTAATGTAGTATATCATATTTTTGACTTGCATATGTTGAATTATCCTCGTATTCTAGGAATAAATCCCATTTGATCATGTTGTACATTTTTTAATAAGCTATTGGATGCAGTTTGTTAGTATTTCATTGAGGATTTTTGTATATATGCTCATCAAAGATATTAGCCCTTATTTTTTCCTTTCTTTTTTGCCATTGTTATCAAAATCTCATAAATGGAATATGGTAATGTTCTTTCCTCTTCAGTCTTTTGAAATAGTTTTTTGAGAACTAGAATTAATTCTTTAAATGTTTGAATGAATTCATCAGTGAAGCCATCTGGTCCTGAGATTTTCTTTGTTGAGAAGTTATTGTTTCCAGATTCAATTTCTGTATAATTTATTGGACTACTTGGACTTTTCCACTTGATTTATTCTTTGTAGACTGTATGTTTGTAGGAATTCATCCATTTCTTCTAGTTTGTCTAGTTTGTTGCCATATCAAAAAAGGTTATTGTCACATAGTAATTTAAATACAGTGACATTTGTATTTTTTTGACTCTTCTTTTTTCCAGTAAGATTATCCTTTTTAATAAAGGGAGATTTGAGAGAGATGAATTTAGTAAAATGGTTCCAGGGCAAGTGGGCATTCATGTAGTCTGCCAACTTAGCTGAACTAACCCATATGTAGAGCATCACAGTGAGCTTGATTGTGGGTAGAGACAGTTTTTCCAGACTTGGACTTTCTGATTTTTACTGACTCATTTATGTAGAACCTACTAAAGAAGCACGAAGCTTTGGCTAGTGACTTTGCTGTTCATAAGACCCGAGTGCAAGACATCTGTGGACGAGGAGAAGACATCCTGAATAAGGTGAGCTCATCCAGGGATTCCAAGTCAAACTTCCATTTCAAAGAGCTGTGGCTCCAATATAAAAAGCATGGCGAATTGTGAAGTGTTCTTGAACACTGATAAACCCACATGTAGAACTTTAGCATTCTATTCTAAATTATTTCTTATTGTTGCTACTGCCAGCAATTCATTATCTACTCAATTGCTGTTTTATGCAAAATATTTTTTAAAAGTTCTATATGTACCTTTTCAACTTCCTTAAATCCTTTGTTGATTTGCTGCCCTATATGGACCTTATTACTGAGTTTGGCCAAAAACAAAGTATTAAAATAAACTGAAGAAATTTCCTTCTAAGTCTTCAAGGAGGAGGACCACAAAGCAACCTTACTGTAATTTGAGAATCATTTTTAAATGTTATTCTTACAAAGCCTCATTAATCTGAGTTCTATATGAAGACTCCTAAGCAGAGATAGCACCGTACATGTGAGAAGCTTACATCAACTAAGATCACATTTATGTGCACAAACATAGGATCCTTTAAATTCTGAAACAAAAATAACTTTTTAGAGATGATTGAATAATGGAATAATTACACTAGAGCTAGAGAAGGTAGTTATATATTTAGGATCAAAGAGATGAGAGCTTCTTAATGGTACTTAGGAAATTAGCATTTCTAGCTCTGGACATGGATCAGTACATTGACCTCTCTTTTCTCTTCAACGTGCTGTTGCAGGAGGAAAGTCAGAACAAGGAGACAATTTCTGCGAAGATTGCAGCTCTGAATGAAATGATTGCTTCTCTGGACAAGGCACTAGAGGCTTGGAAGTTGCAATTGGAAGATGATCTTGTCTTACAGCAGTTCAACTGGAAGGCTGATGTGGCAGAGTCCTGGATAGGTGTGATATGCCAGGGCCAGCACCTACTGAAATTAAGAAATACTAATAAATTGCATTTACAAAATGTTCTCTAAGGCTTTTTCTCTTGCAATGGTAAAAAGATATTTTTTCTTTACTAATCACTCTATCTACCCTTATCTTTTCTGGAGGCAGTTGTACTCAGGAACACACACACACACACACACACACACACACACACATGCAAAAATCTGATAGAGGAACTAAGTGTCTCAATTCCATGGAACACATTTTGGGAAAAGGGAAATTTAACACACAGTAAGCAAAAGCCATCACAAAGCATTCTAGGAATTAAGCTACATCATGTGATTTACTCATAATTTATGTCTGATAAGCAATTTCCCTTTTTATTTTAATAGAATGCAAAATTTCTCTTGGCCCTAATTCTGTCTTAGTCAGTTCTACCCTATATAAGGACAAAAAGCATTCCATTGTTCATTAATGCTCCTATGTTCCAGTGAGTTGCCTAGAACACACACGCTTCAATCTAAGAGAATCAAAAGACTTCTTTGTTGGCTATTGTAAATAAATAATCATTTACCATGGCTCATAAGGACAATCGTCTTTATCTTTTCATTAATCTTCTTTGCTTTATAGGGGAGAAAGAAGCAAGCCTGAAGAACAAAGGCAATAGTGCAGACCTCACTGCCTTTCTCGGGCCACTGGCAAAACAGGTGAGAACAGATTGCAGTGTGTTCAGGTGCCAGGAAGGTCCAGCACCACACTGCAGGGATGTTCATCTCTGTTTCTCTGTGTCTCTGTCTATCTCTGTTTCTGTCTCTCTCTGTTTCTGTCTCTGTCTCTATCTCTGTCTCTGTCTTTGTCTCTCTCCTCTCTCCCTTACTCTTTCTCTTTCCTACGTTAATGTTGCTGTTAAATGTTTGTTCATTTCTTGGAGAACCAACATTTTTTTCTCCTCTTTTTTTAGTGTTATATAAGTTGTAAATACATCATGGATACGCCCATCATAGGGAATTGGTATATGTACATATTGTACTTTGATCCTTTTTACTTCTCCTTTCATCCTGTTTCTCCTCATCTCCAAATCTTTCCAATTCCAAAAAGCAATATTGGGCTCTTTGTTTTATCTGTTTATTTTTGTGTTCTATTAATGTCTGCACTAGTCCATTTTTGTTATAATTAAATGCCTGACAAAAGCTAATTTTACAAAGAAAATAGTTTTATTTAGCACACAGTTTAATGGTGAAAGTCCAAAGAGTATACTGAAGACCCCAAAGAAGATGGCAGGAACAAGGGTGGAAGGAACAGAGCACATCTACAAGTAGGAAGCCAGAGCCCTGGTCCCTTCTGAGAGCAGCCTCCAGTGGACCTAAGGGCTTCCCTTATGCCTTGCCACTTAGAGATTCCACACCATCCTCATTAAGCTGAAGATCAAATGCATGAACCTTTGGTGAACACAATTAACTCATATCCAAAATGGAGCAATATATTTTATATTTTTATCATTTTCTTGTATTTTTTGAGATTAACTTAACATTCTTGCTTTTTGTTTTTAATCTTTTAAAGAAGGACAATTATATGATCAAAATTCAGCTATTCTTTTTATGTATATGAGGATATAAGCTTCAGTTATGTTTCTCTGCAAAGATTCAGCTGTTTCCCACAAATATTGTGGAGTTTTAATCAAACTCTTTCTGATATTCCTACTTTAAATTCTTTTGGTCCATTAATTATTTGGCAGTGTATTGTTCAATTTCCAAAGCTGTGGAAATTTTCTGATATTCTGAGTTATATTTAGTTTAATTTTGGGGCTGGGGATTTAGCTCAGCGGCAAAAGCGCCTGCCTGGCAGGCGCAAGGTCGTGAGTTCGGTTCCTGGTACCGGAGAAAAACCAAAAACCAAAAACAAAAAAAACAAAACAATAGTTTAATTTTACTTTGATTTGAAAATATTCATTATTTTAGAAGCTCTAAGCTTGTAAATATTAAGCATATATCTTAAAAGAATATGTATTTCACATCAGTTTATATTTATCAGATTTTGGTTGTTAACTATGTTTTAAAAATATATTATTATTTTTACATCATTTAGTCTAGTCTAAAAGTTGTTCTGACATGTAGAATGATCTTGATGAATTGATATTTTTCTTATAGAATGTTCCTCTTTTTCCCTAATAACATTTTTTATGTCCTCTTTTTCAGATATTAATGTACTATACTTTCTCTTTTAATATTTGCAGTGTATATCTATTTCATACTTTAGGATTTATTTCTACACATTTTTGCATTTAAATTACATGTATGTCCTGTAAATATTGTATATTGTGTAAAATTGAGTATTACTGAATTTTTCTATTTTAATGATTTTTATTGGAAAAATCACTTACATTTAAAGAAATTAACATGAATTTTGGTTTAAAGCTATAATTCAACAACTTTTCCCCTCCCCACTTTTTCTTCTGGGATTGTAGTAATTCAAAGTAGTTTCAGGGTCAATTTATTTTGTTTTGTTTTGTTTGTGGACTTGTATGCATTACGATTGTTCCTATTCCTGAAGGATTTCTGAGGTTTCAGCTGTAGTCCTAGAACCAGAATTGCTTCTATTTGATGGCTGTTGAAGTTTTCAGTCTGATACCACAAAAACCTACTTTGCATCTTAGAGTCTCAGCTACTGTTTCTTCCTAGAACTTATGTCGTATACAGTTTAGAAATGTAAAATTTCTTGAGAGGAAAAGACAGTGCAATATTCCACCTAATTTTCTGCATTTCCCTTTTAATGGCTTTTTCTGGTTTCTTCAACACTCCAGTGTGCTTATTTTTTTTTTTATCTCCATAGGATTGTCAAACTCTGAGAGACACTTTCTTCTCTGCCACTTACCCTGTAAAGGTTATACTTCAAAGGGAAAATTGGAGACAATTGGACCCTTACTCGGTCCTACTCCTTTCTGTCTGAAATGCTGGGCTCTTGAGTTGTACCTGTCTGTGTTAGTCACTTTTCTCATGTTTCTGAGACAAAATGGTCAACATCCACAAGTTAAGGAAGGACAGGCTTATTTAACCCACAGTTTGTAAAGGTTTCAGTACATAATCCACTGGCTCCAAGACAGAGTGACACACGGCAGAGGGGCAACCATTCCTGGCAGTGGAAGAAAGCAAAAGCAACAAGAGAGTTTAGCAACATCTTTCTGACCCTTTTATTTTATTCAGACTACTGGGATTAGGGCAGTGCTCAACCAATCAGTGGACTGATTTGATAATCATATACCCTTAATCTCAACATCATACAATCTAGATTCAGCCACCGCTGAAAAAGCTATGATGCCTGAGGCTTTGGGGAGGGGATATCAAGACACAAACTTTAACACTACCTAAGGTGCATTCAGATCCCTTTCATTCAGTTGTTTTGTTTTCTATTTGCATTTTTATGTAGTTGTCAAAATTATTCTCACAGTCAGAATTAGTCCAATATAAGCCATTCTATTAAAGCTGGAAACGGAACTTCCTCAATCTTGTGATTTTGACATCAATTTTATACAAACACTTTATTAGCATAACTTCCACAGGTAGGAGTTCTTGTTAGTTTGTGCAAGGTCCTTAGTTTGATTTCTGGTTCAAAAAAAAAAAAAAAGATTGAAGACAAAATATGCATACAGTAGAAAGTAAGCATAATTTCAACTCCAATGATTCACTTATAACTTTTAGTTACATTTTGTTATTCTTAGTTGCCATCCTAATTCTTATCTACCCATCATCTTGCCCATGTTTAGAAACATGGTGGAACTATATTCTGGTTTAGAATGGACCCTTAGGACCTGTAGTATTTTCCCATTCTTAGCCTATGTACTACTGTTTTGTTTGTTTGTTTGTTTTGCAGGACACTCTGGAGGCCAGTCTTCAGAGCTTCCAGCAAGAACAACTTTCTGAGATCACTGACCTCAAGGACCAACACGTAGCTGGTCAGCACAGCCAGGCCAAAGCCATTGAGGAGCGCCATGCTTCCCTGTTGAAGCACTGGGAACAGCTGCAGGAAGCTGCTGCAGCTCACAGACAGAAACTACAGGAGAAGCAGCTGCCTCTACAGCAGGTAAAAAGAAGGAAAGAAAAATGACAAGGCATAATGTCACCTCAGTTGTCTAGATGTTAGCTATGGGGTTCAAAAATAAATGCTGGAAACATTGCTTGGAATATCTACATAGTCTTGGGCATTGAAAAGCATCGAGAAGATATTCTCATTGAGTGAAAAAGAGTTCATGTTTTCTGGATTCATGAGGTGCTTTTATTGTTTGTTATTTGCACTACTGATAATTGAAATTAGGGCTTTATACATGACAAGCAAGCACTCTACCATTCATTTGCATTGCCAGCCCTTCTAGTTCTTTTTATTTTAAGACAGGATCTCACTAAATTGCCCAGGTTGACCTTAAACTTGCAATCCCTCTGCCTCACCTGCCAAGTAGCTGGGATTACAGGGATGTAACACTGTATCTGGATAGAAAGGATGTCTTTTAAAATGAACTGAGTTGAAATAGATGTCAGACAAATGTCAGTGTGAAAAGGGGACAGGACAAGGCAGTCAAAAGCCTTTGTACATGATACAATGAAGGCAGGAAGGGTTTAAATTCATCCTTGTACTTTAATCTAGACAACATAAAAAGAGCACTCGACAGGTAATCAGAAAGTTTGCTCTAAAATTCCCTTGAATTGGCTTTCCTAGGTGAGAAAGCTTACATGTGTCACGTAACATGTAGAACCTTGCTTCTGTTTAAGAAATAGAATAGTATTGCCCTACTCACCTGCCTTTCTGTGTTATTATGTTCCTAGCAGCGCAATTTGTAATTGCTGAATTGTAGAAGCAACCCAAATGTCCATCCACTGAGGACTAGATAAAAAATCGTGGTACTTCTATATAATGGAATATTACTCAGCTATAAAGAAAGATAAACTCGAGACTTTTATAGGTAAATGGTCACAACTAGAGACCATACTCATAAATGAAATAAATCAGACCTGCATGTGTAAGCATCATATTTTCTCACTAGTGTAAGAACTGAAAGAGTGAGTAAAAACTAGGAGGTATGATAGAAATTGTGAAATGAACAGAAAATGCTCAAAAGTAAAAGGCAACTGAGGTGTGGGAAAAGAGAAGGGAAAGAAGGGAAAATTATGTAAATATGTGTGTACAAGATAGCTAACATGGTTGTACTACTGTCTTCTATTGCTCTACAGAAAGGAACAGTTAGTGATTACTTGTTTGATCAATCTTGTATGTCTCTATTTGCTTTCCTGAGAAACCACTTTGAAGATATCAATAAGCAATATAACAATCATGGTTAATTTCCTACAACTTTGTCTGTAACTCTGTTTTGTTTGTGTTGTTCTTATGCTATTTTGTAAATGGATGTCTGTCTGTTAATATGTTTTCCTTTTTTATTTTAAAAAATATACTAAGAAAGAGAGATATTGGATCTAAAATTTTCAGTTTAAACAGCTAAATTCTAAAACTGCAGTATAAATAAGTTCTATGTAAATGTAAGTGAATAAAATTTTCTCCTTAAGAATGGCTGTTAAGGCATTGGATGTTGATCATAGAGTTTATTAATATTTAGAAGAAATCAGGATGGCCAGTGAAGTTACTGAACACACCTCACACATAATGAATTTTGGCAATAAGTAAAGGCAGGGAGTTAGAGAAATTTGAGAACAAACACACAAGTAAATGTCAGTCATTCTGGATCTTTACTTAATTGCTAATCTATTCAGGGATGTAAGACTACAGAAATAAATCTTAAAACAAAAAGTAAAACCATCAAATGGTCAAGTTTGCAGAGTACATTCTATAGAGGAAGTCTTCAGTTTTTTTACTGTTTTGCTTAGTTTTCAAATGACTAAGGGGCTGTGTTATATTATTTCTTGATTATCAAATGTTTATAAAATACTCAATCAATCTATATTAGAAAAGTAATATGAAGTCCTTTATAGGTTTTCATGTTCTTGTGTAAAAGCCATGTTAACTTTCTCTGTATTTGTTTTACTTTAGCATAAAAATTAGAGAAATTAATAACCAGTAGGAGGTAATGATGTGATACCTTGTCATTCTTCCTCCATTTAGACAATTTCTTTTCTTTTCAACTCCCTTTTGTTTGGCAGGGGGGAGACAATTCATTTTGTTATTCTCTCCAGACAAATCTTACAAATACAATCTGCTGACCCAAAATCTATGATGAATTCTAAATCTAAAACTTTTTCTGATTATCTGTTGTGCCAAACAATTCATGTCTTTTCTCTCTTTCAGTAAAATAGACAATGTGGAGTCATTCAAAGTATGTGGATAGTTTCAGGCAATAATATAGGGATACATGGATTCATGCTAAGGATGTAGGTCACAATGTAGGAAATGGATTGAAGGAGTGGTTTGAAAAGCCTCAGGCATAAAATGAGATCTGAGTAAGATTAAAAAGGAATTCAGGAAAACGACTTACTGTAGTCCAAGAGATGCCAGCAGCTTTGGTCTGCAGAAATTTGGATGAGAAAAAGAGGAAGTGAGTAAAGGATAAAACAAACCTATGTGGTTTGTTTATTCAATGATTTTCCATTTATTTATTCAACACCTGTCTTCATCACTTTCTTGCCTTTGGGACAAAATATGGGACACCCAAAAACTGAAGGATGAGAAGTTTATTTTGACTCATGGTTAGAGTCTCTGATTGACTAACTCCAAGATAGACATGGTGGAAGGGCCTGGCAGAGGAAAAATGCTCAGACCATGGCAGACAGGAAGCAAAGAGAAAAAGAAGCAACTGGGGAGGGAGATATATACCCTTCTAGGTCATGCCCCACTGACCAACCTTCAAACAAGCTCACCTCCTAAGAGCACAGCTAGCTCTGAAGGCATCCAGGGATTAATCCACTGATCAGTGCACCACCTCATGAATCAACCACCTTCTATAAGCCCAACCTCTGAACCTATGAGTCTTCTGGGAGACATTTCAGGTACACACCATGGTAACACCTATTTCTGCATGTTTATTGTAAGCAAGGTAGAACTGGAGCACAGACTTTAGAGCAAGAAATCACACAATTGAAAAGTACCCCTAACACACTTAGAACTTATAGTTGAAATAAATGTAGAAGTCATTCAGTCTCTTCTTTTGTAAATGATGGAAGACTTGACTAATTTCACACAAAGAAGAAATGCTAAGCCCAGAGCTGATTCTCTGACTAAAAGTCCATCCACAGGTTCCCATGGTCCCTGCTGGGTTTTGCTCTATCATTTTAGAGGGCTGGCCTTGCAAATATTTCAAAATAGTTATGATTTTTACCCTCAAGCTTCTCTACTGCTGAGGGGATTTGCCAGGACAGATAATAGTGTCCTCTTTCTCTCTGAAGGCTGAGGAGCTGTTCATGGAGTTTGCACACAAGGCATCAACTTTCAACAACTGGTGTGAGAATGCCGAGGAGGACCTGTCAGAGCCTGTGCACTGTGGCTCCCTCAGTGAAATTCGGCAGCAGCAGAAGGACCATGAGGCCTTTATGGCCACCATGGTTAGGTCTCAAGAAGACTTCAAATATTTGCTAGAGCTTGACAAGAAGATTAAGGCCTTAAATGTGCCTTCCAGCCCTTATACCTGGCTAACAGTAGAGGTGCTTGAAAGGGTCTGGAAACACTTGTCTGAAGTCATCCAGGTAATTTGTGTGGGCACAACAGAGACTGGGATCTACAGTGAGCCTGACTGCTTCATTCCTTGTCCAAGTTGGGGAACTTTTGGGAAAGGAAGACTGTTCATAATTATATTGAGACAGCAGACATCAAGTGAGACTGTCTAGGAAAGACTGAGAACTGTGTGTACCTGTGTCACAATAGGTGCACCTCATTCCCACAGTGTGGATAGGGCCATAGTTGTATGATTCAATAAAATAATTAAAAGCTCAATATGTGGTTTCAGTCATGATAAAAAAATTTAAAAGCCCTATGTATCTCCCTATCCAAGATATTCCTTGACTTAGATGCCCCTCCCAATGTGACTTTTATGTGTCTATCTTTAATTTTTGTCTCTCTGTAATATTCAATATTCAAACTAGGAAATGTTTTCTACATAGCAAAAAAAAAATGTTATGGTGCCATGTTTTACAACCACTCGTATTACTTACGTATTTTCCCCTTATGTCAGCTTATGTGTTCATTTAAGTTTAATGTCACCCTCTCCCCGAATCAGAGAAAAGAGATTGAGAGAAGGGATGTTTGCTTTCATTACCAGTTTACTTGTTACTGGACTTGGTCCCATATACTCCCATAAGTACTTACAGGGAATGAAGTGGGCTATCTCCACATCTTTGAGGTAAGAAGAGGTGGGCAGGGAGAAATGTGACCACTTAAGCACATGCACACTAAAGGCAGGTCATGTCTAGGACAGGGATATGTACTTGAGACTGTTAATTGGGTTTTTTTTATGGCAAAGAAAAGCCTTCATTATAAGCCCTACTGTCTGTGGTTTTTAGGAACGGGAGCAGGAGCTGCAAAAGGAAGAGGAAAGGCAGGTCAAGAACTTTGAGATGTGCCAAGAATTTGAGCAGAATGCCAGTGCCTTCCTTCAATGGATCCAGGAGACCAGGTTTGCTGGGCTCCCTCCAAGCCCATAGCCCTTATGTCATACACGATATTTGCCAAAGGGGTGACCTATACACCTAAAGGGGAGTCTGCAGACTTTCACAGCATATGCTCTGTCTCCAAATCACCGCATCTTGACTGTGCTTTATATTTGGACTTGGCTGCTCTGAATCAATCTTTCCAAAATCAGGAGATGGAAATTTCATCCTGCCGCCCATTTTACAACTTTCACTGTTCTTATCTGAACACTCTCAATTTTCCTTCTGTTGCCTATGATTATAATCTAAACTAATAATCTTTATGTTTGATGCCACACTGCACTCAAAAAGCACTTCCATATTCACTGTATTACTCTCAGGGAAACCTTGAAGAGTGCACAGAGCAGATTTCATTTCCTCTGCATCCAAATGTGGAAAGAAAAGTAGATAAATTGATTTGCTCAAGGTCACATATGTATTACTAGCACCACCAGAAACAGAATATACTGGGAACACCTAATATGATGTTATTATGTGGCTAGTAAAGGTGTAATGAAAAGCAAGTGAGATAACATAGGTTAATTGCTTGTATCAGGTGCAAAATGTTCTCTACATGAAGGCAGCATTTGTCACATCTTCTGGTAAAAGATCTGGAAAAGAGGAACACAGTAACGCATTAGAAAAATGCTCAAGGTTATCGGACTGTGTGCCCACTGAGTGGGCCAGCATTGTGGTGTTTTGAGGGTAAAAGCGGTGGCTAGCCAATCCATGATGTATACTGTTCCTACGTACTCATCCATAAGGATAAACAATACCGAATAACAAGAAATCTTCTATCATGCCTAAAACAAAACAAAACAAAACAAACAAACAAAAAAAAAACAACCCAGCTGCAGTTAGCAGAACCCATACATCTTCCTCTGTCTCCAGTTTGGGGCTCTTTATCATACCTGGCAGTCTGCCCACAGTGAAGATCATGCCCTTTGCCATCTGTGCTCTTTTCCCTGAAGCAAGGTGCTTCACGGAAGGCGCTGAGCTTCTCAGAGTAGGTGATATTTTGAGACTTGTGAACAGGGTCATATTTTGTGGCTACAGGGGACTTAAAATCTGATGAAATAATGTCCATTGAAGTAATCCATGTTAACAAATGATTTTCCTTTTTTCTTTTCTGATTCCTGTTCTGGTCCTCCCTGCCCCAGGTCTTACTTTCTGGATGGGTCAGTATTTTGTTATCATTTCTATTTGCTTATATTTTGTAGAAGTATTAATTAAAGAGGGCTTATTACTGAGGTATGATTATGCCATCCTGATCTGAGAGTGCCTAAAGAAAAAGAAGCCTGTTTTGTTTTTCTCTGTTCCTAAACTCCAGTCAGTGGAGCCTTGCCTATATCACTTAAGTGTGTAAAGATGGCTGTATGTATCCACTGGGTCTGAATCTTCGTATTCAACCAAACGTAGATGGAGAATATTCAAAAAAAATGTATCTATACTGAAAATGTACAGCTTTTTCTCATTTTATTTCCTAAACAATACAGTATAACAACTATTTATTTACCATTTGCATTGTATTAGGTATTATAAGTCAGTAGTCTGTAGATGATTTAAAATATAAGGGGGATGTGTGTAGGTTTTATGAAAATATTGTGTCATTTTATGTAAGGGATTTGAGTATCCTCCATTGTGGTATCTGCAAGGTTACTAGGGCAAATCCCACATGGATACCAAGTATGACTGTTATGCACAATAGAATTATAAGAGTCATGTAAGAGCCTTCTTCCAGGCAGAGAAGGAATGGGGTAGGTTTTACCTCCTTTCTCATGAAACTAGAAAGATGCTGAACACAGAAGGATTTGATTCTAAAAATTTGTCTTTCTGAAGCATCATTTCATAAAGATCTCATGTATAACTCATCACAGTGCTATTTTTGCATCCCTTATACTTCCCTTCCTCCTCCATGGATCTCTCTACCCCCTTCTGTCTTTGATAAATGCACACAGAGAATGTAAGCACTGTGTACTGCAAACATGTACCAAAAAAAGAAAAGGAAGGGGTTGAAAGGAGAGGGAAAGGAGTTCAAAAAGGAATTAAGATGTATGATGTGTATGTGTGAACTTCCCACACATTCTATATAAACATTCTATATTACACACATGTGCTAATCAGGTAAAAAGGAATATAAACATTCTATATTACACACATGTGCTAATCAGGTAAAATAATAAAAAATAAAGACTATATTATTTGTAAAAAGTGGAAAGAGAAATGTAGGAGTTTTTAGTTGGTATATATGCATGAAATATTGATCTCTGATATTAGGAATAATGTTTCATTTTGCTTCTTAATTAGATCTTTGCTCAAAGAAACAGGAACCCTGGAATCCCAACTGGAGGCAAATAAAGTAAGTAAAGTTTGTTCATTATCTGAAGACATTGCTAGAATTATAAAAAGGGCAAGAGGAACTACTTAAAAGCAACTTGGTGGTGTTTTTAGGTAAATATCACCTACAGTTAAAAAGTCATGGCTGTCCTGCTAACCCTGTCATCCATTTGCATTTTAAGCCGCAGACCACCACTTCTTGGATAAGGACCTTCCATTTATTTAAAACTTCTGAACTTTTATTTCTGTATAAAATAGAGATAAAACTGATATTAAAGAGCTGCTTCAATGATTATGTAAGAGAGCAGATATGAACAGTTCTAGACTGTAATGAGGGACATTAACAAATTTTGTTTTTTATCTTAAGTGATAAAATGATATAATTGAATCTAGGTAGTCTCCGAAAAATTTAATGCAGCCATGTACTAGAACAGTGTTTCTCAATATTACCTTCTTTCAGAAAAAAATAATTAAATTCAATTTCTGCCTTATGAAAGTAGAATAAGATGCCAGGTATGGTTGATCTTTGAGGGAAACAAGCCTTATAACATTTAAAGTTTTTTCACATGCACCTCACTGTCAGCAGACCCAATTTGCCCCTCCTATCCTTGGGAAACCATATCTTCTCATTAGAACTCACAGGTAGGATGCAGCAATTTTGCATATGGTGGGGTTGATTGGCAGTAGCAGACTATATATATCTTCCCGAACTGATAAAGGAAGCCCAGGAGTGAACACTGGAGTGCTTAGCTGAACCTTAGAACTCAGCCACAATTGATGATTCAGATAATTCACACTGCAGACCACAGGAATCTAGTGATACATGAGTCCTAGGTGTCCTACTCTTCTTCATCTGCATTATAACATCATTAATTCTTCAGTTTACATCTTAAATCATATGAGAATTGCAGGGATCAACTCAACTAAATCTATCACTATTTTACAAGTGAGGAAAACATAAATGAGATGGTGCTCATGAATTGTTTATTTTTTATAGAGGACAAGAAAATCTCTGAAAAGAACTGAAAAGGAAACTCAAACCCATCAGCCTTTTTTCTTCTCTCCCATTTCTAGGTTTAGGGCCAGTGACTGGAATACTGACTCTTTTCTCTGTCTTTTTCTAGAGGAAGCAGAAGGAGATCCAAGCAATGAAGCGTCAGCTAACCAAGATTGAGGACCTAGGGGACAGCATGGAGGAGGCTCTGATCCTTGACATAAAATACAGCACCATTGGATTGGCCCAGCAGTGGGACCAGCTCCATCAGCTGGGAATGCGGATGCAACACAATCTGGAGCAACAGATCCAAGCCAAGTACTGAGGGTCCATAGCCAGTGTGGGGAAGGGTACAGGGGTAGCAGGTACATAACTAAGGGCTAGTGTATGGGGTACCAGATTGAAGAGCTGCTTCAGAGATCACATGCTTAACTCCAAAGGCAATATTTTCTCTCTTCACTTCCCCAAAGAGGGACTACTGCTCTTTGTACTGAGGTCTATCGTGAAAGAAGAGAGGTGTCCCTCTCACCAATTCTACTCATCTAACTGAACAAATGGTTCCTCCATCCAGTTCTCAGAGTCTCTTTACCATATTTTGTAGTCCTTTCAGAAAACCTCCCTTTTGTAAAATCCCATTCAGAATATAATATTTAGAATGGAAAAATATTCAGAATATGGCCTAATAGACCAAAAGACAAAAACCATTTTTATCTGAGATAAATTAACTATAGCAAAGCAGCTTAGGTCTCAATAAATTTGGGGCAGTATTTTTTATGAAGATCAGGAATTGGGAAACTTTTTTCTGTAAAACTTCTTATTTAAAATAATTTAGTCTTTAGGAGTCATGAGATTTATGTTGATTTTTCTTCTCTGCCAACACACTGGAAAAGTAGCCATAAACAATTTGTAAGTGGATAAACATGGCTGCTACAATAAAACTTAATTTGTGGATGCTAAAATTTGAATCTAATGTCCTTTTTACATCCCACAAAAGTCTTCTTTTGATGATTTTCAACCATATTAAACATGTAAAAGTAATTTTAGGCTCATGGACTGCATAGTTATAGGTGACAAGTTGGATTTGAGCCATGGGGTATAGATTACCAACCTCTGAACAAGATGATCAAATAGCATATTAGCTATCAATACTCTTCTGTCTTTCCTGCAGCGTATCTTTTGCTATTCTGCTGTTTTATCTCATGGTTAATTCATGTTTTTCCTTTCAGGGATACCATAGGTGTGAGCGAGGACACACTAAAGGAGTTTAGCACCACCTATAAGTGAGTATAACTTTATAGTTAACTGGTTCTTTATTTTCCAGGTCATTCAGAGTAAGTCTGTAAATAACTAATAATTTTCTCTCTGTGTGTGATTTGATGGAATCTTAAATCAAAATCTACATATGGTAATTAATTTAGTTATAATATAATATATTATGATTATAAATTATATTATATTAATAATATATTAATATAAT
>NW_004955468.1:10383986-10474497 GCF_000276665.1 Chinchilla lanigera | reverse complement strand
AAGAAAGAAATAAATATCAACAGAGATACAGAGAAGTTCAGTATTCATCTCTTTCACAATGTTGTTATATGTTACTAAAGTTCTAGCTTACACAAGAGCTATTCCTGTGTCTTCTAATCTGATTCTCTCTTGAGTTTGATAACATGTTTTATTCTTAGACATTTTGATGAGAATTTGACCGGGCGTTTGACTCACAAAGAATTCCGATCCTGCCTAAGAGGACTCAATTACTACTTGCCCATGGTAGAAGAAGACGAACCTGAGCCCAGGTTTCAGAAGTTCTTGGATGCTGTGGATCCAGGGAGGTAAGAAGAAGACCAAAGGCCAGATCAAGAGAGGATTGGGGTCGAAAAGGAGAGGTTTAAAGAATAAAATGGTCCATAAATAATGAAACTCACTGATTTGAAAAATAGGGCAATACCAGTAATCATAAGTAAATTGGGCAGCCCTTGGTATCTTTTCAAAATTATCTCAGAAATAAATGGCACTAGTTCTAACATGGGACAGAGATCTGCAAGTTTCTCAATTCACGATTAATCTTTGATCTATGAATTTTCACTGGATTTGAGGATAAGACGTGAGAGAAGAAATCATTTCATAGATGTGGAACTTTAAGGAGACATGGATAACCAAAAAGTCAATATGTTCAGAACAGAGTTGTTTGTGTTTTGGGGGTGTGAAAGAATTACAGATAGATCAGGTTGTTCCTCAGGGAATTTTTCTAATACCAAAGACACAAGAAGACCTAGAATTATTTAGGGACTTGTGCTGATGGGAAGATGGGAAACTCCAAAACTCTTTGAAGAGAACCAAACAGGAAGTTGAGTCTGAAGTTTGGGAAACAGTGTTTATTTGGCTCCATGAGAGAGAGACAGGAAAAGTCAGAAAGCAGAGTGTAACCCACAGTTCCAAAGAGCATATTTGAAAGAAAACACAGAGAATCCATCTCCCCTTGGCCACTAAGACACTGTATAGGATAGGGACAGGACTTCTTCCTGTCTTGCTAAAGCACAACTCCCATATTTCTCACACAGGAAGGGCTATGTTTCACTGGAAGACTACACATCATTCCTGATTGACAAGGAGTCAGAAAATATCAAGACCAGCGATGACATAGAGAGTGCTTTCCATGCCCTGGCAGAGGGAAAGTCTTATATTACCAAAGATGATCTGAAACAGGTCAGATTCCATTTGCTATGCTCTCATAATCTTGATTTGAGTCAGCTCATTCTTGCTGGTCTACTCTGAAAACTCTCACCCATCTATTTTTTTTTTCTTCCTAAGACCTTGCCTTCACAAGATGTCATTTTCTTTGATTAATCTGTTTTGTCTTGATCTAGCTCAGAAACTTATAGTGACTTTTACTGATGGTCAGAGTTGATCCAAAACATGTGACTTAGTGTTTTAGGTTATTTTTATCCCTTCTGCTTAATAATAAAAATTTAAGGAATTGGAAATAGAGGATAGTCAAAGTGAATTAGACCTTTACTTCAAGAAAGAAGTAAGCTAGACGTTTGAGTTGGTCTTATTGATTAGAAACCATTCATTTTAGAGAAAAGAGTGTGATGGGAATGGGGTTTGCCTGTCCTTCCAGAAGCTGGCTACATCTTCTGTATTTACAGCATAACAGAATTCCCAAGGAACTTTCAATCTCTAGAAGTATTTTCAATCTCTATAACTTTCTCTTATTATGCTTTTCAGGCCCTAACCCCAGAACAAGTGTCCTTCTGTACCATACATATGCAGCAGTATGAGGACCCACGAGGTCGAACCCAACCTGCTGGCTATGATTATGTTGGCTTCACCAATTCCTACTTTGGTAAATGATAAACGGATCTCCTGGACCATAGAAAATTCACTAGGTGAGAAGTAGTGTGGGATGAAAGAAACAGGCAAGTGTGGGGGTATAAAGATTGTTGTTTGTGTGTTTGTGTGTTTTACAATTGTTTGATGATCTATAAAAAAAAAATCAAAGTTGGCATGTATAAGTATTAACCAAGTTAAAGGCAGTGGGGTTATTAAGTATGCAATTAGTCACCATTGAGTAATTCCAGTGTTTTTACTTTTTAATTGTTTTGTTGAGTTCTGCTTACCTTTACCATTTTGTGTGTGTTGTGATTATAGAAGAAAGTGTTTATTTTTAAAAGAACAAAATTAAATAAAGTATTTCTCACCTGCTTGTCTGTATTTCTGTGAACCATACTATTATCTAAATGTGAATAGCTAATTGTACTGTAAAAAACAGCCATTGTAGAAGAGGTAATAAAATCCAAAGTGCTTCACAATTTCCTTTTCACTTTAAAATATTTTTAAATTATTTCATGTGAAAATTAAGATATTTAATATCTGGGGAGGGTGCAATATTTTTTTATTTATCTATTTTTATTTTAAAGAGAAAAACAGTGAAAATAGTGATACAGGATTTCAAAAAATATAATAGGAAATTAACAATGGTTATTGTATACTGTTACCTTCAAAGTAGTTACTCAGATTAAAAGACATAGGCATGCAAAATTGGTCAAACATTATAAGTACAATCTATTCCTTTCAATGAAATTACAGAGATTACTAGTATATTATCGTAATTATCTTGTGTGTATATATATATATTTTTCTTTTCTCTTCCTTTTTTTCTCCTTTACCCCATCGCAGTTATTCTTTGCTTTTGAGCAGTTTCTTTCCCTTTCACAATATGTAATGTACTTTTTGGATTTGATTTTTTCTTTCAGTTTCTTACGCTAGGGTGGCAGCAAGATATTTACACATGAGTCTGATTTCACTTAAGAGTGTCGCCTCTAGTGGCATCCACTAACCTATAAAAGGCTTGAGTTTATCCTTCTTCAACTCCATTGTATTAAAAAATCCATCTTTTCTGTCCATCTCTTGGTTGTTGGGCATTTGGGTTGTTTCTAAGACTTAACTATTACAAATTGTGTTGCCATAAATATGAGTGCACATATATCACAGCAGTATAATGTTTTTAATTCTTCTGGAAAAATACTCAAAAGGGGAATACCTTGGTTGAATGAGACTTCTAATTGTAGTTTTTTGAGGAATGCCTACACTGATTTGCACAGTGGTTGTACCAGTCTGCACTCTCTTCAACAGTGCAGAAGTGGTCTTTTTTCCCACATCCCTGCCATCATTTGTTATTGGTTAATTTCTTGGTGATAGCCATTCTTTCTGGGGGAGATGGAATCTCAGTGTTGTTTTAATTTGCATTTCTTGAATGACCAATGATGTTGAACAGTTTTTCATATATTTATTTGGTATTTGTATTTCTTAATCTGAGAGGTGTGCATTCATTTTAGATGCCCGTTTTTTTATTGGGGCTTTGAATTTGAGGTTGCTGATTTTTTTCAGTTCCTTATATTTTCTAGATAGAAATCCTTTGGCTGAGGAGCAGTTGGCTAAAATTTTTTCCCACTGTGAGTTTTCTTTTCACTCTGTTGATGATTGTTTGATGTATGAAAACTTTTTTTAATAAGAGGAGATCACAGTTGGTGATTCTTTGAAGTACTTCTTGTACAGTTTAGTTTTTGTTCATGAGCTCTCTGCCTACCCCTACATCTTCAAGATTTCTATCTACTTTCTCTTCCAGTGGATTTAGTGTTTCTGTTTTAATATTTAGATCTTTGATTCATTTTGCCTTTAGTTTAGTGCATGGTAATAGACATGGGTAGAGTTTTAGTCTTCAGCATACAGAAAACCAGTTTTCCAACACCATTTATTAAAGAGTATCTTTTTTCCAGTGAACATGTTTGGCCCCTTTGTCAAAGATAAGGTGGTTGAGTGTGTTTGTAGTTGTGTCTGCATCTTATAATCTGTTCCACTGACGCTAAGGTCTGATTTTTTTTGCCAGTACCATGCTGATTTCATCACAGTAGCTTGTAGTATAATTTCAAGTCAGGGATTTTGGTGCCTCTTGCTCTTCCTTTGTTACAGGGTGCAATATTGTAGTCTCTGAAATTAAGCTACACAAAGATAAGAAGAGTACCTATTTTATTTTTAACTTGCCCTTTTATTTTTGAGACAAATTTTCATTGCTTAAGACTGGACTGGAACACTTACGAGGCCCAAACTGGCCTCAAACTCACAATCCTCTTTCCTTGGCCTCCTCAATACTGTGATTATAGGTGTGCACTACCACATCTTGTTCAATTTGTCCCTTTTTCATATTTAAACACTATATTAAATGTTATTTTTTTTCAGAACAACAAAATTCCAACATAGCAGGGATCCCTATCATCTTTCAATCCGCTGAATTTTCCCTTAAGTTTAATGTGCTGAAAAGAAAATCTGGGATCATTTGCAGGGTGAATGATACATAGAAGGAGCACTGAGGTAGCAGGATGGTGAGTGGTGGAGAGTGAGCCTTTTTGGAGATTTCCCTCTGGATGCTAGGGTATAGCACATTTGGGTCAGCAGGAAGGGTCTGAAGCATGAATTGAAGACCATTGAGAAGTGAAGAGAGAAACTTCAAGAAAAAGGAAGGAGGTGGCCAGCAGCATCTTCTTGAGACAGGACGCACTGCTTGAGAGGAGCAGTTCAAACCTGCAGATGCCCAGTAGCTGCTGTTGACCCCAGGGGCCACTACAGGGAGACACAGTAGTGGAGGAAGTGGCAGACTTGGGGAACTGCACTGACTGGTTGTAAGTACTGGGGCTTGGTTATCCAACACAGGAGACCTATTGGCCAGGGGCCATCTTGGAGTGGGACTGGCTGCATTCAGAACTCTGAGCTGCTTCTGGCTCCATCTAGTGGCTCCCAGTTAGGCTCAGGCCTGTGGCAAGCGTGTTGACAGCTGCAGGCAGAGTGTATATGGTCTTGGCCAGAGGTACACCCAGACTGGATTATCCACTGCCCCACCAGGAAGCTGCTGCTGGTTTTCTAGGATGGATTGGTGCAGATCAGGACTCTGTCTTCATATGTCTACTGGTGACACTCGAGACATGTTGGAAGTGTACTTTTTCTTTATTTTTCTCCCTCTTGTTTGTTTTTTGATGGTGGTCGGTTTTGTGTTTTGTTTTTGTTTTTTGGGGGGTGGGGTTCAGTTTTTTTCTGGTACTGGGAACTGAACTCACAACCTTGCACTTGCCAGGCAG
Organism: Chinchilla lanigera; assembly: GCF_000276665.1. Taxonomy (NCBI): domain Eukaryota; kingdom Metazoa; phylum Chordata; class Mammalia; order Rodentia; family Chinchillidae; genus Chinchilla; species Chinchilla lanigera. Next base: position 10,469,392 of record NW_004955468.1, on the reverse strand, counting down.
GTACTGTGCCGCTGAGCTAAATCCCCAGCCCATGGTTTAGTTTTTCTACTTTCTATTTATATTTTTTTCTCCTTCATTGTTTGATCTTGTTTTTATGTTAATATGAACATGGTTTCTAACATCTTCGTGGTTGTGGTTCTGTTCTATTCTTATTTTTGTCTCTTCCTTCTCTCTTTCCCTCCAGTCTTCTGCAACAGTTTCCCAAGGTTGGTGTGACCCCTATTTATACTCCAGTCTTACTTCTAATCTCTTCCTTTTCTTTCATTTCTTTCTTTTATCCCCAACTCATTTTAAGTTTTAAGTGCATAAGGGCTTCTATACTGCATATAATTTTCTGGTTTATTGGTTTTTTTTTTTTTTGGTTTTTCTCCGGTACCGGGAATTTTTCTGGTTTATTTTAGATTTTCCTATATAACCACAAATCTAGTTCTTAGGGTTAAAGGCAGGAGATTAGTCACTCAATTTGTTCTTTCCTAGGCTATATTTAATGCTGTTGTCACTGCCGATGGTGCAATTACAACCACAAGTGACATAGTTGTCCTAAACTGCTGTTTATCCTGGTATTCCAAAACTGAGATTAACTAAGGGTTACAGAAAATACTGTAGTGCAGTGCCAAAGGGCCAGGGGCAGAGCCAAACAGACAATGACTTCTCATCTACAACAAATTGAAGAGGTAGGATCTTGCAATAGATTCAAAACTGAAAAACCAGCTCCACCTGGAAGAGACCTTGGAGAAAGAATCATTTACTAGTGGTTCTAAATATTAGCAATAAAGCAACCCACCATAGGCAATTTATATGCACCAGCCCTTTTTTCTTTCAAAAAAAAAGAAAAGAAAATGAGAAAACACTTAAACCAGATACAACCCCAGATATCCACTTCAGCAGAGGCAAATGCAGAAGGCAACAAGGGGTGACAATCCAAAAGTTACACTCTGACCTCTCTGAAGTGGTAAAAACAAAGCATTTGAATGAGGCTGTAGAAAAAGTCAAATCAGAAATAATTTGTCAGATAATTGCAGAGATGGTGTCCTGTACTTAGAGAAACCTGTACTTAGAGAGTCTAATGCAGATACAGACAAAATAATAGAGGAATTTAAACATTTTATGGAAAACTTGAATGCTCAGCACAGAAAAGAAATGGAATCCATAAGGCAGGTTCAAGCATATATCTAGGAAAGTAAAATTCCATTGATCATATCTGCAGATTAAACCAATGTGAAGACAGACTCTTAGATATAGAAAGCAAGCTTGTGTTTAGGAAACATAAAAAAAAAAAAAAAGATTTCTTTAAAATAGCAAGGGACCATAAGAAAAAAAAAAAAAAAAGATTTCTTTAAAATAGCAAGGGACCATAAGAAATCAAAACAGAGTGGCTAAACGAGGCAAAGGAGAATAATTTAAGATTAATTGGAGTGAATGAAAAAGCAAGAGATAGAAAAATGATGAAAAAAATTAAACTGCTCACAGATATGGCAGAAAACTTACCTGTTAAAGAAAAAGAATTTGACATACATTAAGTGAGGAACATAGAAGTCTAATTAGCCACAATCAAAAAAAATCTGAAGCTGGGCTGTGGATTTAGCTCAGCAGCAAAAAGCGCCTGCCTGGCAAGTGCAAGGTCGTGAGTTCGGCTCCCAGTACTGGAGAAAAACAAAACAAAACAAAACAAAACAAAACAAAATCTGAAGCTAGGCAAATCCATGAAGATTCCAGAAATTCAAAACAAGAATAAAATCTTAAAAGCTGCTATGGAAAAGAAACAAATTAACTACAAAGGAAAATCCATCAGAATCTCAACTGACAGCTCAGCAAAAACCCTCAAGTCAAGAAGATCATGGAGTGAAATATTTCAAGTTCTAAAGGAAAACAACTTTCAACCCAGATTGATACACCCTGCAAAACTATCTTTCACAACTGATGGAAAAATGATACTTCCATGACAAAGAATATCTGAGGAAATTTCTGACAATCAAACCAGCACTCAAAAATGTTTTGAAGATTCTAGGAAGAGATAACAAGGACAACAACCCCATGAAACCCAACAGAAGGAATCCACCAGGCAAGGCAAACAAACAGAGGAAGGGAAAAAAGAGGTGGAGCCAACAACAGCAAAATAACATCACAAGGAAAAGTGAATACATAGCAGTTATAACCATCAATGTTAATAGTCTCAATTCACCAATCAAAAGACACAGACTGGCAGAATGCATCAAGAAGGAATATAAAACAATATGCTACAGAGAAGAAACATTTAATTCCAAAAGAAATTCATAGACTGAAAGTTAAAGGATGGAAAACAATACTCCATGTGGCAAGAACCCAGAAAAAAAAAGCAGGGGTAGTTATTATAATTGCAGGGTGAATTTCAAGCCAAGACTGATTATGAAAAATAAAGGTCACTAAGTCTTGTAAAGGGAACAATAAAAGAGGAAGAGATAACAATCACAAATATATACACAACAAATACCAGTGCACCAAACTATTTAAAGAAACATTAATGGGCATGAAAAATCAAATAAGCACTAATACTGGGGGGCAGCATTATTGCACTAATATTGGGGGATCTCAGTAGTCCACTGTTATAAAAAGACAGATCAATTAGAAAAAAAAAAACCGACAAGAAATATTAGAACTAAACCAAACTTTTGAAAAAATGGTCTTAGTAGATGTCTACTAAGCGTTCCACCTCACAACATCAGAATACACATTCTTCTCAGCTCAACACGGGATGGTCTCCAAAACAGACCACATACTAGCTCATACAACATGCGTAAGTAAATGCAAAGGAACAGAAATTATTTTTTGCATATTATCAGATCATAGTGCAATAAAATTGAAAGTCAATGACAAAAGAAACCACAAGAACATCAAAACATATGGAAATTAAATAACATCCTTCTGAACAACCAATGGGTCACAGATGAAATTAAAAAATAAATTACTTTCTATAATTACATGATAATGACAATATAACATCCTGAAACTTATAGGACACAATGAAAGCAGCCTTAGAGGAAAATTTATAGCAATGAATACTCATATCAGGTAAACAAAGCAAGCAGAAAAAAACAACTTAAATGGTGAACCTCAAATTTCTAAGCAGGCTAAGCTGGAAGCTCTTAAGAGGGAGAAAATTACAAATATCAAAGCAGTAATGAATGCATTGGATACTAAAAAAATTTACAAAGAATCAATGAATCAAAGAGTTGGTTCTTTGAAAGATTAAATCCACAAACTCTTATCCAACTTTATCAAAAAAAGAGGAAAGAAAAGACTCAAATCCCCACAATTAGGAATAAAACGTGTGCAATAACAACACACCATGCAGAAATCCAGAAAATCACCTATAACTACTTTGAAAACTTGTATTGTATGGTAAATGTAGAAGAAATGGACAGATTCCTAGATACATGTGAATTACCAAAGCTGAATGAAGAAGGTATAAAAATCCTACATAAACCAATATCACTCAATGAAATCAAAGATGTAATTAAAAACTTAGTATCAAAGAAAAGCCCAGGTTCTGATGGATTCACTGTGAATTTATAAGAAATTTAGAGAGATCTAACACCACTATTTCTCAAACTCTTTAATGAAAATAAAAGGAAAGCCATCTTCCCGAATTCATTTCTGGAAGTGAGCTTGATGCCAAACCAGAGAAAGACCCAACTAAGAAAGATAATTATAGGCCAAACTCCATAATGAATATTGCTGCAAAAATCCTCAATAAGACAGTGGCAAAACAGACTGCAGCAAATCATCAAGAAGATTGTACCCATGACTAAGTAAGACTGATCCCAGGGATGTAGAGATGGTTTAACCTGGGTAGATCAATAAATGTAATACACCATATTAACAGAGCTAAGGACAAAGATCATATGATCATCTCAATAGATGCAGAAACAGCTTTGACAAAGTCTAGCACCCATTCATAATAAAATTGAAAGCTTTCTGTCTAAAATCAGAAACAGGACAAGGGTGTCCACTGTCTCCACTCTTGTTTAACATGGTCCTGCAAACTTTAGCCAGAGCAGTTAGACAAGAGATGGAAATAAAAGAAATAATGATAGGAAAGGAATAAGTTAAATTATCCTTATTTACCGATGACATGATGCTCTACATAAAAGATCCCCAAAATTTCACTAAAATACTTCAAGATTTAATAAGCAAATTCTGTAGTGTAGCTGGATACAAAGTCAGCACTCAAAAATAATAAGTCTTTTTGCACACAAATAGCAAACACACTCAGAGAGAAATTAGGAAAACAACATCTTTCATGTCAGCAACCAAAAAATGAAATACTTAGGAATCAATATAATGAAGATGTAAGAGACTTCTACATTGAAAACTACAGTACTCTGAAAAAGAAGATTGAACAGGCTATCAGAAAATGGAAAAATATCCTTTGATCTTGGGTATGATCAAGTGTAGGATGAACCAATATAGTGAAAATGGTCATACTTCAAAAAATGTTATACAGATTTAATACAATTCTAATGAATATTCCAATAGCATATCTCACAGAGTTAGACAAAATATTCCTGAAATTTATTTGGAATCAAAGGAGACCTAGAATAGCAAAGGCATTTCTGAGCAATAATTGCAAGGCAGGACGCATCACAATCCCTGATGTGAAATTATACTCTAAAGCTACTGTAATGAAAACAGCATGGTATTAGCCAGAAAAAAAAAAAAAAAAGAAAGAAAACAGACCCGAGGATCAATGAAAGAGATTGTAAGATGGACAAATAGCTCCAAACATATTCAGCCACCTTATCTTTGACAAAGGTGCCTAACACAGACACTGGAATTAAGATAGCCTCTTTAATAAATGTTGCTGGAAAGTTGAGCATCATGGCACATGCCTATAATCCTAGCAGTCAGGAGGCTGAGGCAGGAGGATTATTGCAAGTTCAAGACCAGCCTGGGCTACAAAGTGAGCTCAAGGCCACCTGAACTTCATAGCAAGACCCTGTCTCAAAAAGATCTATAAATGGTACTGGAAAAGCTGCTGCTGCACCTGCCAAAGATTACAGATGGATGTATATCTTTCACTAAGCTAAATTTGAAATGGATCAAAGATGTAAATATTAAAACAGAACCATTAAATCTGCTGGAAGATACAGTAGGTAAAACTCTGGAAGACATTGGTATGGGCAAAATCTTTATGAATAAAACCCCAATGTATCACAAAGAATCAACAATTGGGATGTCATCCTATTAAAAAGATTTGCACAGCAGAGAAACTACCAATAGAGTGAAAAGATAACCAACAGTGTGGTAAAAAATGTTTACCAGATGTTCCTCAGACAAAGAATTACTATCAAGACCACATGAAGAACTAAAAAAAATCAGATCTCCCAAATTTAAAGACCTACTTCAAAAATGGGCATCTGAGATGAATACACACTTCTCACATGAAGAAATACAAATAGCAAATAAATGTATGAAAAATGATCAACATCATTGGTCATTCACAAGATGCAAATTAGAACACTGAGATGCCATCTCATCCCAGAAAGAAAGGCTATCATCAAATAATCAAACAATAACAAATGCTGGAGGGGCTGTGGGGAAAAAGGGATCCTTTTCCACTGTTGGTGGAAATATAGGCTGGTGCAACCACTGTGGAAATCAGAGTGGACATTCCTCAAAAAACTGGGATTGAGACCTCCAATTCTGATTCTGGGTATCTTCCCAGAAGAATTATAAACACTATACCACAGTGATATATGTGCCCCAGTATTTATAGCAACATAATTTGCAATAGTTACATCTTGGAAAAAACCCAAATGCCCTACAACTGAGGAATGGATGTGGTATTTTTATACAACAGAGTACTACTTAGCCATATAAAGGATAAAGTGGAGACTTTTATAGCTTAATAGATGCAACTGAGACCACACTCATAAGTTAAATAAACCAGACACATATATTGTATAATCACATTGTTTCTCTGGTGTGGGAAGCTGAAAGTGTAAACAAGATCCAAAATGTAAAATAGATATTGTAAAATGGGAAGAAACTTCAAAAGGAAAGATAATATGGGATAGGGGGAATGGAGAAAAGAAGGAAGAGAAAAGTATGTATGTATGTATGTGTGTATATATATATATGCATGTATATATTAGTTAAGATATTCTACTAATTTTTATTATTTCATCACATAGAAAGGTTTGTGCTAGTATTGTTTAGACAATTAAATGTTGATATCTTGTACTCTGTGTAATTAATTTATTTGAAGATAGCAATATGCATATTTTAACCAGTGTCACCCTCCTATTATTGTATTAGTTTATATTTTTTTCCCTTTAAAAAAGAACGTTGGGGTTTATTGACATCCACCTTCTATTGGAATAAGAGTCAGTAGAACTGACTGTAAAACTGCAAAATAAAGAAAAAACAAATATGCATCGTTCTGTCTCCATGAATTTTCATGAAAATTTTGATCTGAATAGATTCAAAAGGAACATTCTGACTTGACCTATAAAAGATTATGGTGTAATTTGCTGGTGAGAATTCCCAAGTCATTTTTTTTTAACTTCTGTAAAACTGCCAGCATCCTGAAAAGCAACCATCATCCCCCAATCCATAAATACTGTCATGTGATTGCCATTTTAAGCCTGAGTCCCTTCCTCCACACGGAAATTAATTCCTCTTAATCTTGGAGGAAATGCTTCTAGAGGAGCCCATTAGAACTTTGTTTAAAACTCCAATATTACCTTTACCATTAGCAATACATAAGCATTTCACTGATTTTTACATGAGCAACCAAATACTGTGGAATATAACAATCAGAAACTATCCTGAAAATGAATGCTTACAAATGCCTACATTGTCTGATCACAAATAACCTAAAACTTTACAAATGAAATTATACAGCCCAATAGGCAATCGATAATCAGTATTATTTAATATCACAGTTACCAAATATGAGGAGTTCTAATAATATGTGTGCTAGAAATAATCAAAGAGAAGTGTGAGTGTGATTTATTCCTCCCAGTGACACCATTACCAAGAATTTTCAAGGCCACATGAGACATTCGGCATTTGATGGGTTAAAAAATGTTAAGGCAAAAATATTCTATACCATTTTATATCAGGGATTGAGTAATATAAAGACTAGAAAGACAATATCTGTAAAAGCAGTGAAAATGTTAAAATTACATACAATGCCTTCTGGAGTTAGATTCTGACCACCCACACAACAAGCAAAAACTGTAGTGTTAGAAACAGCATCCATAATTTAGAAAGAGATTGTCAATATTCAGAGCATAATATTATAACAACTAGAACTTGTGCAAAATATTCTCCTTCATTTCAGAGTTAAACTCTTCCTAACTAAATCCTGCCTGTTGACCTACTGCCTACTCACTTTAAACTGGAATGCTCTTTTTAAATTTTTGCTAATTATCTTCTTTATAATTCCAAGATTATATTATGTCCCTGAGCCCCTCCCTATGGCTACAAACTTAATGTTTTTTCTTGACTAAAATTCCTTGCTTGGCTCTCCAAAATTATTTCACTTCTAACAGAACAATATTACATTTACAGCTTATGGACATTTCTGATGCCATCCATCTCTCTTGTTTCCATATAACATAGAATTTAATCTATTCTCTAGTGTTTAGCCCTCTCAGGTTTCTGGAAACTAGATCCATCTTCCCACCCTCTCCTGTCACCCTCTGTGCTCAGGTATACCATGAGGAATAAGAAGATCCACACTCCTATCTCTGGTTTCTACCAGTATCAGCTAGGCAAAGCAATGGGCACTCTAAAGTGTACCGTCTAGAAATTCCAAATAATAGCTATATTTTGTACTAAATGTGTAACAAACTTTGCCCTAAAAACTTTATATTAATCTTCACTTTAAAAAGTGACCTACTTGACAGATATTATTATCATCTTATTTGTCCATTGAGAAAATAGAGACACAGCATGTTTAAGACCCTTGCTTTAGATCACATATATAAAAATTGATAGAACCTACACTTAAAACATCAGGGTCTCTTGTGTTAATTGGTTTCTTTAAAAAAAAAAAACATTGTAAAAGAGGTTACCTTGACATCAGAGAGACATCTGCCACCCCTTCTAGAATAATTTATCCCTTTGAAGTGCAAAGTCAACTCCTTAATTAAGAGAGGAAATTCAGATCACGGAAGGAGATTTTGTAGACTGTTTCTATTGCTTCCTCCCCAGATCAGTTATTGAAAGAAAAATAGAGATAGATTCCAGGAATTTTTACTCTGAAAAATACCTCCAAGTGGTGTTATATCCTTCTGTATGTAAGGTTACTATATTTGGAAGTTAGACAAAAATTGGATCATTAATTAGCAATATTTGAAACAGTCTTACCTACTACTGGTCACTGTGCATTTGAGGACTGTTATACTGAGTGGACAGAATAGGTTGTGAAAATTAATTTGCTCAAGCACCTTCAGTACAATAGGGAAAGACATATTGAAAAGGACCCTATGGTAAATGACCTTTTTCCTCTGACACAGCACCTTTCCGCCATCTGAACAACACCTACCTCCTTCTGGCCTATTTTCTTCTCTGAGATTTAGGTCACTTCCTCTCAAATTTATTTTTCATCAAATTCTAACTAGAACATACATTTCTTTCCTGAGAATAAAAAATTGCTTTTTATCTGAAAAATATCATCTGACCTAATTCCCCCTTAGTCTTGCAAGTCACACCTCTCTTCTATCTCACTGATAAAACTTGTGAGTCTGGATCCTACCCTTTTAAATGTGTTGTAATGTCCTTCTACTTCTAATATGAACCCTATTCAGGCCCCTGTCTCTCTTTAGAATAAAGGCAATAAATTTCTTACTTTCTCCTTGTCTCTGTTTTCCCCTTGATGAAACGTGTTGCCCTCCCTGCTAACTGATTAATTTCCTCAAATCTCTTCAGGGATGCTACTCAACTATCTGCTCAAAGGTTGACTGTGTTCTGTCTCCCACACCAAAAGGATCGGGTCTGAAGTGAGGTATTCAAATTACTGCCCACCACCTGCAAGGAAATCCCAAGCCAAGCAAACTTCTCAGCAGCATTTGTGAGGCATTCTCCACCTGTTTGGACAGTTAGTTCACTGCGCTCTGAAACAGGGTGCACATTCTTGCTTCCCAGCTTTCATTATTTTGTTGTCTCTTCTGAATGTCTTCATTCAGCACACTTGAGACTCATTCTTTAGCAACAAGATCAAATATCACCTAGACATGCAACCTTCTCTGATCCTCCCTTTAGAGTAAACTTTCCCTAAAGTAAAAGCCAACATCACTTTCCGTAACACATTTTCAGTAACAGTTGACATTCATTGGAAGACCACCATGATGAGGTGTTGTGTTATACTCCTTATATACTTGATTCTATTCAGTCATTAACAAAAATTATGATGCTACAGGCATCTTGCAGACGAGGACTTGAAAGTTAAAAAGGACTAAGCAAATTATTCAGGGTTGCAAAGCTGGTAAGCTGTAGACCTTGCATCCAATCTCCTCCCTAACCTCTGTGAGAGTTCACTATACTTTTACTTATCACTAGCAATGTGTGTGAACCATGTGTGAATCATTACAGGTGGAAAGCAGATAAGATAGAGTAAATAATTCTACAACAGATTGAAAAGAGAATACTTCACTTGAGGAGTGAGAAAGGCCCTTGACACTAGAGAGCACCAGCAATTATCAAAGACAATAAATACAAGTTCTTAAACAGAATCTGCTCAGCTTAGATAATAAATTAAAATGAAGAAGGTAAAAATAATAATGAATCAGAGTAGTACTCTACAAAATGAAGAGCACTCAGTGGGAGAGAAAGAGAATAACCCATTTCTCCATTTAGCAAGGCATTAAACTAATCCCTCAACTTGTCACACACTGAATTTCAGATCTTGGAAAAATATTATGGGTTAAATGTACTAATTATGTAATAATTTTAGAAGCCTCTCCTGTGTCTCTGAGAGAGATCCTTCCACTCCTACCTTGAAATTGGACACTTCAATATTCTCTAATTTTTTTCAGCTTGGTTAGAAAATTTGTAATGGTCTTAGTGTTGCATTAAGGAAACTTGGGGTGTCATCTGTGTATGAGGTCAAAAGTGAAAATTCTGATTTTGAGACCACTGTGATCACAGTAGGCAGATCAGGAAGACTGTCTCTGTATACCTAGCAGCTGGGAAGAAGGGCATGCAGAGGCAGAGTGGGCTCTTTCAGGGCCTGGCAGAAGGTACAACTTTGGCCTGAGGCCTGGGCTAACTGGCCCCTCAGATTTTGTTCCCAGTCTTTGATCAGCCTACACAGAGGCAAGTGTCCCTTTGGGCTGTCCTTCATCTCTTACCCAGTAAGCTCCCTTGGAAAGCATTTTTCATAGTTGTCTGCACAGCCCGATTTCTTAGACTATAAACGATGGGATTGAGGAGAGGGGTCACCACAGTATAGGTGACAGCAATAAGCTGATCCCGTTCAAGGGAGTAGCTGGCTTTGGGTCTCAGGTACATGAAAGAGGCACAGCCATAGTGAAAAATGACCACTGTGAAGTGTGAGGCACAGGTAGAAAAGGCCTTCTTCCGTCCATCAGCAGAGGGGATCCTCAGGATAGCTACCAAGATGCACATGTAGGAGATGGTGATGGAGATGAAAGAGACCAAGAGGACCACCAAGCTGAGGATGAGGATCCCCAGCTCACTCAGGGCTGTGTCCCCACAGGCGAGGCTCAGCACTGGAGGGGTGTCACAAAAAAAGTGCTGGATTTTATGGGAGCTGCAGAAGGAGAGGTGGAAAATGACCAGTGTCATTCCCAGGCCAAAGAGGTATCCACTCAGAAAGGAGGCAAAGACTAGCTGGGAACAGAAGGTGGAATTCATGCGGCTGGCATAGTGCAATGGAGCACAGATGGCCACATATCTGTCAAAGCCCATAACAGCCAGAAGAAAGCAGTTTGTACAGGCCCACGAGGCAGAGAAGAACATCTGGGCAGCACAGCCTGCGTAGGAGATAGTTTGGCTCCCCATAGCCAGGCCAAAGAGCATCCTAGGAACGATACCCAAAGTATAGCAGGTCTCAGAGAAGGATAGGAAGGACAGGAAAAGATACATGGGGGTGTGCAGGTGGCTATCCAGCCTGATGACTACAATAATGAAGATATTGCTGGTCAGCGTAATGACATACAGAGAGAGGAACAAGGCGAAAAGCAGAAGTTGTAGCTCCCCAAAGCTGGAGAAGCCCAGGAAGACAAAGCCCCTCCAGCACGTTACATTTTTCTGCACCATTCTGAGTGATATTGCTCACACGCTTGCTGATTCCTTCCACCATACCAGTAGATGTCTAGTTTCTGTTCTTTGCACCTGTTGTAAACAAAAGAGGAAGATCTTGACTATAGCCAAATTTCAGAAAGGTATTCGTTACATTAGGCAAAAAAAAATACATGGATCCACACACAACCTACCAGTACATACATGTGTGCAAAGATACACAATCATCACACATATTCACATGCCCACACCCACAATAAACACATATATGACTGGATGTATGCAGACACATAGAAAATATATACATTCAAGTTATGCATATTTCACACATTCAGAACTATGCATTGTATACTTACTATTCATGATCATATCCATAAATATAAAATGCATGTCTTTACATAACAAACACATAGGTATTTGGATAGTCTGCAGTCTAGAGGAACTATGTTCCACATATATGTTCATACTGACTATACATATACTGCCACATAAGAATATACATTAGCATACATGCATATTTTCTATTAGAATGTGCATTGGATGTAGACACAGATGTAGTTGATGGACATAATATTGCAGATCAGGCAACAAAGACCAAGAAAGTTAAAGTGACTTTCTCGAAGTCACACAGAAACATCACTGGAGAAAAAAATGTCAAGTTCTAATCTAACATTATTTTACCCTACAATGCTTTCTTTCTTTAGACACTGTAGGAAACTTATTCCTACAAATATATATTAAGAAACATCATGCTTGGCATTAACCACTTTCATCTCCCCAAGTCATTTTACCCTTTCCCAATTTTTTGCAGAGTGTAAAGTAGGTTCCTTTTACATGTGCAACCAGGCTGAGCACTGATGGAAGAACGGGGCTCCAGATGGGTCTTACATCAGGTATCCTTAGTCCAAAGATCAGCTATTACATTGTGCGGCACCCACCAAACATGGGCCATGAAGCAAAAACCAAACAGTGAGAGAAGTCAGGCAAGGGAAGATTCTCTCCTCATCCAAAGAGGCTCACAATGAGAGTAAATTCTGCCCTTTAGTAGCCATGTACTATTATCTTCCAGCAGGGAAAGACCTGAGGCCTATCTCAGAAACCCTTACTCTGAGTACAGTGGTCTCCAAATAACACCAAGAAATCTCTTTCAAAAAGCTCTAGCTCCAAGCAATGAATCATATCTGCTTCTATCCAAACAGTGTCTCTCTGAGGACTCCCCAGTCCCACCGGGTGCTATTTCAGGAGGCACATCTAATTACGCTTCTTGTCATTAGTTGGGAATACCCTTTGGGGGAAAGTACAACAGGGAATGTGACAAAGAATGACTATGATTCAAGCCATAATTTGTGTTTCTATTATGTACTGAATATATTGTTTTTACATGATAAATCTCTTAAAATTTACAAGCTAGCTAGCTAGATAATGTTAATATTTACATTTTACAGTGCTACAGTGTTGGTAGCAACACCATTCATCATAGCTACATCTAGGAAGCAGCCTATGTCTTCATCAACAGGCAAATGGTTAAGGAAAGTGTTGTATTTACCCATAATGTACTACTCTGCCATAAAAAAGGATAAATTTGAGTCATTTGTAAGAAAATGGTGCACAGTGTAAACATAATGTTAAGTGAAATAAATCTGACACACAAGCTTAAATACTGTATGTCTTCTTTCCCACGAGAAATCCAAAGTGTAAATAAAGGGCAAATTAAAAGATCAATGAAACAGGGAGATAGATACACTGCAAATGGAAAGAAGACCAAAAAATGGAGGGAAAAAGTAAGGAAAAAGAAGAGGGGGTCCTTAAAAATAATGAAGATGTGTTGTGTACATGTACCAAATATTCACAATGAACGTACATACTCATTATGTACCCCAAACATGTACTATTACATTAAAAATAAATAAAAAATAAGAGGAAGAATTTCTGTGTATGAATAATCTTTTTGCATTTAACCAATGCTCACCAAGTTACTAAATGCTGTTTCATTTTTCTCATTTCAGCACTGTCTCTTTAGTCTAAGTTTTACACCATGCATTTTAACATACACGCATAGAATAATTTGACTATAACATACTTGGTATACTTTGTACTTTTCTCTTACTATTGGTCTGTCAGATATGATGAGATAGCATCTTCATATTTTCCACCAAATTTGGACAGTTTTCAAGTACAGAGTCTACCAAAAATGTATACACAATCCAGGAAAAGAAAAAGCTTGTATAAATATTTAATGCTAAATTTATTGAGATTGTGAGATTAATATAATTCACCTTCAGCCCCTATAGTTGCAGGAGGTGCCTAAAGTGGTGGCGACCAGCTTCCAGACATTTGTTGTTAGAGTAGACTGCTGCTTGGGTAGCCTTTGTAATTGACATTGCTGCACACACATTTTCAGTTTCTTCCCTAAAGGCAGGCTACGTACTGGGTTTTCTGTGATATATGACATCCTTTAGGGTCTCCCATACAAGAGTACCCCCATCAGTTGAGAAAAAAAAAATTGTACTATTTTTCTTTCCTGAAATGTGTACACATTTTTTGGTGGGCTTTGTATTATTTCTTCAATTTTGTTTTCTTTTTCACTTCTTAGCTTTTAATGGCACCTGTGATAAATATCTTCACACTGTCTAAAAGCTCTAAAACAACTTGTCCACTTCATCTCTACTTCCATCTGTATTTTACAGATCAGATAATAACTTAAAATTCACTACTCCTTGTGTCATTTCCAACCTTTATTGAGACCATTTCCTGAATTTTTCAGTTCAGTTACTGTACTTTTGTACTTCAGGTTTCCAATTAGTTCCTTTCTTTTTGTTTGTTTCCCCTTCCCCCTCTCCTCTCCCTCCTCCTCCCCATTTGTCCCTTCTCTCCTTCTCCCTTTCCCTCTCCCTCTTCTTCTCCTTCTCCTTATTTTTATCTCTCCCACCACTTCACTGCATTCCCTGTGGTAAATCAGGGATTTGAACAGAGACAATACACAAATTTGGTATGGTAGTTCTTCCATACCTTTCATTTACAACATTTTCCTTTTAAACTTCCAAATTTGCTTCTGCTCTGAACTTGATTGTTGTCCACTGTAGACTGGGTGGTGTATGCTGGGGACTTCTAGACAAGAAATCTTCAGATTTGCAGTTCTCATTTGGTACGATGAAATAGTAATATTTTAAAATTAACTGCTTCTCAAGTTTTTAACTGCCTTTGAATGTTTTCCAATGACTTGAGTGTTTTTGTACATGTTTAGTAACTTTTTGTCTTTAGAAGGAAACACTACGTCTTTTCATATCATTTTAACCCCTTCTTTCATATTTTATGCTCAACAGGAAGAACACCCTATTTTGGGTTTTATATCTTACCCACTCAAGTCATGCTTAACTCAAGGATGTCATGTTGATGAGGCCAATCAGAGAGCATATCGGGTGTGCATATCTTTAGTTGGAATTAGTGGTAGATGGATGAATAAAGTCAGGCCAATAAACATCTCTTTTTGTGTTACATAACTAACGGTCAAAAAATAATAAACAACAAGAAAATATTACTACCTAAGAAAAATAAAACCTGTTAATATTTATTAAATTATTAAATGCACAGTTATAGTTTTTAATTCTTATATAATAAAGCAGAAAGTATTGAATAGGAGGCAGTGAGAAGTATCTTGCTCTCCCTCCTTTCTCCTGTCACTCTGGAGGGAACATGGCTTGGCCAACGGCTGTGGCGCCCTTCCCCTGTTCTTCCCTTTGGTCTCTTTCAGACCCACAGCCCAAGAATGGACTGGAGCAACTTGCCTAGGTGTCTTCCTGGGTTGCTGAGTGATCACTGTACCCTGGGACACTCCAACAGGAGGTAAAGGAGGTACAGCTCAACTGTCAGCTGAGATTTCCCCAGCACCCTTTCTGCTGCTCCAGAGCCTACAGCTGCCTCTTTTAAAAAGCTGTGAAGAAACCATCTTAATACAGCCAAGACCAGGAGGAGAGGAAATTGGGCCCATTATAACCCTCCCAAATTTCATTAAGCTGTGATCAACCCCATTGAAAAATCTAGCCCCATTGAAGAGTCCTTGATGTTAGCTGGCTAGTTATGCTGAAAGTGTGATAGCTATCAACCAAGGAACTCATGTATCCCCTACGTTTTTTTGAACAGTACCATGACAGCTACAATTATCTGGGACACCTGGTACCCCCTCCAAGAGATAGTGGGCTGGTTTAATTTTTTTTTATTTTTTGCACTTGAAATCAAACTCAGGGCCTTGTGCTTTCCAGGAGGACACTGTGCCAGTAAGCTATATGCCCTGCCAAGGTTTGAATTTGAACTGAGCAGTACAATTGAATTTGAACCAATCAGTAGGCTCTTATCAGAAGGTTTGAGTTTAGATCAGTTTGGACAAATCCACAGGCCCAAATGTGAACCAATCACAGGCCTGCCCCTGCTATTGGAGCAACATTTCCTTCACACTTCTCTGATTAGTACAGCAGGGTTCCTTTCCATGTAATGAAATCCCTGTGATGTAGCATAGACTTTGATCAAGTGAAGCCTTGCTCCAGTGGTTTTATAAATCTGCTTGGGATTTCTTTCATGGGTAATGTAGGCTTGGATGGTCTTATAAATCTACTGAAACCTCTGATCCTGAGTAGTGTGAACAGAGAAGTTACTTTAAAGGAAAAAACTATAAACTCCAGGGGCTGTTAGCCTGGAAAAGCTCTGGGGACCAGCAGGTGGACAAGATCAGCAATCGAATCAGACCCTCAAGCAGTGGCATCAGGCATTAAGCAGTCTTACCAGTGGCATCAGGAAAGCTAGTGGAGCTTCACTTTGCTAATTAATAGTTTCTAGCTGAATCAAGCAAAAGAACCCTCAACTGGCTGGTGACAAAACCATGATCTGTGTGTTAGGATGTAGGAGAAAAAGACAAAGTAACCCAAAAGAAGGAACAAGAAGGAAAATAATGAAGATAAGAATAGTAATAAAAAGTAGGAATAAAAGAGAATCAGCAATGCCAAAATCTAGATTTTTGATGTTCATAGGGAAGTGACAAATCCTTCACAGAACTGATCAGAAATAAAGAGAAAATAATTACAAAACACAGAGATAAAAGAGGAAATATTAATTATTGCCAGATCCTACAGGCAAATAGACAATAATGACACAGTGTGAACACGGTTAGTGTCAAAAAAATCAGAGAACTTAAAAATGCTAATTTAAAAGGAAAAGATGACAAAATAAAATCAAGAATAGCTCAAAATTTGTTTTAAGAAATCAATTTCTATCAGCAAGATTCCCAGTTCAAAAAATTCCACCCATTGTACAACAAATGACAGTATTTCATTCTTTTTTATGGCTGAATACTATCATGCTCTAAATGTTATCTGTTTACTCTTTGACTGTCTGGCTTGATTCCAAATCGTGGCTAATGTAGGAATAGTGCTAAAATTTTTGGCAAAATAGAACCCGGGGACATTATGTTGAGTGAAATTATCCTGACATGGAAAGACAGATACTAGATGGTACCACTCATGTGGAAAAGTTACAAAAGTTGACATCAAAGAGGAGGAAGGCAGAACAGTGCTTCATATGGGTGGGGAAGGGTAGAGAGAGCAGGGAGAAGAGGAGGTTGGAAAATGGAAACCAAAATAGAATAAGATAGAATAAGTTGTACTTCTCTGCAGAACAGTAGTGTGACTACAGTTTACAACAATCTATTATATATTTTATGAAGATCTAGAACAGAAAACAGAAAATGAAAGGACTCCAGCTATAAAGAAATGATAAGGAAATGGAAGTACTAATTATCATGACTAATCAGAACACTTTGTATGTAATATTTAAGAATGAAAAGACTCAATACTGTGATATGTGAATCTCAAAACTTCCTGTAGTGTACATCAATGCATCCAGAATCATCCAGAATCAAAATTCCATGAAGCTTTGCTGTAGAATTTGATAAGATAATACTGAATGTGGTATGAAAATGCAAAGACCTTAGAAATTCCAACAAAAGAAACTTATAGAATTCAGCTGCTACTTTCAAAATTACTATAAAGCAACAACAATAAAAAATAGTGTACACCTGGCAATAGGCAGATAGGTATATGGAATGAAAATAGAATTCAGAAATAATAACTTTGATATAAAGTAAATTTAACTTCTACAGAGGTTCATATTTAATTCAATGAAGAAAGGATAATCCTGCCAGCAAATGTTACTAAAACAATTACATCTTGCAGCAGAAAAAAAAACCTTACACAGAACCAATTAAAGTTTAACCACAGCTTCATTCTGTATACATAAATTGTGTGCAGTGGGAAATGGACCTAAATGTAAAGCCTAATATAGGGCAATTAAAATAAAACACAGGAGAATATCTTCATTATTTGAGGGAAGAATTTACTTAGCAAAATGTAAAAATGATATTAAAAATTAACAAATTGAACTATGAAAGCTGAAAACTTCAAAACTCATTGATGAGCAGGATGGAAGAATCAAATTATATAACTATATTGTAGTACCAATTTCTTCTTATTCACAATTGCATCTGCCTTAGCTAATATTAGTGTAGATACTCTATCTTTTCGATTATTACTAAAAATCAAAACTTTAACCCCCATTACTACTTAAAGTACTGTATTTCAGTGAATTTTTGGCAGACAAGCATTCAACTACAGCAAGAGTTGCTTAATTCTACTTCTTATGAGAACATTTTGTTTCCCCACTTATTCCTGAGTGACGTTTTTGCTGAACTCTGCATTTTATTCTGTCAGGAGCTGCAAAAGCAATGCATCCTTTTCCTCTAACAAGGGGAGTTTCAAGTGATAGAACCAATTCACTCAAATTGGTGGTCCTTATAAGAGATGCACTATGTCTCATGTGCTTTAAAACATTTTCTTTTTCTTCAGTTTTCTTAGTATTTGGTTTTCCGAAATTTAATAATGCCACTGGAATTAAACTCTTTGTGTTGCAATAGTTAGGGCTAGATCATTTCTGAAGGTATTAGGCTTATATCTTTTGCTACATTTGATCTATTTTTTTCTCTTTTTCTTTTTTTTTTTTGTGTTAATTTGAGACAGGGTCTCACTATGTAGTTCAGGCTTGCCTTGAACTCAATGTGTAGCCCAGGCTGGCCTTCAACTCACATCAATCCTCCTGTCTCAGCCTCCCAAGTGCTGGCATGCACCACTGCACCCAGTTGTCAAATTTGAATTTTATTTCTCTGTAGAAGAAAGTTTTGGTTCTTTTAAAATATTTTAAATGATTGAATCTCTTGAGATAATACTATAATTTATTTCATCAGTGAGAGAAGAAGATTGTCCAAGGAAAAAGAATAGGTTGTCATGCCCTGTATTACATATCTCAGAAGTTAAACCATTTCTAATATGAGATATATTGAAAATAAAGCTCAGCTGACTATTTGTGCATATTGGGATACACAAATATATACACAAACATAACATACATATTTTTTAAGCGTTCATGCAGCATTGATTACTAAATACTTTGAACAACAACCTGTTCATGACTGTGATGTTCCAGCCACTGCCAAAAAATTCCTACTGAGGATAAAGGAATTCTTGCAACATTGTATCTTGGAAGTAAATAAGACATTAATTTGCATGTGTTCTATGCCTTTCTGAACTATGGTTGTGAGATAAAACCCCATTTTCTCTAACATGAAAATATTCAAAAGCATGTTTTTATACTATGTCATGGTATTGAGATATTAGATGAATACAGCAGTTTGTGTTTATTTTGGTGAGTCAGAGAATGTCTATCCAAGATGAATATGTCATTTATCTTTTGTATTACCAGCAATATAAATTTCAGTCTCTGTTCTGCAGTTGGCTATATGAAAAAGTAATGCTGATTTATTAGAAAATTTTGTTTCTTTTAAAATATTTTAAATGATTAAATCCCTTGAGATAATAATATAATTCAAAGAAAACACTGATCATCTGAAAAGAATGAAGATAAGTTTACAGGAAGGTGCAGACATTTCAAAGTAACTTCTAAAACTGAGTTAATAAGCATGGAGACCGAGCAATGATAACAGCTCACTAAGCCCCAGGAGCTACTGCTCTATATGTAACAAGAAGTCCAAACTTCCACTAAGGTACTTACCTAGCTTGGCTTTTCCCACCTTCTTACTTGAATGAGTAATTTCTTTGTCCTTTCACTTTTCAATAAACTCTGCTTCTATGCTACAATGCATATATGTATTTCTGAATTCTTTCACTGAAGACAAAGAACTGAAGAACAGTTAAATACTTCCTCACAGAGTTAAAACCTGCTTGCCTGATAACAATGGCAGTACTATAAGGAGACAAAAAGGGAAAGGGAAAGGAAAAATATTTGAAGAAATAATGGTTGAATAGTTCCCATATTTAATGAAAAGTACAAATCTACACATCTGAAAAGTTCATAAACTCAACTAAGGCAAATGCAAAGACATGCTTAAATGAACATATTGTGACAATGTGGGTAGATTAGTAAATATCTAACAGATTATTAAAACATACTTCTGGGTTTGTCTGTGGGGTGTTTCCAAAGATGCTTGGTGAAGAGTCCGGCACCTGAGGGAAAAGACCCATGCTTACCATGGGTGGCACCATCTGACAAGCATAGAGCCTGTGTGAAATGAAAGAGAAAGGAGGAAGTCCCTTCATCTTTGAAAAGCTCCCATCTGTTTGAGTCAGTGCATCTTTTGCTACTGCCATGCAAAGAAAAACTCCAGTTTCTTATGTAACTAGCAGACTGCAGTTTCTTCAGCCTTTCAATCCAGATTCATAAGAGCCAATCTCCAGGGAGATTCCATGCCTTCAGTCTTGGACTGCGGCAGCATCATTGGTCCTTCTTATTGTCCTATGGCTTCTGACCTCTTCCACTGAAGAGCAAATGGCTCATCTTGTTCCCTAGCAGATTAAAGGTCACTCTGTACTCCTGCTGTATATGTTCTTGTAAGCCTGCACATATATATTTCTGTTCCTTCACAGAACCCTACCCAATATACACATCATAGTACAAGTGTTCAAAGCTAAAGACAAGGAGAAAAAATTGAAAAACAAGAAGAAAAACTTGAACAATAGAAAAATGACTTAGCATTCACAAGGGAATCTCAACTAGTTTAACAGTTAATTTCTCAGTAGAAACAATGAAGGATAGAGTAGTGAAGTAACAAACTGAAAGAGCTGAAAAACAAAGCAAGACCTGTGAACCAAGATCTTTATGTTCAGTGAAGCTATCTTACAAAGTCAGACCCAAATAAAAACATTTAGGTAAACTAAAATTCAAGGAACTTCTTGCTAGCAGAACTGCATTGCAAAAGAGAGCAAAGTAAGTTCTTAAGCCGGAAGCAATTGACTCCAAGCAGTAATTCAAATCCACACATAAAAACAAAGAACATGGATGACATTAACTCTACAACTATAATATATAATATGAATGTATACTTCTTTTTTCTTCTTAACTTATTTAGAAAGAAAAAATATTAAATATACTTATCTCTCTCATGCTCTCCATACATACATATATGTCATTATTGAGCTTACAACGTAGAAAAATGTATAGTGTACATGCCAGTAACAGAAAAATATAAAATCATAGTAGCCTAAGGAAATAATTCCAGATAGTAAAGAAAATCCAGAGGAAAAAATGGAGAGAAAAAGAAATGTGTGTGTGTGTATATATATATATATGGGATGGAGAGAGAGAGCTGGGATAATTATACCGATTGTACTGCTGATGAGCACTTAAATTTTGTTGACCAACTTTGCATACTTATATCTGGTAATCTGCAAAAACTAATATGAGGACAACAATACACAATATAACAACCATTGGTGAATTCCTACCATCCTGTCTAGTGAAGCTCTGTATCACTTCTAATGTTTTTATTATTATTATTATTCTTTATTATCTTTAATGGTTTGATCAATCTTGCATTCTTGCATCTGGTAATCTCAGCAACTTCACTGAAGATAACAACATGAAATATAAGAACCATTGTTAATTCCTATCATCTTGTTTTGAAATCCTGTATCATTTTTATTGTTTTTGTCTTGTTTTGTTTTTGTGTTTGTTGTTGCTATTTTGTTATTGTTTTTTCTCTTTAAATTAAAAAATATGGAAAAATATACAGTAAGATGTGTAATATTTATATCAATAATATATACAACAATAATACTGGAAAAATGTGGAAGAAGGAATAGAGCTCTGTAGAAGTAACATTGCTATATCTCATTTGAACTGAGATATGGGTAAGTTACAATGTAAATAGTAAGACTTATACCAAACACCAGGAAAACAAACTCAGAAAACATCATTTAATAACTAATAGTTAATTTAGAAAATATCCTCTTCATATAAGAAGCAGAAAAGAGAGAGGGAAAAGTAATATATGAGATAGAAAATAAAAACTAAAATGGCAGCTACAAATTCAACATATTACTAACAACATTAATTATGAATGGACTAAATCATCTTAAATGAATGTGGTTGGCTTCTCAAAGGTTTTTGTGCCGAAAGCATGTTCTCTAGTGGCAGAAATGAGGTAGAAAAAGCATTAAGAAGTGAAGCATAGTGGAAGGTAACTAGACCAGGAGGCTCTTCTGCAATGAATGGATTAAAGCCATCTCTGGGAGTGGGTCAGGGCTGGCAGAAGTGCATTAGTTCCCATGAGAGTGAGTTATTAGAGACAAAGCGAACTTCACCCATCCTGTGTCTTGCTCCCTGACTTGCCCTGTGACCTCTCATTCACACACACACACACACACACACACACACACACACATACACACACACACACACACACACACACACACTCCCACAAGGACATCTGTCATGCTGTGGTGGAACCACAAGGCCCTCAACTAAGGCCAAACAGATGGAACTACTGCATCTTGGAATTCCAGCCTCCAAAATTCTCAGGTAATTAAACCTATTTTCTTTATCAAGTATGCAGCATTTTATGAGTATTTCAGTGGCATAGTTCCATGAGCCTGCCCAGTGTAAGTTGCTCAACACTTCACAGGTACATGAAAGAGGAAGACAATCTTATTTTACTTAAATCACGATATTTTGGGGATCTTCACAGTTTAATTATAGATGTGCTGTATTGCTGAGATAATAATATGGAAGTTTAATGTTCTGAAGAAAATATTCAGTATATAGTCATCCCTTCAGATCTGTAGGTCCTGCACTTATGGTTTTGACCAATCTTAGATTGGAAATACTCACAAGATTATCAAAAAGGCAAACGATGTCAAGTGATTGTGAGGATGAAGATAAAAAAGAATACTCGCATGATTTTGACAGAAATATGAATTAGTACATTCATTACAGAAAAGTGTATGGAGATGTCTCAAAAACTAAATATAGAGCAACCTTACCCAGAAGTCTCACTTCCAGGTGTGTATCCAAAGGACACAAAATCAGTAAGTCAGAGACATCCGTGTTCCATGTTTACAGCAGCACTGTTCACAGTAGTCAAGAAAGGGGAAGAAAGGAAGTGTCCATCAGTTGATGAATTTTTGAAAATGTGGTCCATACACACAAGGAAATGCTCTTCACCCCTGAAAAGAATGAAATTCTGTCATTTGTGACAACATGAATAAAACTGGAAATACTACTTTAAATCATTTAATAGAGGTGCAGAAAGAAATATCAAGTGTGTACATGTATGCAAAAGATGTAAAACTTTGACCTCAAACCATAGGAGGAGAGAATAGTGATTCATACAGGCTGGAAAGGGTGGAGGGACAGAAGGGAGATGGAGGTTGTATTCTGGATACCAAATTGTAGTTAGGAAAAATAAGTTTAGTTTTCTACAGCACAGTGATGTCAGTACAGTTTACAACTACATATTATTACATTTTATGAAGAACTAGAAAAGAATAATTTGTAAGTCTCCCAATACAAAGAAAAGTAAGAAGAAATGTTAATTATTCTGAATTATTCATAAAGCTTTATGTAGATTTATTGATGCATGAAATATTTATGAATAAAAAGATCACTGTTATGAATATGTTAATTATGCAAACTACATACATTATATTCAATGTATTCACAAGCAAAATTTTAGGAGGCTGAATTGTAGATGTTGATGAAGTAATGTCTGACATAGTGACATGAGAAGACCTAAAATTATGACAGAAGGAATTTAGGAGGATTTAACTACTGATTTCAGAACTACTATGAAGCAACAATCATGGAAACAGTGTAACACTGGCAAAAAGTTTGATAAACAGATTGAGGGAAAATACAATTCAGAAGTAGTAATTTCCACAGAGTTTGTTTACTTTCCACAAAATACCCTGTGAGTATCAATGAAGAACTAGTACTGAAACCAGAAATAGTACTGGAATAGGAATACATAGATATGGAGAAAACAAAACATACAAATAAATATGACTTAATCACACTTCATTCTGCATATAGCAAGTATTTGGCTTATGAAAACGTTTTTTCTGAGAGAATATTTATAAGTGAGATTCTTTTGTAAGTCCAACAAAGTGAGTTGTACATATCTTTGACACAGGGCTGGGGATTTAGCTCAGTGGCACAGCACCTGCCTGGCAAGGGCAATGTCATGAGTTCGAGTCCTGCTACCAGAAAAAAATAAAACCACATCTTTGACACAAATATAGAGTGTGAAGCATAATAAAATAAAACACACATGAATATACAGTAAGAAGTCCCCAACTGTACTGTACTATTGTACACTACTGCACTGTACAGTAACTACACAATAGCACAACTGTGACAATGTCCTGAAGACATGTGAGCTACTTCCACTATTTGTTCACATCTACAAATGTTCATAATGTGAGGTTGATTCATATCCATGAAAGTTCACAACTTGAATGTTCATGAGTAGGGGAATTAGTGTATATAAATTATACAAAGTGGAATACAGACATAAATGTAAAAGTAAATATAGGGCAACCAAAATAAAACACAAGAGAATATTTTCATTCTTCTAAGGTGAGAATTTTCAGAGGGAAACCAAAGATTACATAAGAAGTTAACTAACCAAATCATGAAAATTAAAACTAATTGAGGAAGAGCATGGCACAGCAAAATTACACAACTACATGTTATGGTTGATACATTGTGTCAACTTGAGTCTAGAAGCTTCACTAAATAACTCAGCAATTTTATATCCTGGAGTGAAAAGGACATTCCCTTACTGCTCTAAGATGCTGTTCACTGTGTCAATTTGAGAAGTTTAAAAGATTAATTTAGTGATTCAGCAGGGGGCAGGGTCCTTATACTGTAAGCACCTGCAGGTTGTAGAAGAGGAAGGCACAGAAATGATATGGGTATAAACAGAGAGCCAATGTACAATTTAAGGGAGGATAAGAGGCTTCTTTCCCTTTTTTGCTCCTGCTGATTTGGCTGCCCTAAACTGTTGCTCCTGTTCCATACCACTCTGTCAGAGCCAGCTGATTATGGACTAAAACTTCCACAAACTGTGAGCTCAATAAAGCTTTCCTCCTCTAATTTTGGGCATCATGTATTTTGTCTCAGAAATGAGAGAAAAATAACCAAGGCAAGATTTGGTACCAAGAGTGGGGTCATTGCTGGGACTATGCCTGACCACGTGGTTCAAGAAACTTTGGAAATGGCTTGTGCAAAGAGTTTAAAAAGGTTCAGAGATGTTGCCTTAAGAAAAAGCACTAAAATAACCTTAGACTGTTCTGTATGGAAGAGTCTGGTCAGATCTCAGAAGACAAAAAGGTTGATAAAAATCATGCAGGTAAACACCAGGTTTTGGAGGTTACTGCTGAGAAAAAATAGACTGCTTTGGCTGTTAGACTCCAGATGATGTATGTTATGGCTTGGCAAGAAGTTTGTCTGTATTTTGCTAGTGTCCAGAGCATTTGCCTGAGATTGAGACTAAAGGTGGTAGACTAATCTGGCAAAAACATTTCAAGGCAGTCAAATGTTGAGGCAGTGTCATGGCTATTGTTGGGGGTTTTAGCCAGATTTATGTTAAAAATAAAGAGCAAAAAGCCCAGTAGAATGATTTAAAATGTTTTGAGTTCTGAAAAACAAAACAAAACAAGGGGCTGGGGATTTAGGTCAGCGGCAAAGCGCTTGCCTGGCAAGCACAAGGTCGTGAGTTCGGTTCCCGGTACTGGAGAAAAACAAACAAACAACAACAACAACAACAACAACAAAAAACAAAACACAGCTCCAGTAAAGCTATAGACTGCAAAGACAGAGCTAAGGAGATCTCCATTGCTGAGAAAAAAACCCAGAAAAATAAAACAATATGTCTTGCAAACATCAGAGAAAGCAGCAAGTCTCCACCATTTGCAGCCTCAAAACTGCAAAAGTGAAAAGACTTTGCTTTGAGGCGAAAGCTACAGAGTATCATGTTCCAAAATGGTGGAGGCAGCTGCACCAGGTTCTAGAATGGTGACAGTGACCACAACATGTGCCAAAATGGTGACAGCATAGAAAATTTGTTCCTCAGAGTCATATTCAGAGGTCTTAACAATTCAGGCACTCGATCCCTATAGCCAAGACAGAAAAAAACCTGGCCACTAATCCAGCTGGCAGCAGACCTTACCATCATCCACATGGCCTACTTTTAAGCACATATAAAATGCAAGAGGTCTGAGGTTAAAAAAGGTTCCACCTCGATTTCAAAAGGCTTGCAGGCCAGGCAGTGTGACCTTGAGAGGGCAGTGTGTAAAACTGTGAGTGAAACGCCTAAAGTGCAGTAGAGAGCCCAAAAGTTTAAAATGCAAAAATGTAGATCATCTTTAAAAAATCTACAAGGAGAGAGTAAAGCAGATCTAAAAGAAAAGCCATGAGAGCTACAACCACCAAAAGTGCCATGGGGTGGAGTCATACAAGCCCGTTAGTTATTGCAATGTGCCACAGATTGTTTCAAATGCTAGACATAAAACTACAGGACTTAAATTTTGCCCTGCTGGAGTTTAGACTTGCTTTGGTCCCATTCCTTTGCATTCCTATGTTTGTAACTTTTGAAATAAAAATGTTTCTTTTGTGCCATTAAATGTTGGAAGTGTACAGGGGCTTACAACTAAGAGTTTGTTTTACATCTCGGAGGAGACTTGGGACTTAGACTTTTCAGCAATGTTGAAACTGTTAGGACTTTGACAACTCTTACAGATGGATTAAATGCCTTTTGCATAAAGGGATATACATGAGCCTTTGGGGGGCCAGGGGCAAAATGTTGTAGTTCTAATATAATATCATGTTGATAGACTTAATACGGATTCTTAAGGATTGTTAAATCTATGTGGTAATGTTTAAGTTGTAAAACGATGAGAATAATGTCTTTATATCTAAAAACTAAAGAAATGAGTTTAAAGAAATGTGTCTGGTTGCCAAATTGACAAGGGGTGGATTGTTATAGTTGATACATTGTGTGAACTTGAGGAGTCTGAAAACTTAACTAAATAATTCAGCAGTTCTACATCCTGGGATGAAAAGGACATGCCCTTACCCCTCTAGGATATTTTTCATTGTATCAATTTGAGAAGTGTAAGAGATTAACTAAGTGATTCAGCAGGGGGCCAGGGTCCTTACATTGTAAACTTCCTCAGTTTGTGAAGGAGGAGGGCACGGAGATGGAGTGGGTATGAGAGGATAGCTGATATACAATATAAAGGAGGAAAAGGGGCTTCTTCCCCTTTTTTGTCCTTGCTGCTTTGGCTGTCTTCTGCCTCCTTAAACAATTGTCCCATTCCATGCCACCCTGCTTTAGAGCCAGCTGATCCTGGACTAAAACCTCCACAAACTGTGAGCTAAATAAAACGTTCCTCCCTTAATTTTGGGCATCAGATATTTTGTGTCAACAATGAGAGAAAAATAACCAAGACACTAGGTTATAAGAAATATCAGTGTTTTAACTTCAGTTGTGTCTGCTTCAGCTTATATTAATATAGATACCCTGGGTTTTGATCAATGCTAGCAATTATATTTTCCCCTATTACTTTATTTTCAACCTGCCTGATACACTGTGTTTTTAGTGAATTTTTGCATAAGAAACATTCACTTAGTGAAAGATTTTCTTAGTTTTTCTTCTTCGAAGAACGTATTTATTTCCCTATCATCGCTGAAAGACAGTGTTGCTGAACTCTTGTTGCCTGCTCTTTCCTTTCAGCACTTGAAACAGCAGTGTCACTTCCTTCTGCCTCAGTGGTTCCAGATGAGAGATCCATTATCACTCAAACTGGTGTCCCTTGTAGGTGATGCCCTGTCTCCCTGGCTTTTAACATTTTGTTTGTTTCTAGTTTTCTTCTGTGTTTTATTTTCAGGAGTTTCATCATGTAGAGTCATGGAATCAACTTCCCTGGGTTGATCACTATTTGGGCTGGAGTAATGTCTTCAGTCGATAAATTCACTGATTTTATGACCTGTCATCTCCACTCAATTATTGAACAATTACAACAAAAACTTTAGTTTGACTATTATGTTTTTCATTTCTGTGACTTTCATTTGCTTATATTTGTATAATGTTTGTGTATCTTCTAGGGCTTTTGGAAAGTGTCAAGTGAACTTGTTTACTGAATCGATATTTTGATGATTATGTTAAAGTCTTCATTAGAATTCTTGTCTGTCTGCCTTACTTAACATTGGCATTCATTGTCTTTTCGCACTGGAGAACTTCCTCTGTCTTGATATAATGAGTGATTTTATATGTATCTTAAACATTTTCTTATCATTATCTTAAACATTTTCAATATCATGCTAGGACACTTTGAAAGTTGTAAAGTCACCTAATTTAGTGTTTAGGTTCAGTGCATACAGCACAGCCACCATCCTTAGCTTTGTAGACCTGATATGTTGGGGGTAAAGAAGCTCATCATCTTGCAGCCCCAGGCCAGAGACAGGCTGACCTTCCTGTTTTCTGGCAGTGCTCACTCACTCTGCTGCCACCAGCTGTTTAAGGCAGAGGGCAGACTGTCCAACTCTACTTTGCTGGTAACACGGCATGGGGAGCCAAGGCCTTTTCTTTCATTTGTTTCTGCCTGTGCCTTTGACAGTTCTCAGCATTGGACTGCAGGACACTCCAGGTAACAATACCAGAGAGTTTACTACTATGGTGTTGTTCTTCAATCCCTGAGATCCCTAACCCATTCAAACCTGATCTATCATTTTCACTTTTCAAATATTTTATGATTGTTGAATTTTTTCCAGGTCACGTAGTTGTATTAGGATAAAAGAATAGGAAGAAGTTACTATACACCATTTTTTCCAGGAAGCTGAAAATACTGAACTTTTCAAGAGATTCAATAACTATTTTCCAAATTCCCAAGCTGTTCTCCAATTTAAACATGAATGCCAGCAGTATATGAGTTAAAGTTACTAGCATAGTCAATCATTTTATGAATTTCAGACATTCAAACAGTTTTACAGTATAAACATATTGTGTTTTTGTTTTGTATTTCTTAATGAATAATAATGCTGAGCATCTTTTCAAGGGATCATTTTCTGTTCATATTTTCAAGACTTTTAAAACTGTTGTCACAACATATATCTGATATATTTGATCATTTTTGAAATATATCTAACTTTCTGTAGCCATGGTATGCTTGGGAGAACTGTACTGCTACAAAATAATACAACCTTCTAGAAACTGCAGTTCCAACCCTGCTCATTTTCAGAAGACCTCTCCAGATCCCTGCCCCATGGCACATGTTCTGACTTCCTTGGTCCAGTTTTTGTCCCATCTTGTCTAATTGTTTTACAGATACTAGAGTACAAGTCACTTTTCATCCACACTTGTCTACTTCCTCTACAGAAACATAAACCTTAGTACAATGCCATCCTTGTATATTTCTGAGATCTTCCACAATGCTTATTGCAGTCTATAGTACACAGTGGGTACTTCCTAGGTACCCAGCAAGGGACTCAGTGATTAAATAAAAAGTGAGTGGGTTTGATGTGAGTGGTATAAAAGAAAATCAGAGTCATGCAGTAGTTAAAGTAGCAAAATAGATTTTTATTCATGAAATAATATAATAGGGGAAAAGAAATCTCAGTTGAGCTCTGG
The DNA here is from genome assembly GCF_000276665.1 of Chinchilla lanigera. Lineage (NCBI taxonomy): Eukaryota > Metazoa > Chordata > Mammalia > Rodentia > Chinchillidae > Chinchilla > Chinchilla lanigera. Next base: position 10,440,117 of record NW_004955468.1, on the reverse strand, counting down.
GCTCAATTTTGAATAGAGTGGAGAGCAGTAGAAATTTGTAGGCATGGAACTCTCTGTGTATGTTGACGGAGTCAAAGAATGAAAAGCTCAGAAGAGAAAACACTAAGAGTAAAGTGCAATTTTTGCTAAACTGATCTCACACAGTTTCTAGGGAAGACAAGTCAGGATAGTTAGGTGTCATCAGTGGGACTGTGATGAATAAAAAGTTTGATCAGAGATTGAACTGATTAGATATCGAGGGTGGGGAAATCTCTTTAAATTGATTAACAAAATTTTTGCTACAATTGGAAGTGCAGGTCAAAGTTTTAATGAGAGGAAGTCTTAGGGGAGCAGGACTGGAGTTTGCTTGAGAACCAAATCTGTCAGTGAGAGAGTTGAATGAGCCTAGAAGTTGCGTATTCCACTCAGCTTCCCTGCCCAAGCAAAACTTAGAAACTAACAGAAGGTCTCATTTATGCCCAAGATGAAGGCTGCAAGTTTTCAATCCTCGGAGATTTCTAGAAGAGTTTTATAAGTTAGACAATACACAAAGCACTGTAATGAGAACAAATTACAAAGTTGGGTGAGAAAGTTTTCTACTCCCTCTGATGGAAGATGAGAAGAATCCCCTGGGTTCTCTTAAGCAGAAATAAACCTCTAGAGCTGAGGAACCTTACATGATTATCATAATCAGACAATATTTCTACACTGCTAGAGAGGAAGGTCAACCCATTATAATTTAGAGGCCAGGAGCCCCAAAGAACAGCACATTTGTGACTTCACAATTTGTGTCTTAAAACTTTAAAGGCATAAAAATTAGAGCTGCCACAAATTCAGAGCCCTCCCTCACTTCACAGCTGGAAAAACTCAAATCCAGAAGACACAAAGACTTCTCCAATGTCACTAAACAAGCAGCAATAAAATTCCAGACTTGTAGAACCATGACTTTCATATTAAGTTGATTTCTACCTCGTGAGAGTTGAAACCAAAACATACTTCCAACAGCATTGTGAAGACAGACTGTCTTTTGAAAGAACGGAACTGTGACAGTGAGTTTGGTTTTGAAGATTTACAAGAGGCACAAGGTAGGAAAGTATTCTAAAGGTATGACATTATTCTCCTCATAATCATCACTATGAAAGAAAAGAGCCTTAGTGAAGATTATATACTGTCTCTGTTCATCGTCCTTGTCTTGAAAAGTCTTGAACTTGTTTTGTTAGTTGGTCTATATTACAAATTGAATTGTACACACTGAATTTAAGAACAACTTCAAACATGAGTGTGGGGAAAGATACAGTACCCTCACCCTCTTTCACACATACCTTCATAGAATGCCAGAAGAAGATGGGAATTCTCACATCCAGACCATTGCTGGTTGTTAACCAAAGAAATACTTAGCAAATTAATTAAGCAGCTCCTGGAGCACTCGTTCTAAAAGTACTTGATAAGAAAAGCCCTGTCTTGGAATTTGTATGGGTGATTTTTTTGCAATTCAAAAATGCTTCTGAATTTAATAATAGCTCTTTGAAAACAAACTCCAAATGCCTGGTTTTGTTAAAGGGATTGGATATGTTGTTTGTAATGAAACTATGTGTTCAAAAGATCAAGGTTTTCTCCCCCATGTATTTGAACACTAATATAACTTTCTCTTTTTACTTCTATTCTATTCTACTCTTTTTTAACCATACTCAGTCAGTCTTTTAGTTCTAGCATCTATATACTTGCCTATCTTGTAGAGTTGCTTTAATAAGTCAAGAGAGCTAAAAACCTGTTGTGGGAAGTTCTTTGTTGATAGGAATTTTCAGAAAAAACATATGAGATCTAATATTTCTGGAAGTGAAAGGATTGTTTTTAAGTACTCCCACAGGGTTCAGAAAAGAAATTTTAAGAGAAAAAGGAACATTAATCTTCAAGTAGATTTTGAGACAAGGAAGATTCAACCAAATTTGGACAGAGAGGATAATTACACTGAAAGACGGTGTGAGGAAAACATCATCCCCAATATGATACACTTTGGCAAGAGAGAAAAAAAAATATACTCCAGCCTTCTCACTGGGAAAAGATTGCACAGTTAATTAGGAGACAATAACTCATACTTAAAGAAGAACAAATAAAATATGAGAAAGGGGAAAAGGGTTGATAGGAAATAAGTAAAGATTAGAAGATGTAGCTTATGCAAGAATATGAAGGAACACATGTATACACAGGTCTGAGAGGACCAAAGAATGAAACGTTCCTTTGAGATAGAGTCCATAGCCTTGTGGTTTATATCTGGAATCAATTACAATTTAGACCATCTTCTTGTACCTCTTTTAACTCTCAGGTACAAGCTAGACTCTGCCTTTAAAAATGTGTAATCTTCTGGAAACTAAATCCAGTCAGGATGAAAAGTCTACTCATCTGCTCATTTAAAAATAAACACAATTTTTTATGGATTAAGTACTTTCTTTTCACAAATTTTCCATCCAAAATTTACTGGGAATTTTTATCTTCTTAAAATATTCTATTTCATCACCTTGAGAAATAGAGCAATATATGTCTTATTATAGCTTTCCATAAAGAGAAAAAATTGATATATGAAAAGTATATGAAATTAAAGGCAAAAGTTTTATTGTAGGTACAAATATGCCACTTCTTAGATACAATGATCTCATCTGGTCAGTGGGTGGAATAGTCACAGCTGCCTTACACATTTTACTTATACACTTCATGTTTATACTGTGAATATTGAAATCAATAAATATTTCAGGCAACTTGGAAAAATATAAACTTTCTGACAATAAATATGTTGTGTGTGTTGGAAAAAACAATAGTTCAATATAATACAAAGCTTTACTATATTGCATGTAAAGACGAGCATAGTTCTGGGGAGATCAAAGGAGGAAGAGATTAATTTAGATGTTGAATTACTGAAGAATCCATGCAATGACTAAATATTATTTATCTATTTTGTTTGTGGATCTCCGAATCAAGAAAATGAGGAAAATATCAATCATTAAACTGTGCTATGCTGGCATAGAGAGTCTGTTTATTAATAATGAAAGGTCTTCATAATTCCTTTGTAGTCGCTGTGGCGCCGCCTATTGGAGACTATGTGCCATGGTCAATATGGCACTGGCCCTTAGACGCCATGTGCTAAGCCCCACCCTTCTTCCCAGAGTCAAGTTACGACTTCCTACTCCCCTTTATGTAATATCCTGTTTCATTTTCCCACATTCCTGCCCAATGCTAGCCTACCACGTCAGCTAGCCCACCCCCTAAACCCCGCCTCTAGCCTGACTGTATTTAACCATTGTCCACATGACCCGGCCCCCAGAAGATTCTCTTTCTCTGTCAATCTTCTCCATGCCCTAAAGCAATAAACGTGTTTTATTGTTTTATTACTCTCTGCGCTGCCGGCTGGACACCTTTTAAATAACATCTCATATTATTACCAATTGCTGTTACTTCTAAGAATCCTGGGTTGCCCTTTCTTCTTATCTCACTCTCAGAAAAGCCGTAAGGGCATGTTCTTTTATTATCTTTAATATTTTGGACTGCGATGTCATCTTTAAGAAGGGATAATGGCTTTAAATTTCTCCAGCAATTAAAAACTATTTTCCAAGTTTGATCCTAATTACTAAAAAGTCAACTCTCAGTCTTCACTCAGTAGGTATTAGCAGGTCAGATATTATATGAAAGCTTCCATGTTGCATCCTGCCTCCCTTAACCATTCAATATTTTCTTCAGCCTTCAGATTCTTATCCAAATGTGGCTGAACTAAATATGTTAATCTTATGTCTGCATATCATTTGGAGTATTTTTTTTCTTATTATACTGCCAGCCCATAATATGCCAGAGAAAGCCTTTTGTCACATAATGTCTCAATAAACAGCTGCAAAAATATAGGGGAAATAAATGAATGCAAAGTAAGGAAAAAAAGGAAAACCTCAAAATAAGGAAAACCTCCCCTACATATCCATGGCTTCACAATTGGCAATTGTAACTGTAATGATTTTTCTGATTCACATCACAATTTCATATGATGATAGCAAGCAATAAGATGAAGGTTTATTTATTCTTTCTTTCATGTTTCAGGCAAACAATGAAGACCAACCAGACAGTCTTGGGAGAATTCATTCTTCTTGGCTTTTCACTTTACCCACATGCACAGACATTCCTTTGTGTGATCGTCTTTTGTCTGTACTTTCTCACTCTGGCAGGTAATGCGGCCATCATGTGTTTAACTTGGGTGGACAGATCTCTCCACACACCCATGTACCTCTTTCTCAGTGCACTCTCCTTCTCTGAGACATGCTACATATTAACAATTGTCCCTAAGATGCTGGAAGATCTTCTGACCAAGAGCAGAAGCATTTCTGTCATAGGCTGTGGGTTGCAGACATGTTTCTTCCTGGGACTTGGTGGTACTAACTGTGTCATCCTCACTTTAATGGGCTATGACCGCTTCCTGGCCATCTGCAAACCTCTCAGATACCCCATTCTAATGACCAATGTTGCATGTGGACAGTTTGTGGCCTCTGCTTGGGTTATTGGCTTCCTTATCTCTCTGATAGAAACTACAATGATATTCAGGGCTTCTTTCTGCAGACCCAACCTCATCAAACACTTCTTTTGCCACATGCGGGCAGTTGTCAGACTGTCCTGTATAGACAGTGACCTCACGGAGTTCATAGTCACAGTGATCTCAATGTCAGGCTTGCTGGGCACATTCCTGCTTATCACCCTGACTTATGTGTTCATCCTTTCCACTGTCCTCAGGATCACCTCAGCTGCGGGTAAACAAAAGGCCTTTTCCACCTGTGCCTCCCACCTCACAGTGGTCATCATCCACTTTGGTTTTGCATCCATTGTTTATTTGAAGCCAGAATCTTCAGGGGGTGATGACACACTCATTGCCATCCCCTACACTGTTATTACCCCTTTCCTCAGCCCCATCATATTCAGCCTTCAGAATAAGGATATGAAGAATGCTTTCAAAAAGATTTTAGGGAAGACACTTACCATAAAAATATAAACATGGATTACTTCCTCTAGATTATACTATTGCATAGTGTCCCCTGAATTCAGGAGGACATTTGGTCTGTGGTCTCTTGGGACACTTAAACAATCTTTCCTTTTCTCAGAAGTGGGTGTAGGAAGCAGAAGAGTGGCACTAGGGCCTATACCATCACAGGTATTCCTCTATCTTGGTAATGCCATTTTCCAACCTTCTCCTCTCCACTGTCAAAGGAAGAATGTCCCTGTGGATGTGAGTATTTCGCCAATCAACTTCTGGTTGTGTTGTACCAAACTTGAGTGAGAAAAGAGGATTGTTAAAGGAAAAACAGCCCTGAGAAAATTTTCAGCATCAAAATACATAAATGTGGAGGAGTTTTTCTGGAAAGATTGATGTACAGGGTCACATACCTCAGGTGATGAATCATTCTAATAAGAAATACATGTTATTAAAAAACACAACTGACTATTTGTGTTTTTCCACATATACAAATACACACATAAGTATCACACATATTCTTTAATTTTCATGACATATTGATTACTAAATATTTTTAGTAAAAACCTGCTCATGACTGTTGCTTCCTGGTAATTACCAAAAACTACCTATTGAGTATAGGGGAATTCTTGCACTGTTCTATCTTGTGAGTAAGTAAGACATTAATGCCTGTATTTTCTGTGATTTAGATACAATAGATATGAGAGACATCTACTTTTTCTTTAAGGTGAATATATTTTAAAGGAACTGTTGATGAGTTATGTCATGATACTGAGATACGGTGGGAAGAACACTAAGGAGGGATAATTTCAGTGAAGTATAAAATGTGATAGAGGAAATTAGGTTAACTCAGCGTTTATTCTTTATATCACCAGCAACATCAGGACCCAGTGAAATTTACACTGCAGAATAATATGTGATCTTACTGAAAATTCAGACATAGATGCCTAGAAATTCTGGAAACTTGGTTTCATTCTGGTTTTTTTGCTTCTGATGTTCAGAAATTTCATTTTATTTTTATTATTTTTCTAAATTTTTATTAGTACATGTGTCTAGTACATAATGATTACATCCATCATATCTCATACATGAACATATCAATCTGAATTTTTTAACGTCCCCTTTTCCCTTGTCCTCCATTTTTTGATCCCTTTCTATTTGCAAAAGGTCTATTTTCCTATTTCCTATTATCCAACTTTGTTTTTTCTTTTGGCTGTTTAGTTATATTCTGGGTTTTTCACATAAGAAAAAACATGATATTTCAGCTTCTTTGTCTGATTCATTTCACTTAAAATTATGGTTTCAAAATACAAACATCGTCCTACAAATGACTCAGATTTATCCACCTTTAGAGCGGAGTAGTACTGCATCGTGTATATACAGTACACTTTCTTTATCCATTCGTCTGTTGATAGATATACAGGTTGGTTTCAAGATTTAGCTACTGTGAGTTGTGCTGCTATAAACATGAATATGCATGCATCATCATAATTTAATGTCTTTATTCTATTCTTAACTGACTCTGTGGCTTCTATCAAATATATAAATTTGGTTCCAGGACTTAATATATAAAAATTGTATATGAAAACTCTTGGAGTAAACTTATCTCCATTATTTTGGGCTTGTAATGAGATAAATGAGAGAATATACGAAAATAATTATGCATGTCAACGGATTAAACTCACCCCTTGCCCTGACTCTCCTCCCGTGGAATAGTTTTCCAAACACAAAATCTCCACCATCTTCAACCTCTCCGATACTTCAATAGTCAGTGTGCTTCTTTTCCTTTAGTGCCACTGGAACAACATGTTGTTCAATATGCATAATACAAAATCTTGGAAAGAAATACTGAGGATTAGTCACTCATGATGGGGCAAAGATATTTACATTGTCTAGACTCAAAACTAGAAGGTTTTAGGGTAAGTGAAACAAATCAGACACACAATGGCAAATATCACACTTCATCTGTCCTATATGAACATTTTAAAAGTCTATTTGAATATAGAATAGTGATTAATAGAGGCTGGGGAGGGAAGAAAGAAAGGAAAATAGAGAAAGTTTAAATAATGGATAGATACTAAGACACAGAAATACCTAGTTGCAGTATTCCATAGCACAGTGGGTAGCTTTCCTCACTACACAATAACTGATATAAGTTTTATGAATAGCTAGAAGAGCTCAAAACTTCCAAACATAATAATGATAAGCTAAAGGAAACATTAATTACCCTTATTTGATCAGTGTACCTTGCATATATGCACTGAAACATCGAACTGTACTCAGTAAAATTTTTAAAAAATATTTGAGAAGATGGAAGTATTAATTACCCTGATTTGATCATTGCACAATGTATATGTGTATTAAATTATCACAATGTCCTCAGTAACATCTGTAACTAAAATTACAGTAAATAAATAAAGCCTAGACTGAAGTTCTTGAATATGAATTTATATGAACATATTTTCCTTTGTCTACTATGGGTAAGATTACTAATTGTGTACTTAATATCCATTCTTGAACTAAAAGTCAATTAACAAATGAAGGCTACAAATACCCAAAGATTTATGTACATTTAGAGACTTGCCTTGCAACAAATATAACATCACATAACACTGAGAGAATAAAATACCTTCAATAATTGGTGCTAAAAAAGTACCATATATATATGGAAGAAAGCAAAATGTGTCAGAAACCAATTTCTGGGAATTAAAATCTAAATTTGAAAATCAGAATGATAATAAAAATATTTGAAGACAATATAAAAAGATGTTTTCACAGAGTTAGAGCAAGAAATACATTTTTAACTTTGCTTAAAATCTTAGCTGGAAGTGAAGGGCTCAGAAATCAAAATTGAGAAATTTTTAATCAACAAAGTAGCACTATCAAAAGAATGCTTTTGTCATCTACATAGTCAAACCATGAGAATATTTAATGTCTAAGAAATACTTAAGAAATGGACAGCTATATAAGAAGGCAGGACAAATGAGTGACTACTGCCTAGCAAAATCTTTTTTAATCTAAATAGTAATTGCAAGGGTTTTTGTGTCATGGAAGATTCACTAAGCTTTGTTCTGTGTGTATGCTTTCTTCTATAAAATAGATATTTATTTGTTTTGTTTTTTGTTTTTCCAGTACTGGGAATCAAACTCAAGACCTCGCGCTTGCCAGGCAGGTGCTGTGCCACTGAGCTAAATCCCCAGCCCCAAAATAGATATTTAAAATAATATTTCACAGAATGAGGAAAAATATGGGTAGCTTGTAGTTGTGGGTAGCTTGTAGTTGGTAGCTAGTATTTATTAATAATCCTTATTAAAATAAATAAATAAAAACACAATGACAAGAGTACTTGAGAGATGTGAATTGATTTTTCATGAAGGAAAATATCCAAATAATAAGTACCTGATGATATGTTCAATCTCATTAGGAAACATGAAAATAAACTTTAAAACATCATACCTATAAACCCAGCACTAGAGAACACTGAGGGAGGAGGAATGCAAATTTGACCCCAGGCTGGGCAACTTAGTTATTTACTAAGACCTAGTCTCAAAATACGAAATAAAAAGGGTTGGTGATGAAATTTAGTGTGAAGGCCTGGGTGCAATTCTTAGTGAAAAATACACACACACACACACCCCTGCATACACATGTATGCACACATGCACACAATTAGTTGCCTGCACACATCTAGTTAGACAGTTAAAACTGACAAAATGGATTAAGAACTGTTAATGAAAGTAAGTCTTTTATGCTCATGATAAGTATTTATACTGTGTCAGTCAGTTTAGAAAATAATTTATTACAGACTTGTTATCAAGGTACTCATACTCTGTGGTCAAGCTTTTCTACTCATACGAGGTATGATAAAACAGTGGGTGGTTATTTAACTTAAAAATTATTACAATACAAGATGCATTGTTGTCAATCCATATAACTAAATAACTCCCTTGCTTTAAACATTTATCCCATCATTCTTGCCACTTCCTGAAGCATTTCTGGTGTCTTCCTTCTTGCATGTATTTAGTTGCATTTACTTGACTGCTTTGATGTACTGAATTGATTCAAGTTGTTTACATTTCATGGTCATTTTGACTTTAGGGGAGAACCACAGTACTGTGGTGTCAAATGCAGTAAATAAGGAAGATGAAGACATGCTACAATGCTTTCATGAGATTGTTTTTCCATTGGGTGGCACTGGGAAGAAGCTTTTACCATCTTTCATCACACTTACAAACACTCACAAGAGAGGACTTCCAGAACTAATTCAGAATGTAGTAGAAATGATAGGACAAACACGTTTGAAACAAGAGGGAGTGTTGAGAAGGAATAATGACAATGCATGCTTTACTGTGGGAAGTTATTCAAATATTCATTAACAGAATAGATAAATTATGGGATAAGCATAATGATCACAACAAAATTATAAAAGTGAACCAATGGCTATGTACTTAAACATACACTGGAAATGGTGATACAGTATGGATTAATAGTTCCACAAGATATATGAGAGTATTAAGGGACTATAAGATTCACACATAATGTTTACAAAAAATAGCAACATTGTTGGGCAGCATGCTTAGATATATTATTTGAACTGAATGTCTCAATATCATTCAAAAAGCATTCTGAAAACACAGACAGAAGAGTCATCCCAAGATTAGAATAAACCTTAAATACTGATCTTAATAACAAATCATTTAAAGAAATCTGATTTTCATGGCTTTTCTGTGTATAGAAATTTATGTTCAGGGACAATTGTTGTAATGATATAACAGTAAGCAGAGAACACTTGGTGCTTAAAGTCTGAGTATGTAAGGAAAAAGGAAATCCAGAGTGAACCTTCCTAAAACTACTATTTTCACACTTGACTGTGGCATATTTAAGACAGCTGTCCCTGAGGAACAACATCAGAGATTTAACACACCAAAGAGCACACAAAAAGATACATTTCACTAAAATAATCCAACCAATTACTAAACAAGTAAGCCAGCTGTCTTGGTTACTTTTCTCTCATTGCTGGGACAAAATACCTGACACCCAAAATTAAGGAAGGAAAGGTTTATTTCGCTTACAGTTTGTGGAGGTTTCAGTCCATACTTGGCAGGTTACAAGGCAGACTGGTACATGGCAGAGGGCTATAGCTCATGGTGGCAGAACACAGCCAAAGCAACAAGCACAAAAGCTAGGAAACGGCCACAAGTAGCCTCTTGCTCTCCCTTACATATGCAAACTATTCATCCCAGGGCGGGTGCAGCTCTCACACCCATAATCAATCAAACTCTAAAGCCTGCCCCATGACCGCATGAGGCTTTTGGGGGACACCCAGACACAAACCATAACATTCCACACCTGGCCCCTCAAAGACTCATGCACATCCCTTTATACAAACAGCATTTAGTCCATCTGCAAGAGTTGCCAAAGTCCTAACAGTTTCAACACTGCTGAAAAGGCCAAGTCTCAAGTCTCCTCCAAGATGTAAGGCAAACTCTTAGCTGTGAGCCCCTGTACAAATGAAAAGTTAAACACTTCCAACATTCAATGGCACAAAATAAGCAGTACCATTCCAAAAGGTACAAACAGGGGGACACAGAGCATTGGGACCAAAGCAAGTTCAAAATCTAGCAGGGCTAACATTATGTCCTGTAGTTACATGACCAGCATCTGAAGCAATCTGTGGCACATTGTAAGCTCAAAAGGGCTTGCTTGAGTCCACCCCTATGGCACTTCTGGTGGTTACAGCTTCCATGACTTCTCTCTTAGGCCTGCTTTGCTCCCTCCTTGCAGCTTTCCTTAGATGATCCATAGTCCTGGCTTTTCTAAACTTCTGAGGTCTCCAGGGCACCTTTTGCTTCACACTTACAGCCTCACACATTGCCCTCTCAGGGACACACTGCCTGGCCTCCCGTGCCTTCTGAAATCTGAGGTTTAAGCCTCTTAAACCTCAGAACTCCTGCATTCTCCATGTGCCTAAAGCCAGGGCCAGGTGGATGATGCCAAGGTCTGCTGCCACCTGGAGCAGTAGCCAAGCTTTCCTCTCTCTTGGCCATAGGGGTCGAGTGCCTGGATTGCTGGGCACTCTGAATCCAATTGTGAGGAACAGATCCTCTATGTTGCTGCCATTCTGGAACCTGGGGCGGCTGCCGCCGCCATTCTGGACTCAGCAGCTTTCTTCTCAAAGCAAGGTCTTTCACCTTTGCAGTTTTGAGGCTGCAAAGGGTGGAGACTTGCTGCTTCCTGTGATGCCCTCAGGCCATCTTTTCTATTCTCCTGTTCCTTCTCAGCAATAGAGATCTCCTCAGCCTTATCTTTGCAGTCCACAGCATTACTGGAGCTTCCTTTCTGGCCAAACTCACATTTTAAATCATTCTGCTGGGCTCTTTGTTCTTGATTCTCAATATAAATCTGGCTAAAATCCCCCAACAATAGCCATGCCACTGCCCCAATGTTTGACTGCCTTGATATTTCTTTTGCCAGATTAATCAGTACACTGTCACCCTTAATCTCAGTCTTAGGCAAAGCCTCTGGACATGAGCAAAATGCAGACAAACTTTCTGCCAAGCCATAACACACATCATCTGGAGTCCAACAACCAATATAGTCTTTCTTCCCAGCAGAAACCTCCCAAACCTGATCTTTACCGGCAAGATTTCTATCAGCTTTCTGGTCTTCTGAGCTCTGACCAGAATCTCCCAGACAGAACAGCCAAAGGTGTTCTAGCGCTTCTCTTTCAGGCGTCATCTCTGAACCTTTCCGAACACTTCCCACAAGCCATTTCCAAAGGTTCTTGAACCACATGGTCAGATATAGTCACAGCAAGGACCCCACTCCTCTGGTACCAAATTCTGTCTCGGTTACTTTTTCCTTGCTGCTGGGACAAAATACCTGATGCCCAAAATTAAGGAAGGAAAAGTTTATTTCGCTTACAGTTCGTGGAAGTTTTAATCCGTACTTGGCAGGTTACAAGGCAGAGTGGCACATGGCAGAGGCCTACGGCACATGGTGGCAGAACACAGCAAAAGCAGCAAACACAAAAGCCAGGAAATGGCCGCAAGCAACCTCTTGCTCTCCCTTACATATGCAAACTATCCATCCCAGGGCGGGTGCAGCTCTTACACCCATAATCAATCAAACTCTTAAAGCCTGCCCCATGACCGCATGAGGCTTTGGGGGGACACACAGACACAAACCATAAAAACCAGCAAATAATGAAATAAAGTCTTGGAGTGTGTTGTGATAGGGGTGGGTAGACCAGTATCTAGAAGACATATAGAAGAAAGAGAAAGAAGGGAAAGTATTTGAATAAATAATGACTGAATTGTTTCCACATTTATTGAGAAGCTTAAATGTATACATCCAGAAAGCTCAATAAATTCAAAGTAGAGCAAATGCTCCAGCAAATGGAAAGAGATCTATAAACAAAATATGTTGTAACCATTAATTGTGATTGTGAACTCTGGCAGATTAAGAAATGGTTAGCAGATTGGTGAAGCAGTCAGTGATAATCACTATAGTTCATTAAGTTTCAGGAATTTCTGTCCTGTGCATAAAAGGAAATCCACACAGCACTGCCTTAGTCTGGCTTTGCCTGGGGGATGTTTTTGGCTGTGTCTGTGGGACGTTTCCAAAGATGACTGACATATAGCACAGCAAACTAAAGAGAGACAACTCACCTTGATTCTAGTGGCACCTTTGAAAAACTACATTATACTTGAGCAGATGCTCCCTACTGTTGTAGGGAGTGGTTGATGCTGGAAATCAGTCACACTAGTGAGACTAAGACAAAACCAGCCCGAGAATACTGAGAGCTCCTCAAGCCATGTAAACAAGCTGTTCTACCTTGCAAACAGGTTGCTAGGCAGAGAGGTTGAAATTGACAAGAACCCCCTGAGTGTATAAATAAATGGTCCGCAGTTCTTGGACTGTTCCTTTTCACCCATCAGGAAGCAGGGCCCCACCTGCCCTCAGCCTCACTTCTTGTCTTTATTTCTAAATCCTCTTGCCATTTCTCCCTAACATCAAGAGCCAGGCCAGTTCAAAGAAAATGACAACAAACAGGGATAACCTGGGTAAAGAAAAGGAATAGATAAGGGTACACTTCTCATTGTGCACACAATAAGAGGGAGCAGTGAATTGGTAAAGCCAAAATTCAGCACATGTGTTCATCGATTTTGCATGTATTCATCAATATTTGCATTTAACCAGGTGCAAAACTTGGGGCATGGAAGTTCACTGGGGCCAGTAGTAAAATGAGTTCACTAGGGCCAAGAGTGAAACAGATTCACTAGGGCCAGAGAGATAAAACTACCCTAAGAAAAGCTATAAAGAAAAAAAAAATATGCTTAGAAGAAACCAAAAGGAAAAAAGTGTAGTCATGGGCAAGCAGAGTGTCAAGAACCACAGATTTATACAGATGTATACTGACATGTTTGTTGTATTCTTGGTTCCTGTGTTTATTTTAATTTTCAATATCACCCCAAAGGATTTGGCTCAGAATACTATCTTAAAATCAAGTCCCTAACAGGAAAGGAGGGTGGAACAAGGGCTCCACCAATAGAGCTTGAGCCCTCTAGCTTTGCTCAGTGAAATAAGGAAGAAACTATGGGAGACCAAAAAAGGAAACTGTTTTGAATTGTGTGCTCCTGGCTCAGAGCTGCATGGCACCACTCAGGGGAGGAGTGGGTGCCTGGTGCAGGGAGGGCCCCATGCTCTGGTCTTCAGCAGACTCAGCTGGGATTTCCTGGCCACCCATGAGCCCCTGCACTCTGCCCAGCCACGGATGCTGGTGCATGCCACAGGCAAAAATCCTGGGTTCCCAGGGCCAGGTAGGCCTCTCATGACGCTGGCTCACCCTGGCTCTCACTACTGCCCATGAAAGTGCTTCTTCTTGAACTGAAAGTGTACACAGCACTGCAACCATGGCTGCAGAGGCAACGGCCACATCCCCTGGGTGGGGGGAGGTGTGGGCAATGGCTCCCATCCCCATCAGTGAGACAGGTCAATCAAGCTGCCTCCTGCAGGGCAGCTCACCCAGCCCTGAGGCAATGGAGTTAAAGCCACAGCCAGAGACAAAGGCCCAATACAGACAAAAAAAAAGTCAAGGTTATGACTCAATTTATTTAAAACACTGGTCAAATTACCTCAGACTCTCATATCACTAATTGGTTATTCTTCCCTTGAAAAACATTAGAAAATTATAAATAAGAGTATCGAAGGATTTTGGGTCTTCTCATACCTATTCGGTTCAACAGATTAAACAAAATCATCCCAAGATGGAATTGATTATTAAGGGAAACAAATTTAAAGGGTTTCCAGACACAAGTGGCAATCCCAGCCTTTTCAAAACTTTGTTGAGTCACAGGTTGGAATTTCTGCCTTCCAGGGAAAAGAACCTGAAATAGAGCCTCACAGGGAATAGAACTGTTTTCTCTCTCCATTACAATTACAATGGCACTAAAAGAAGCCTTTACATTTTTCCCTCAAGATGATTGATTTAAGACTGCTTTTTTACTATCCCTCTTCATTCTCAAGATAAAAAACATTTTACCTTTAGCTGAAAAAATCATATGTTCTAGGATTTACACTAATGGGGATATTTTAAAAGATTACCTGAAAAAACATATTTCCCATAAATAAAAACTTTGCCCCTTTTCTCAGAAAAATGTTTCAGTAATAATATGTTCAGAAAATGTTCAGAAAATCTAATTACGAACACGTGCTGAATTTTGGCTTTACCAATTCACTGCTCCCTCTTATTGTGTGCACAATTTTTAAATGTTCAGAAAATATTTCAGTAATAACTTTGGTCTTTTAGAGTTCTTTAGAAATTTCCTCATTTATATTATACAGCTAATAAGAACTGTTTTGCTGTAATTACAGGTTTCTTCTTAACACCATATATAGGATATGCTGCTGATTTTAAAAGTATTTATAAGTCTTTGGTGTTCTCTTAATTCCTATTACAGCTGATTGCCTGTTTTCCTTTTCCAGTTGTGTGGTTTATGGTTGTTGAACATTGTCTTAAAATTTTCTTTTTGTGTTTCTTTTTTTGTTTCTACTTGGGGGTGGACATTCCTAAATTTTATTCAGTATAGAAAAGATCTGGTATTTTACCAACAGGTATAAAGATTTCAAATATGATCAAACATTAAGATTTAAGCAGCTGTTAATTTTAACGTTCCATTAAAACAATGGCAGGCCTACTGGTGGCCTCCAAAAAGGTGCAAATTATGACAACTTTTTCATATTTGGGTCACCTTATCCAACAGAGACATATTGTGCCCCCAACTGTTCAGATCAATCCTAAATGATTTTCAGACTTTACTTGGTAATATTAATTGGCCTTGCCCGGCTCTTCAGCTAACTGTTCATGATTTAGGCCCTCTTTTTTGACATTCTCAAGGGAGAACTGACCCCCTACCTCTCCAGGAGCACTTAGGCCAGAGGTTAAAAGTTACTTAAAGTTAATCTGGCTCTCTCTAATATTCAATTACAAAAACAAAACAAAACAGAACAAAAGGGGGACTCAATCCCTCTCACCTCACTTAGCAACAGCTTGCTAGGCAGACAGTTTGAAATTGACATGAACTTCCTGTGTCTATAAGTAAATGCTCTGCACTTCTCTGGCAGTTCCTTTCATCCCATCAGGAAAGAGGGCTTCACCTAACCTCAGCTGTCAACTCTCCTCTTTATTTCTAAATCCTCTCTCCATTTTTCCCTAGGAACATCAAGAGCTATGTGGGTTTGTGGCAATCTGTGGACATCATACTCAAATTTCTTCAAGATGTCAATAGAAAGTCATACAAGCAACAGTGCAGGGAACATGCAGATTTTCAGTCTTAGACTTACTGAAACCTTAATCCCTCTTATTCTGTGGTGTCAAAGCTTCTTGGGCTGCTACTTGAACCTTTGGCTTTGCGGTCTGCACACCACCACTGTACATTATTCAGCCTCTAATCCTGTAGGCTACCTAATAAATCCCCTTGCTTAATTGCTCACACACACACACACACACACACACACACACACATACACATATGTATAATTTTTCTATTGATTTTGTTCCTTTAGAGAATCTGAAGTAGTACACATATCATAATAAAAATGTTGCAAGCTGCTTGGGATAAAGCTCAGTGGCACATATCCTGCCTGTCAAGTGCAAGGTCCTGAGTTCAGTTCCCAGTACCAAAAAAAAAAAAAAATGTTGCAAGGGAAATGTTTTGAAAATAACAGAACAATGAGTCATCCCTCACAAAGGAAACCCAATAAGTTAAACAGTTAACTTCTCCATAGAAACAGTGGAAGACAAAGAGAAATGGAATAATACATTCAAAGAGCTTAAAAAATAAGCCTTATCAACCAAGATTCTTAGAGACAGCAAAGCTATCTTGCAAAATGAACACCAAACAAAGACATTTAGATAAACCAAAATTCAGAGAAGTTCATGCTAGCCAAATTGTCTTGTGAGAAAGACCAAAGCAAGCTTTTAACCAATGGGCAATTGACTCAAACAGAAGTACTTTGAATCCACACATAAAAACAACAAACATGGATAAAGATAATTAAGCAAATATAAAATACAATATAATACAATATACATCTTTTTTCTTAACTTACTTCTAAATGGAATTATGTAAAACTATATATAATGTACTATTAAACCTATAAAAGAGAACCTACAACATATATATCAGTAGCAGCAAAATTATTTTGGCCTAAGGAAATAAATCTGGGTAGTAAACAAAATCCACAAGAACAAAGAGAAAAACAAATGATCTTCTGGAGTAGTGTAACCAATTACATAAATATATTTTTCTTTTCTTCGATTACTTAAAAGACATACAATTATATAGAGTAATATTTAGAAAAATCTAGAGTTAGATTTATAACATTTTTAATATAACATATGAAACAATAATAATCCAATAACAAGAAATGAATACAGCTATTCTATATAGAGTAACATTTCTATTTATCACTTGAATTGAATTAGTATAAATATGGATAGATTCTTATAAGTTAAGATATAGATAGAAAGACCTATGCCAACCACTATGGAAATAATAAAAAATGCAAGAAAACATAATTTAAAAACTAAAATATTTCATCAGAAAATATTCACTTAATGTAAGAAGAAGAAAAGAGACCTAAAAGAACAAATAAGATATGAGACAGAAAATAAGTAAAAATGTCATGTATAAATTAAACATATCACTAATAACATTACATATGAGTGGATTAGACAAAGTCCTGTAATTTGGCCATGGTTTGTTCCCCAGAGATTTATGTACTGCAAGCTTGTTCTCTAGTATAGTAGTGTTAAGATAAATAAAAGCTTAGGTGGCAGGTATTGAAAGGTAATTAGGCCATGACAGCTCCACTGTCATGATTAAAGCCTTCTGTGGGAGTGGACCAGGGCTGGCAGGAGAGCATTAGTTCTCATGAAAGTGAGTTGTTAGAGGAAGAGTATACCTGGCCCATACTCAGTCTCTTGTTTCCTGTCTTGCCATGTGACCTCTCTCTTAAACATACACATGCTCTTACTGTGGCCATGTATTAATGGATCCAGAAGGCCCTCACCTAAGGCCAACAAGATAGAACTGTTGAATCTTGGACCTTTAGCCTCCAAAACTGTGAGGTAAATAAACCTACTTTTGCTATAAAATATCCAGTGCATTACAAGTGTTTTAGTGGCGTGGTACCTTGCTGTCACCCTTCTGCTCAATATTTCACAGTCCCATGAAAAAGAAAAAAGTTTTATTGTACTTGAACCACTATATTTCTTGGAATCTTGGTAGTTCAGATTATAGATTGTTGAGATAATTAAATGAATGTTCACAATGTTCTTAGAGAAATTTACAGTATATAGTTATCCCTCCAGATCTTCATGTTCTACATCTATGGATTTGATTAATCATGGACAGAAAATACTCACAATATTATCAGGGACAAATGATGTCAAATGCTAGCGAGGATATAGAAGAAAGCAAATGCTTACATGGTTCTGATGGAAATATAAATTAGTGCACCCATTATGGGAAGGATGGAAGTGTCTCAGAAATTTAAAAATAGAACAGCCTTACCCAGAAATCTTACTCCTGGGTGTATATCCAAAGGAAACAAAATCAGTATGTCAGAGACATACACTTGTGTTCCCTGTTCATTGCATCACTGTGTACAGTAATTAAGAAATGGAAACAAAATAAGTGTCCATTGACTGATGAATGAACAAAGAAAATGTGGTATATACATATATGAATGAATGCTATACCCCATAGTAATGCTCACATACTGAACATGAATGAATGAAACTAAATAGTGTCATATTAGATGAAATAAACCAGGCACAGGAAAATATCACAGGATCTCACTTATAGATTCTAAACAAGTGATCTCAAGGAAGTTGAGAGTAGAATGATGGTTCCTGGAGACTGAGAAAAGAAGAGGGGAAAGGTTTGTTAGTAGACATTAAGCCGTAGTTAGGTTGGAATAAGTTCTGGTTTGCTACAGCAGGGTGACTAAACATGATGAAAATGTGCTGTGCATTTAAAAGAGCTTGTTTATGCTAAGATCACCACAAATACCTGTGTAAGGTATATGCTCTAACTTCTCTAGATGTTAGGAATTTTTCAGCTTCATTATAATCATATGGGACAATATATGCAGTAAATTGGTAACAGAAATGTCTTTATGTGGCACATGACTCTATGTGTAAGTCTATTATTCTACACTAACCATTGCAGAAGGGTGGCAGCAAACACCTTTACTGCGCTGAACCCCTTGCCTAATATTACTTCCTGTGCATGTCCTTTGGTCTGGCTTGAAAATTTTAAGCAATGGGAGATTTGCATATACCCTAGAAAGTGTCCCGCTTCAATTATGAAGCTTCAATAGAACAAGCGAGGGAGTAAGCTTATGGGCAGTCAAGAAAATCAGAGCTGTGTAGAAAGGAAAAGTTGTATCATTTTCAATATAGACTCAAATCTGAGCCCAAGATCAGCAATCTACAACTGCTATGCTTTCATCTTGCACTTCATTATATCACAGGAACCCTATAACAAATGGTCCCTGAGGTGACTTGGCCACAGGCTTGTGGGGAAAGGTAGGTCACCATGACAATATGCCCTGAGGGGCACTGTCCCTGGTGAGGGGCAGCCCTGATGAAAGGACTGGCTATCACAGCCCCTGTTGCCTTCAGGGCCCATCTGACTAACATCTATCTTGTCACGCCACACACGCCTCAGGTGTCATCGTTATTGATGAGTACCTGGAGCAGACTGTTCCTGTCCTGGAGCAACAGGTAACCAGCCTACTGACAAACATCTAAGAACAGGGACTAAGAAGGAATGTGGGGGAAAGGCAACTAAAGATTAGAACAACCTCTGTGGAACATTTTATTCCTACCCAGATTGCACATGCTCAGATCCTTCCTCGCTCCTATGGTTTTCAGATCCTTGGTCATCTTGAAAATCTCCTTATTTTTCCCAGATGTTCAGTGAGATTGCATTTGCAAAACCTTAATGATCCAGATATGTCTTTGTCAGTATCTTGCTACAGATTCTTAACTCTATAAGTTTAATGCTATAGATATGGTACCTAAGAAATATTTTTTGAAATATTCACAAGATGCTTTTACTTTTTAATAGAAGGTAATATTTATACATATTGATGGGGTATAGTGTGTTATCTTGATACATGTGTGTAATGTGTAATGACCAAGTTGATTATTGGTTCCATCTCCTCACTTCTTTATGTTTGGTTACTCTGAGCTCTTCTTTCATAATTCTTAGTAACAGACAATGAGTTATCATAAACTATAGCCACCCCGCTGTTCTGTCAAGCATTGGATTATATTAATTTTACCTAACAGTGTTTAGGTAGCTATTGCACAACTTTCTTCTATCCTTCTTTCCCCTACAGTTCTTAGACTCTAGTAGTCACTTTCTACTCTTCTGCTGAGACATCAAACTTTATAGCTTCTACCTGTGAGGAAGAATATGCAGCAGTTGTCGTTCTGTGTCTGGCTTATTTTGTTTCATTTAATATCCTCCCATTTCATCCATGTTGCTGCAAATAAGAGATTTATTCTTTTTGATGGGTATATGATATCCCATGTATATAGCTACATTTTCTTTATCCATTATCCATCAGTGGACACTTCAGTTGATTTCATATGGTAGCTGTTATGAACAGTGCTGCAATAAACATGTGAGCACAGGTATCACTCTGATGTGCTGATTTCATTTCTTTTAGAAACATACCTAGAAGTGAGGTGCTGGATTATACGGTAGATTTATCTTCAGGTTTTTGTGGAACTTCCAAACTGTTCTCTGTAATGGCTGTTCTAAATTACATTCCCACCTGCAGTGATAAGAGTTCCCTTTTCTCTGCATTCTTTGCAGTGTTTGCTATTTTTGCTTTTTTTTTTTTTACTATATTCAAGTGATATTTCATTATGATTTGCACTTCATAAGGGATATTTTAAAATAAAAATGTGGTAAAATTCTACAGATATATTCAAATGCTGGACAGAGCTAAAAATTGTATATGGGAAGGAGGAATCCCGAAAGCACAGGACAATAGTAAGAGAGGCAGGAGCCAATCCTGGTATATTTAGGGGAAAATAGACCCCTTTCCCTAACGCCAAACCCAAAGCCATATCTATCATTACCATATCTACAAAGACTAAATTCAAATGAGATTTTAAATGTGACTGATGGACTTAGACTGCCATATCTAGAGAAGCCAAACACACAACTTTTGTTTTTATATGTGAACCCATCTCGCTACACCCATGGATATCTACTTACTTGCATGGAGGATATTTGGATAGATAATATTGTCTCTGTACTTCTGTAGACCGGTTATCTGAGTTTATCCTCCATCTCTACAATTTCTTAGATATATGATCTTGAAAAAACACTCATTTTTCATTTCAACTTGACTAGAGATAAAAGTGCTTAAACACATTGAGCTGTTGTGAAGATTGATTCAGTATTTGGAAAAATACTCTGTGTCCGGCACCTAGTATCACTTTTTATGATGCCTCCTTTATATGCTGTGTCGACACAAAGAAAGTCAGCATAAGATACGCCCTCTGTTATTGATTCACCAAGATTTTGCTTTTGCATTGAGATCTTTAACACACCACATCTTTAAATTGTGGTAATAAAATGAAGAACCTAAGGAAACAAACAAAAGAAAACAGCAAAACATAATTTTCTCTGGAATGGTATATGCCTATGGATAGGGCTATTCTTATTGTGGCTGCTGTGCATCTGGATGTGTTGTGCTGCTTCCTAGGCAACACCATTAAAAGCTAAGCAATGTGCTGAAGTTAAAGTTTTATTTAACAACCAGGAGGTAAAGGTGACACAGAAATCCAGACAACTTTGCTGTGGTAAATAGTCAATTTCATTGTTCAAAATGATGTTTACATGACTTTGGGCACTTAGACCTATGGAAACATCAATGTATTTAAAAATAATAAATTCTTTATTCCACTTTGTGGGCAAATCATCTTCATCTAAACTTTCTGTTCAATTGTCTGTAGCCTGTTGATATAGGAATAATGGACATCATCACCATCAGCAGCAGTGGTACTATCTGACAACTTAGAAAACAGGTTCAGCCTACCGCTCTGAGACTCACAAGAAAGAGTAAATCTCCAAGTTCCTAAATTATTACTTTACTTGATAAAATATCAAATCCTATCATGTACAAACCCTAAACTTTGTTGGATAGAAAAAGGAGTGAAGTATCTCTTCTTGGGAGGAAAATTAAGGTTAGTACATCATTATCCCACAGATCTGTTAATGGAGCATTAATGTAACAGCAGATGTGAGGGATCCACTGGAAAGGTCTTCACAGAGACACCCATGTTTATTCTACTTCTTCAAGTGCAAAAGACCTAGAGGTACAAAAAAAAGTGGCACCTGGAAGAACTTGGATGTGACAGGAAGGATAAGTCAAGGGATGAAGCATAGGTGTGAAGGGAACTGATAGTGGAAGGGGGTGGTCAAGCAAGTAAAGGATGGGTTGCATAATACCATCAATATCCCTAAGAAGACCTGTGGGTAATGAGCTGCTACTTTTGAGGAAAAATGCAATGGAAGAAATCCTTAGAAACCTTCCATGAGTTTATGTCTGGAACTCAGTTGCCAAATGAGAGATATCTATTTTAAAAAACAGCAGTCTCTTAGTGTTAAAATTTCAGCCCCATTTGTCTTGTGCTACCTTGATGGTCCAATAGAGCCCAAATATGAAAATCTGGACATGCTAATAGAGGAGCAAGGTGAGAAGACAGGCATAGCCCCTAGGTTAGCTATAGGAAAGGATAGTCAAATATGAATGCAGTGCATATGATGGACTGATTTACTCAGCTATGGTGGGATCTGAATACATCAGAAACTTTGGCAAGAGAAGACAGCCTTGATACAGATGAAGGTACAGATGAAAAGAGACAACATCTGGCAGAAATCAGGGGGCAAAGTTGCTTTAGCTGGAAGAAAATCCTTGACAATGACAGGCTAACCTGAAAAGTAACAGGATTCTGGTTTCAACAAGCTGAAAGCCAGGAGGGAAGGAGATAAAAGGCCACTGAGAAGTGGGAAGCGCCTCTGGGTACAATGGCCCTGCTTTGCAGGCTTGATTTAAGTCAGCAGACACTGTAATCCACAGTGGGCTGCAAAGCAGGATTAGCTCCTAACAATCTTGTGAAGTAGACAGGGGGTCTCTTAGGCTGCTTCCCCTTCTCCATTCCATTTTATAACATCAGGATTGACCCTGGACAAGCCAGAGTTTCAACCAAATTTCATGCAGTGCTACAACTGGAAAAGAAATGTCGTTTATTTTAAATTATCCAAGTGAAGCAAATTATTCCAGATTATATACAATAGAACTGAAACCCATTCCAATAATACTAATGGAGGGCTTATCTTATTCCAGCACTGCTGGGTTTACTGAGAACCGAGGGATGAAGACAAGTTCCTTCACAGACTTTCTGTCTTTGTTCAGTCTTCTGCAGCATCTGAATTCCCTTACATTGGCTCTTGGTAGTTTCCAGTCTGATTTTTTACTTTTTCTCCTATTCTGTTGCACCTACCCTTCAGGACCCACCCACCACCACCCACACATCCCCTCCAAACTTTCTCAGGGAAGTATCCTATACACGGAGTCACGGTTTTCCAAACCGGGTTTTATGAGCACTTGTAGCTAAAAACAATTTTTGCCATGGTCCAGGCATGAATCGTTCCAAAGGAAAACCTCCCTGATCTTCAACTCCTTCATGAGCTCTTCTTAAAATTGTTCTGGCAGAGAAAGTGTCCTTTTCCTTTGCCACTTCCCTTTTTAAAATCATTTCTCACCCTTTACACAGAAAGGCTTCTCTGAGTCTTAAGTGTAGGGAGGTGCCCCAGCACGCAGGCTGCCACCAGTGCCAATACCCGTGCTGGAATGGCAGCGTGCAGATAATAGAGTAGTGTATCCTTCTGAAGGCCTGGTTTCCAAAGTGCTTCTTTCAACACCATTGAAATAGCTGAGCAAGTTTTCAGCTACTTGATCAATAAAAATAATTTTGATGATAGACTCCTGAGCCATTTCTGCAAATAAGTAATAAAATATCAAATGATTTAGTGTTATTACTATAGCAAAGCAATTTTCATTCCTGGAGCTAAGGTCCATCAATATCACCTACTTATAGGAATTAGTTTTCTCAGCATTTATATCTCCAAAATGAAAACTAAGAATGGCATTCATCCTGAAATCTTTCTCATTTGTGGCAATAAGTAGTCACAGGTGCACATACGAATTGACAGAAAAGTGCAGTTACATTATTAGAAACAGCTTTCCAATACATTTTTAATATTGCGTGTAATGTGTTTTCTCAAAATTTGTCATATATTTATACTGTTTTGGCTAACTGTATGCTAATTACATAATGTCTAGAGGAAAATCTTTTCCAAAATACAGAATCTTGAGAATATAGGAAATAAAAACACATAGATGGATATAGGAAAATCCATAAAAGCCTTGCAAATACAAAAATATATTATAACACTATGACTTTAGTGAGATAAATGATGTAAAAATTGTCATCTTTAAAGACACACTCATTTATATAACTTTTTAAAATTTGTATTAAGTTGTATTGAAAATATGAAGAAGTGATATAATAGCATGATCAAAAGGTCAGTACTTTCCATGCAGTGAAACTAGAGTCTTTTAGATGTCTGATTAAAAAATAGTTACTGAACTGGTATGTAATTTTTTTAAAGTTTCTTAGACAGAATATTCATGAAATACTTAAGTACCACCATAAATGGAAATGCTTAATGATATCAAAAAATGACCTACCTCTGGTCAGACCTGAAATTTACCAGAAAACCTGTGGGCCTGTTGCCTCTCTGATAATAGACCTAAAGGGCACAATAGCGGTTAGAAGGGTGAAGATTGCCTGTTCTATTTTGCAGGCTAGTCAGTTTTCTGTAGTCTGAAATCAGTATCACTTAGGTAAATTGGGGGTTTTGGCAGGGTACTGCTTCCTGGAAGCTCACAGAGAGAATTCTTTCCTTCCTTTTTCAACTCCTCACAAAGGTGTGCATTCCCTAATTGTGGGCTAATTATTGACATCTTCATATCTCTCTGTGCTCCATCTTCTCTATGTAATTATTTTAAATCTCTCTCTCTCTCTGTCTCTTTTAAGCACCTTACTGATTACATTTAAGGACCACCTAGATAACCTAGGATATTCTCCCCACCTCAATTTTTTTAATCATACCTGTGAAGTCTTTGTAAAGTCTTTGTAACATTTATAGGTTCCAAGAAAAATACAATACAATGCATTCCTTTCTGGGAAAACTTTTCTGTTTTGTTGTGTTTTGAGACTGACTCACTATGTTATAAAATCTGGCTCCAAATTCCTGGAATCAAGGGATCCTCTTTCCTCAGTATTCCAGTTAGCTGGGTCTAAGGGCACAGTATGGAAGCATATTTTTTAACCTATCACACCAACTCTGGAAACAGTCTAATTTTGGTAAGAGCAATATACCTTTAAATGCTTGGAAAAATCACTATCTTCTGGAATGCAGCTTTCTTGTCAGGTCTATACTATGGTGTTTAACTGTGAATAGATTCCTTGCAAATCAGTCTTCCTCTTGCTATCCTTCTCTATACCCTATCTCAAGTAATCTCTCTGAGGTACCACCTCCTTAGTTCATTTTCCTTGAAAAGCATGTTCTCAGACTCCAGCTTACTGTCACTTTATTTCTTTTCTTTCTTTCTTCTTTCTTTCTTTCTTTCTTTCTTTCTTTCTTTCTTTCTTTCTTTCTTTCTTTCTTTCTTTCTTTCTTTCACTCAACAAATGTTTAGTGAAGGTCCTGTGGGGCTTAAGAGTGTGCCACTATTCCCATGAAAAGTGAAGGAAGAGCCTAGCATGGATTAAAAAAAA
The DNA here is from genome assembly GCF_000276665.1 of Chinchilla lanigera. NCBI lineage: Eukaryota > Metazoa > Chordata > Mammalia > Rodentia > Chinchillidae > Chinchilla > Chinchilla lanigera. The sequence continues at coordinate 10,414,699 of NW_004955468.1, read as the reverse complement.
AAAAAAGAAATGATCAGAACACAGTGCTAGTCCTGAGATCACTCAGTAAACATTCACCAAATACCTGCAGTGGTTAAGGTTTTCAGTTATTGAATACAATCCTCAGGTTTAAGAATACTTCCTTTGAAATGGGAGATAAAACAGCAACATGAAGGGAAAATGATATAATAATAATTGATAATATCCTGTACCACTTGCTGTCTTCAGAATTTATAATCTACGAAAGGATGTCAGTAGTTTTGTACAGCATTCAACCTTTTTTTCTTCCTCTCAGTCTTTCAGGCACAGATGTGGGCAGAGACCATGGAGAATTCAAGTGGCGCCCATGTTGAGGAGTTTGTCTTGGTGGGTTTCCCTACCTCTCTGCCTCTCCAGCTGCTCCTCTTTGTCTTGTTTTTAGTAATCTATCTGCTGACATTGTTGGAGAATGCACTCATCATTTCTACGATCTGGCTCACTCCAAGCCTTCATCGCCCCATGTACTTCTTCCTTGCCCATCTCTCTTTCCTGGAACTATGGTACATCAACGTTACTGTCCCCAGCCTGTTGGGAGCCTTTCTCACGCAGGATGGCAGAGTCTCCTATGTAGGCTGCATGACCCAGCTCTACTTCTTCATTGCTTTAGCCTGCACGGAATGTGTCCTATTGGCAGTTATGGCTTACCACCGCTACCTGGCCATCTGTGAACCACTCCGTTACCCTAGTCTCATGCCTCCTAGCTTGGCCACTCGCCTTGCAGCTGCCTCTTGGGGTAGTGGCTTCTTCAGTTCAATGATGAAGCTTCTTTTCATTTCCAGACTGTCCTACTGTGGCCCCAACATCATAAACCACTTTTTCTGTGATATCTCCCCCCTCCTCAACCTCACCTGCTCTGACAAGGAGCAAGCAGAGCTAGTGGACTTCCTCCTGGCTCTGGTCATGATACTGCTCCCTCTAGTGGCTGTGGTGTCTTCGTATGCTGCCATCATTGTAGCCATTTTGAAGATCCCCACGGCCCGGGGGCGCCACAAAGCCTTCTCTACTTGTACCTCTCACCTGGCAGTGGTTGTTATCTACTACTCCTCCACTCTTTTCACCTATGCTCGGCCCCGGGCCATGTACACCTTCAACCACAACAAAATCATTTCTGTGCTTTACACTGTCATTGTGCCATTCCTCAACCCAGCCATCTACTGCCTGAGGAACAGGGAAGTGAAGGATGCTTTCAGGAAGACAATGCTAGGCAGGTGCCACTATCCTAGGGATGCCCCAGACTGATGTACATGAGATCCTGGCAGAGAAAGAAACAATGAGTCAACTGGCACTCAATCATAGGATGGTCTTAAGAAAACATAGATATCAATTAATCCACCGGTTCTCTAAATCTGGTCTAGGAATTTCCTGATATAAATGAAAGTTTATCAAACATTGATTTGACCCGGAGTTTCCAAACTAAGATTGGACTATGTAAGAATCACATTTGGTTTGTTAATATGAAGAGTACCACAAAATAATTATAAACTTGATCAAGTAGGCCTGAGCTGTACCTCTGCCATGAATAATTTTTGGAACTTCTTAGAATGTCTTGTTTCACAGTTTAAGAATATCTAGTTCACACTAAGTTCATATTTTTTAGAAATGAGAAAAATCTGAGAAAAGAAAAGGGACTTACTGGTAGACATGTCAAAACAAACTGATACAAGCTGTAATGAAATGATTTGAAATATTCACATTCTCAAATTCCACATGTGAGAAATTTCAAAAACATATATTATACCCCAAATGAAGATTATACCCCAAGAATAAATTCATGTCCTCTAATAAACACCCTTTATTTCTATGGACTTCATAACCACTAAAAGTCAAAATAAGAGAAGTGAAATGTTGATATATAGTCATATTTACTGTATATGGCTAAGTTCCTCTTCACCTTTCTTCTTTGTATCCTAAATGGATATGAAGTTGGTTGACTTAATGGGTGTTATTAACTATTGGTAAAATGTGTTAGAAAACTTTTATATAGTTTTTTTTCCAGCACTGTAGCCAGCTTTGTTTCAACTAGTTGGTTCCTAGATCACATGTATTGTCAAATATTATAAATTTTCCCGTGGGCAAAGCACCAGATGAATGAAAGTGCCTTAATAAGAGAAAAGATTTGAGAACCAGAGAAAGGACAATGATATCTCTGCAGTGAATAGGATGATTTAGGCTTGTAACCTAAATTGCAAATACTCTATCAAATTTCCTTGAGTTTTATAAAGTTGCTTGAATTGCTTAAAGATATATTTACATCTAGATTCTAGGTTCATTTACTCAAATTTCTGCACATTAGACACCAAATCCAGTGGTTACTTAGATGTGTGATATTTAAAATAATAAAATAAATAAATATGTAACTGAATAAATTTCAGTAACTACAGGTTGTTGGTCAGTGTGCATCTGTGTATTCTTTTTTTTTGTTTTGTTTTTTCTCCGGTACCGGAAACTGAACTCATGACCTTGCACAAGCCAGGCAGGTGCTTTTGCCACTGAGCTAAATTCCCAGCCCCGCATCTGTGTATTCTGAGCCAAGCTGCAGGTGGGGCAAATGGTTGTTGATCAATGAAAACTACTTGATTAATAATTATTTTATGTTTTCCAGTGTCTAAAATAAAGTAAGCAAGAATAATTTGACATAGAATATATAAATTCTTATTTTGATAAAATTTCTAGATATTTATTCTATTTTACTCTACCAGTGTTGCCTTTTAAGTCAAATGCATTTAGCCAGTGGTTTCCTAGTGGGTGCCATGAAAAAAAAAATATGTTTTTTATTGTCTCTTCAACAGTGACCTAATTTTTCTTTTGTGGGGCAAATCTAATGTATTTAATTCTAAAAACATTTCTAATCCCAGCAGTGACTGCTTAACTGCAATACAGGTCGTTAATCAGTTTGTCTTAGAACTTGGAGTGGCTACATGTTTCATTTTTTCCAATAAAATATAAATAGAATTCTCTTGAAGCAGCTTTCTTTTTAAGAGAAATATATATATATAATAAATATATCTGTAATAAATAAACATATAATAATATATGTAATAAATATATTGTATGCACTTGTGCTAGCACAACTCTTCCTTTTCTTGAGGTTGGATTTGATGTCTGGACCCCAGCAACCATTATAAAATAATAAACATGGGGAGGAAAGGCCAACATACTGAGGCTCTAGATGCAGAAATATATGAAAATCTTGGCTGCAAAGCTGAACCAGCATAGCAGTTACCCATCCATCCATCCGTCCATCCATCCATCCATCCATCCATCCATCCATCCGTCCATCCATTTTTTTGTTAAATTATTTGCTAAATTAAATTATTTATTAAATAAAAAATAAAGTAACAGTTTTGAAAATGCTGAAAATTATGGTCTAACCAAATATACTTGATGTTTAGCCTTTTGTAGTTAACAATATAATTATATTTATTCTAACCATTGTACCTGTCCCCTTAAATGTGTATCAAACTAAAATTGGAGAATTGATATACTCATATTAGGCTTAACTTTTATATTGCATTGATTTAATTTTTTGTATCTTTTAGTATTTTTCAAATGATTTTTAGTTTTAAGTTTTTTTAAAAAAAAATACTAAAAGAAAGTCTTTTTGTAAGTTTTCAGAGCAAAATCATGACCCTTCCTAATCTCACGTTTCATCATTCTGTTAGATGGGATGTTCAGGCTCTTTAAGGCTGTAATTCACAATATTAGCCAGAAGGGGGCAGGATATTGATTTGCAGACTGCTTGTGGTTCCAGTAGCTACTATTCCTTTTTTTTACTTTATTTTTTTATGTTATTTTCTTTTGTTTCATTTATGTTTTCAATATGTATTCAGTACAGTCTGCTTCTGATCAAATAAAGATAACAGGGAACCAAAAATATAGCCATGCAATCAAGTTAATTAGGACTTTGAAAATGAAGTTGATCTATTTTAAAAGAGTACCACTATTTATCACAGTTGAGCAGAAATGCACTGGCCTTGACAAAGAAAAGCATAAATTATGAGGTTTGTATTCACAAGACACTTTGCAGAAAGTTCAGACATGCTGATCTGACTCAAAAGTTTTATGTCTTAAGAAAGAAAATAAGATATAGATGTTTCATGTAGAATCACAAAATACACAAAAGAAAAATATGGATGATCCCAGCAAACTGTAACTTATTTTCTTAAAATTATTCAGTTTGACTTATAAAAGGTAAGCATAGATTCATATAAAATATTTCCTAGAACCATGCATTTTACAGTATAGTTTAGCTATTTTTTTTTCATTGTATTAACCACTTTCCCTCCACTGGAACAAAACACCCAACACCCAAAACTTGTAGGAGAGGTTTGTTTTGGCTTATGGGTTCAGTCCATAGTCAGCTGGCTGGGGTTGGACTTGCCAGGACCAAGAATACACCCTTCCATGTCAGACCTTTAATGACTTACCTCTTCTGACCAGGCCCTGCCTACTTATAGCACATTCAGCCATGAACCCACCAGTGGATTAACGTAGCGATGAGCACAGCAATGCCATTATTCAATCACCATCAAGACACATGAGGCTTTTGTGGGACATTTGAGGTCTAAATCAAAACAACCCTTAGTTAACTGGTGTTTTCTTTCATTATAGAGAGCAATAAAGAACAAACAGAATTTTTTTCACTTTAAGATGTCACAGTTCTATCTACATTTTTTAACAAGGAATTATAAATAGTTATACCAAAAAGAGACCATGTTCTGTTGGTATTGGTTCCTGATTTATAAAGTAGCTAAGAAGAATTTTTTGTTAAGTCTGTAACAGCAATTGTAGTTTCATCCATAAATCTCCCCCATGACACTATTTAAGCAGCTAGGTTCTTCTGCTAATCCTTGTCTTCCTTTGCAGGGAATTTATGGATTTATGGGGTTGTGCAAATAAAATGAGAATCAGTGGTGAAACCACTGCGGAAATCAGTTTGGAGATTCCTCAGAAAACTATATCTAGAGGTCCCATTCAATCCTGCTATTCCCCTTCTGAGTATTTTCCCAGAAGATCTAAAAACATCATATCACAGTGACATATATGCACCTATGTTCATAGCAGCACAATTTGTAATTGCTAAATTGTGGAAGTAACTCAAATGTCTATCCACCGAGGATTGGATAAGAAAATTGTGGTACTTTTATATATTGGAATATTACTCAGCTATAAAGAGAAACTGGAGGCTTTTATAGGTAGATGGTCACAACTAGAGATCATACTCATAAGTGAAATAAATCAGACTGCGTATGCAAGCACCACATTGTCTCACTTGTGTAAAACCTGAAAGAGTTAATTTTAAACTCAGAGGTATGATAGACATTGTGAAATGATAGGAAAATGCTCAAGGGCAAAGGGCAACTGAGATGTGGGAAAAGAAGAGGGAAAGAAGAAGAAATTTTGTATGTATGTATATACAGGATAGTTAACATAGTTAATCTGTCTTCTCTTTCTTTGCTGAAAGAAACTGTCAATGAGTCCTTTATTGATCAATATTGCATGTCTCTGCTTTCATGAGAAACCACTTTGAAGATATCAATATGTAATACAACAAGCACTGTTAATTTCCTACCACTTTGTTTGTAACTCTGTATTGTTTGTACTGTTCTTTTGCTATTTTGTAAAAGGTTGTCTGTCTGTTAATGTTTTCCTCCTTTTACTTTTAAATTAAAGAAAAATAAATGAAAAGAAATGTCTGTACTTAAAAAAAAAGAAGAACCAATAAAGAGCTAGGAGACTACTTAGAAAGGAAGGAAATGTTATTCCAATTTTTCTATGGAGGAAGTTTCCTTTTGATATTTGTATCAGAGTGGAAAATAAGGAGAAATAATTGATGCTTACTCCCAGGAATATGAACTAGGTTCTATGTAACTGGCTTTTCTTAAAGAATTCTATTATTTCCATAAAGAGCTTCATTTTATATTTGAAGAGGTTATTCTCTCTTGCCTATGCCCTGTCTTTCCCAGTTCTAGAAAAGTGTACGCTGCTCCCCTGGCCAACATCCGTCATAGTAGTGTATGTCAAATTTCCGTAGTTCCTGTTCACCTTCTGCTGTAGTCTTGGGTGGCTCTGTGGCTTCATGACTATACCTGACTGTACAGGTATTCTCACCCATGAAAGAACACACATGTAGCAAAGGACATAGTAACCCACTTTGCTGACAGTATATTTTCCGTAATCTTATTACTTTGCTCCTTTCCTGAATATCTTTGTGTGCTTCCGGAAGTGTGCTATTTGTATGTTATTGCTAATAAGAGAAAATAGATACGTGTTCTTAATTTTTTTAAACACAGATATCATCTGATTGAAGTATATTTTTTATTCTAGTCTACTGAGTTACTTATGCATGTGAGTTATGTGTCTGTGTAAGGCTAACACTTATAAGTATAATATCTGAATGTTGTAAATGTGCATATGCACATGTATTTACACACTTGGATCTCTCAATAATGGTTAAATATCATTCTTCTTTTCTGAATGGTAGGAGTTATGGTAATCTTTTTCCCTAGAGGACTTTATTATTTGTAAGAGTGTCCCTCAAGGACACACACACACACACACACACACACACACACACAAATTTCTTTCATTTTCCTCTTCCTCAGAGGTAGCTTTGGAAAGAAGAGCACTGTATTTCCAACTCAAGATTCCAGTTAGCTTGCTTGCTCTTCCTGTAGTATCCCCCCAAGATGTCCGTGAACCTTGGAAAGGGTGAACACCTTCTTGAAGGCTGGGCCTCTTGGGAGGCCCCTCTGGGTAGAAGGGAGTGGATTTGTACTCCTCCTGTAGCTCGGAGGCAGGCAGAAACACAGATAGCTCCAATTGCTGCTTTCTTCAATCTCAGCTGAGACACACATCAGGCTTGCTCAGCTACCTTCTAGACTGAGGGACATTGTCCTCCTCCCCTCTGTCCACATGTTTTCTCCTTTCTTGGTAAAGCTGACTATCCCTGACACTGCTGGGAAAAGACTTACAGTACCAAGAAAATGGTGAGATAACAAAAGACTCTTGCATATTTCCAAAAGGAGAGTTTGACCAGTTTTTAACTATTTATTATTTTGAAAGGGAGCAGGGAATAATTGAAAATATTTTGTCTAAATTACTGACGCACCAAGATGTTCATTTTAAAGACTTTTAAAAAGTCTATCTTTTGTGAAGCTATGATGAATGATGATACAACAGGGTGTAGACAGAAAGGGAACGTGGTTCTATATTCATTTCTAGTCAACAGAGCTCTATTTGGTGCCCAGGTATATCAGCACTTATTCTCCTGAAGGTGCCTCAATTTAATGTATCAGGTAAATTCTCTACCTTGAGAATGCAGAATCCAAGTCTACTCTGACTTCAAACATGAAAAGAGAAAAAAGGGCAGAAAAGATAAAATTATGGTGAGAAAGCACAGGAAAGAGTAGTCCACACATGAATGAACACCTGCATGTGAGGAATGGATCTAAATATGTGAGTAGGAATATATGTTTGTGTGCTAACAAGGGAAGTTGCTGACAAACAGGATGGTTTCTGAAGAAGTGTAATGACTTACAACTCCTGAGAACATAAAGGACTCTTGCACTGACATTCATCATACCAACGAGAAAAAGGTAAGAATCTTTTTCCATTCTGTTGACTCATCAGAAGGAGCATTCTGTGACCACATATATCCTCAACCAGAAATACCGAGATAAAGTAAAAAATTAATTATGCTCCAAATGAGACCAGCAGAATTTAAGCCACTTTTTCCTAGACAAAAAGAAAATGTTTTCAAACATAGGATATGGTTTGGGAAAGTTACATAGTATGGAGAACTAGGGATACTCAATAAAGACATTTTCCCTAAAATCTTCAAACACTGCTCATACTAGAAACAGAAGTGCAGAGGGGTTCACTATAGGACAGTGAATAACTCCACCCTGGCAAACTTTTAAGATGAGATGCATATAGCTTCTAAGCATAACTATTGCTGAGAAGTCCTGGGCATAGATAGATAGACTTGTATCTAACAAATTGAAGGAGTCATAGTGTGTTTCTGGTCTTTAAAAAATGCCTTACCTTTTAGGATCAGAGGCTGAAATATCTGACTGTGATCAAATTGTACTGTTTTTTCACTTCTTTGTCATGAAGTAACTAGCTATGGGACCCAGAGCCAAATACACAATACCTCTGGATTAAGTAAGAACTGTGGCATTCATCCTAGCTAAGTCCCTGGTCATGGAGATCAGATGAAACAATGCTAGAAGGCTTTCAGACACATAAACATGAGGCACCATCTAGCAGGGAAGAAGTTGCCCTGTATCTAGCACAGCTCCTCAAGCCCCAGATGTTGAAAAGGGCCATGGGAAGGTGACTGTGGGTGATGTGAGCCTGGGTAACTTCCTCACACACCTGCCAGGTAGACTGTGCAAGTGTGCAGGAGACTGATAGAATGTGGCTCACAGTCCAGCCCAGAATCTAAGGAGACAGGAACTTTTATAGACACATTGTATGCAAATGTTGACAAAACTCTCTATCTGCTTGTACATCTATTTTCCTATTTGTCAAAATACAATCATATGCATATAGTTATATGTAATATAATGTGTATATATTTACTAGAAGATATTAGAGTATCAAATGTAACTATAACACATTTCTAGTTGTTTGCCTTCTTTACTTGACTACAAGAAGGTCAAAGCGAAGTTCCACGTTCAAATGATAAAACTGCTCAATCACATGTTCTTATACAATAGTTTATGTTACTTTTTGTCCTTTTATTTTGTGTTAAATATGTATTCACTTTTTGGTCAGATGTGGTGGTGCACACCTGTAATCTCAGCACTTAGGTGGCTAAGGCAGGAGGATCGTTGCAAATTTGAGACCAGCCTGGGCTACAAAGTGAGCTCAAGGCCAGCCTGAACTGCATAGTGAGACCCTGTCTCAAAAAGACAAAGAAAAAAATCCATGCACATTTATATTTGTTAGAAATAGAGGAATACTGCATAAATATTCAGTTTCCATGAAAAATATCCCCTTTTTCACTAATTATTACTCTTTAAATTAAATTGTTATTTTCAACATCGAATCTGAGGCATATTTTCTGAGAATGACAACACCTATTGTGAAAACACTGAGAACATATTGCATTCTTTTCTAGAGCCCTTATTAGAACTGAAATTACAGGCTAAATTTCTTTTAGATCTATGTGGTTAACTCCAAGAAAAAGCGAGCTTGGAGTCTAATTCCTTGCCTGTGGTTTCTGGAATATAAAAATACCTTCAGAGATTGGGCCCACTAACATTTCTCTGGAGATTTGTGTCCTATTTCTACATACCAAGAAGCTACTTCCCAGACAATAATATTATCTGTCAGTAGCAGGAAGCATGTTCATTTGGATGGAGACTGGTAAGAGAGAGCAAGAATGGAGATTTGTCTAAAATTTTCACAAATGGATTTCAAAGTGATTTGAACTGTCAGACTCACAGATTAAAAGAAGCAGGATAAAAGAGAAATGTGGGAGGAGTCATAAGCCTCCCTTGTTTATACCCCCCGCCTTACTTTTCTATCGGTGAATACTGGGCTATGACCAAAGAGGTCAAGTTGTGTGTGTTTGTGTAAAGAATTGCATTCCAATACCAAACAAAACTGTGTGTTGAACTTTCTCTACTGCACTTTTACTTTTTTATTACCCGTGTCTGTTATCATCTCTAAACATAGATAATTAGGAACTAATAATTCTGCCTTTCTTTAGGGTCTTAATGTTGAAATCTAAGTGAGGAAAGGGAAATGGATGGAGGGGGCAATGGTTTTCTATCTCTTTTTTCCCCAACTCACCAGTGCCATTGGAATAAAATTTGTACCCTTATTGTCCCACATATTTGTGACTCAAAGCTATTGAGAAATGGAAAACAAGAGTGACTTTGGCTCTGGAGAGGAGCAGAAAAGGAATCCAGTAGGACACAGAAAAAAGCTGGAAATAGTAAGATATTTAATGTCTAGTAGGCTTCAGAATGATTCTCACCCCACCTTGGCAAGAGACCACACATCTTGCTGAGTCACTGCAAAGGAGTGAAAAAGGATCACCAATAGGATGGATTTTTTTTTAATTACTTGCTGGCAGATTATGAATTTTTAATCAAACAGCTTTTAAAAAGTCTTATACTCACCTCCTACTTTCTTAATAAAAACTCGTTTTTGCAACATTTTGTATTTTATTGGGTTGGCTTGGGAGCATCCCGAAGGAGAGTACTGTGAAGGGGAGAGGGTACGTTAATTTGAGGGACAGGGTTGTTGCATGTGTAAGTGGTTTAGCCTGCAAAGATAACAGCAAATATTCATAGGAACTTAATGAAAATTCTAAAGGTCACTTCACGTTTACAAAATATGAACACCACTCTATTATTTGAAATAAATTAATATTTTAAAAGCATATGTACTATGTTCCCTTAGCCATAGAGAGACAAGAATGGGATTTGAAAGTCTTTCTTTCAAACTTCTTACTAAGTATTATCAACAATGGATTGGATCAAAGAAAGCACTACCCTTCAAATTATTCATCTGATTTTGTTGTCAGAAAATTTGGTGAATATTACATCAAATTTATTTTTATTATTAATTATATAAGTGTATTCAGTATTGATTCATTTAAGCTTTGCAATCTTATTAGGAAAAAAAATCAAAACAAGAGGGCTACCTTCAGCTTACAGGGAGGTGAGGTTAGAAAAGGAGAGATTTTGTTTTCTGCCTCCTCCTCATGTGCAATAAGTGTGGATGCTTTGCCTGTAATGAGAAGGTGGGATGGAGACCACATTTCCGTGCCCAACAGAGATATATTGGCAAAGTACAGATCTCAGCATGAGGCATCTCTACTTTCACTTCTGTTGGACCTTGGACAAGTTATTCCTCTTGAACTAATTTGAAAAAAAACATATAAACTTCCTGTAGTTCACCTTTGCTCAAAATGTTTCTTTCTCATCATAATTCAAGAAAAGGTAAAAATACAAAGGCAGGAAAGACCTCTTGTGATGAACTTGTTCGTGGGGGGTTATCAATAAATATAACTCTAACCTGGTGATTAGGACATGGAAAAAACTAACTTTGTGTGTGCCCACAGCCTGCCATGACCACCAAGTCTCTGGAAGTAGGTAATCATACAGAAACAACGTATTTCATTCTGCTGGGATTTCCAACAGGACCTGCCTTCCAGCTTCTGCTCTTCTCCGTTTTCCTGGCTACCTACCTGCTGACACTGCTAGAGAACCTACTCATCATCCTCGCCATCCGCAGTGATGAGCAGCTGCACAAGCCCATGTACTTCTTCCTGAGCCACCTGTCTTTCCTGGAGATGTGGTATGTCACAGTCATTAGTCCCAAGATGCTGGTAGACTTCCTCAGTCATGACAAGAGCATTTCCTTCAATGGCTGCATGACTCAGCTGTACTTCTTTGTGACCTTTGTCTGCACTGAGTACATACTTCTTGCCATCATGGCCTTTGACCGCTATGTAGCCATCTGTAATCCACTGCGCTATCCAGTCATTGTGACCAACCAGCTCTGTGGTATGCTAGCAGGGGGATGCTGGTCCTGTGGACTCCTGACTGCCATGATTAAGATGGTTTTCATAGCCAGACTCCACTACTGTGGCACGCCTCTTATCAATCACTACTTTTGTGATATCTCTCCACTCCTCAATGTCTCCTGTGAGGATTCCTCACAGGCTGAGCTGGTGGACTTCTTCTTGGCCCTCATGGTCATTGCTGTACCTCTTTGTGTAGTGGTGGCATCTTATGCCACCATCCTCACCACTGTCCTCAAGATCCCCTCTGCTCAGGGTTGTCAAAAAGCATTCTCCACCTGCGCCTCTCACTTGACAGTCGTAATTCTCTTTTATTCCACAACTCTTTTCACTTATGCCCGTCCCAAGCTCATGTATGCCCACAGTTCCAACAAAGCCGTATCTGTTCTCTACACGGTCATTGTCCCACTCTTAAACCCCATCATCTACTGTCTGAGGAACCGAGAAGTAAAACAAGCTCTCAAAAAGATCATATTTTGCAGTAGAAGTGGCCCCCAGGGAGATGTGAATTTCAGTAGTTAAAACACAGAATCCCTCCAGCCTTAAATAAGAAAATGATTACTACACACTTTGTCCCTCAGTCTCACCTTTATGGACCCATCAACATCCAGTCCTCTAACACTGATCTCCTATGGATATGTGCACACACATTATTCTTTGTCACTAAATGGAACTGAGGCCCTTACATAAACAGTCAAGAAATGTGCAACAAATTAAAATTTAATTTCCAGTAAGATACCTCTTACTATTCACTAAAATTGTTATGGTAAAAAGACAGATAATATCAAGTGTCATTGAGTATGTAGAGCAAGGAAACTGCTCGTACACTACTGAGAATTTGAAATTGTACTGCTCCTTTGGAAAAGCCTGATAATTTCTGGAAAATGTAGAGTTTATCATGTGACTCAACAAATTTACTTCTCTTTGTTGCTGTTGTTTTGTTTTGTGTATTTTTAAAAACTTCTATTGGTAATTTTAGATATACATACGGATAACATTCAGCATAGGGAATTTGTACCTGTACATGACATATTTACTTAATCTTTTTTCACATTCCCCTCCCCTCCCTTCATCCTTTCTCCCTGCCTTACTTACAAAAGATTTTCTTTCATTTTTTCCCCTCTATTCTCTTTTTCTCCTTGTCCCTTCCTTTCTTTTCCCTGTACCCCTACCCTTTGTTCCCCTTCCCAGTTGAGACTCCCCTTCCTATTTTCAAATATTTATTATACATTTGGGTCCTTACTTACACTTTTGCCAACACATTTACTTCTATGTTTATCCAGGAGAAATGAAATAATATATATACATATACAAATGCATGTACACCACCATTCATAACTGTGTTATTCATAAGAGTAAAGGCAAAGCAACCCCAACATCTATCAACAGATGAATAAACACACAAAATGTGGTATAGCCATAAATAAATATGAGGCAACATAAATGAATCTTGAAGGCATGCAAAGTGAGAAAACTCAGGCACATGTAAAAAATATACATTTTATATTATTTGTATGAAATATCCATAACCAAATCTATAGAGACAGAAAATGGATCAGTGGTTGTCTAGGGCTAAGTGGAAGGCAAGGAGCATCATGGGAAATGGTTATTAATAAGTATAGATTTTCTTTGGGGGTTGATAAAAATGTTCTAGAAATTACTGATGACTATAGAATTTGCAATTTTGTAAGCGGAATGAAAAGCATTGAAACTGTACACCTAAAAAACAATAAATTCAAGAGACAGAGAAGAAATGAGAAACTTCTAAGTTTGAATAAGTCTGTATTGGAGCCTGAGATCTAAACCTTCAATATCTCTTGCTAAACTCAGTCAGATCCTTAGGTGAGAGAACAATTCATACAAAACTGCAAGGCACTTCTTAATTAAAGATAAAAAAGCCAAACATTACTAATCTCAGTGGAATACTTCTTTTAGGCAATTTGATGACTTTTACATAGACTGTTTCATTTAATTTTAAACTTTACAGTAAATATTTGGTGTAGGTGTTGTATTTTCTCTACTGCTTAATCTAAAATTACCTAATTAAGACTTTATAGCTGCTGTCGTGAAAGCAGTGCTGGTGAGTGGTAGAGTTAACAGAAGAATATTAACAAAAGAATGTTGGACTTATGAGGCAAAACTCTTCCTTATAATATTGATGGTATTCAACTTTATGAATAACTACTTATGTAGGCTTGGAAAATTAAGCTTTCTCTCTTATATTTAAATTTCATTTTCTTGAATTCAGAGCTTAAGCTAAATCCCCTTTAGCTTTAAACTTGTATTACTCCTTGTCCTCACAAATTATCTGACTTAATAAATGCTGAGTATTTCAAAAGTGTTAAAAGAATAAGTTCTTAATGTTCTTACCACAAAATGTAAGTTAATGAAGTGTTGAATATACCTGAATCTTTCTACAAGGTATACATAAATCAGAACATCACACTTGTACCATACAGCTATGTCCAATTGTTATTTGTCAATTGAAAATAAATACAAAGAGATTGAGGAAAGGGAGAAATGAAGATAAGAATTAAAACGTGTCAGGCCAGGGATTTAGCTTACTGACACAAACACTTGCTTGACAAGGGCAAGGTCCTGAGTTCAATTCCTGGTACAAAAAAAAAAGAATATTATAAAAAAGAATTAAAATGTGTTGTGTATATGTACCAACTCCCCAGGATGAATGTAATCATAATGTACTGCAAACATGTACAAATAAAAACAAAAAGTGAAAATGAAAATGTTTCTACAACAGAAAAAATAATCCAGGCCATCAGATCCGGGTTCTAAGTGATTAAGTCTGATATTTTTTTTCCTTAATCTTATTTATCAATTTAGCCTACAGACATAAAATATGAGTGTATTTGTGTTCTCTTAAACCTCCTGCTGGAGTTTTACCTTCCAATAACCACAAAATTCCACTTAGTCTGTGTTACAAATATAATAACTATTGTTCTGTATTTCCAAGTAGAAAGACATTGAGACTGTTTAAGTGCTTTCAAGTAGTTCTTTCTCATATAAGGACAAGTTATTGTTCTCAGGGATGGAATTTCACATAATTTCAGACCAAATAGAGCTTACTCTCATAAACTTAAATCCAGATTTCCTGTCTTCTCAACTTCATTGTCAAATATGCCATAGACTTGTTAATTCATTTTAAGCATTCTTTTCTTTTTTTTTTAAATAAACTAACCTTCAATTCAAACCTTCTTTCTCCATTTGAGTCCTCTCATGCTAAGACTTGTGTTGGAAGTTTTGGTGATTGTATGTCTCTGTCAGGATATTTGGGCTCTTTTCCAACCACACTGAAAGGAAAGAGGCCAGTCACCTTCAGGGTACGTTTATATACCAGAATACAGTTACTTAACATAAGTTCTATGATATTTTTAAATTTTTGAGTGGTGTTCCATTGTGTATTACATTTTTTTCTATTCATTAACTAACTCACATTTCATTGTTTACTTGCAATTTTATAGTTTGTTTCCTTTTTTCTAATCTTACTATTTTCCTTCATAATTGGTTGACTTTTTCAAATGATATTCTTTGATTCTTTTTCCATTATCTTGTGTGTGTCTGTTGGAGATTACCATGGTTTTTCAATAAAAGCACCTCTTAACATTCTAATTTAAGTTGATAATGCCTTAAATTTAGTCACATAGGGGGCTGGGGATTTATCTCAATGGCACAGCAACTGCCTGGCAAGCTCAAGGTCGTGAGTTTGATTCCTGGTACGGGAAGATAACCAATAAATAAATAAATAAATAAAAATTTTAATCACATAGAAAAATTCCGTACTTCTCTTTATATAAAAATTTTATTCTTTCATGTCTTGATGTTGTCATATTTTGATACTGTTTTTAAATACTCCTGTCTTTTGACATTTACACAAAAATCAAAATGATTTAACCTGGACTATTACACCATTACCATTTAGAACAGTGATGGTGAACCATTTAGAGAAAAGTGTCCAAACTGCAGCCCAAAACCCACTCATTTATCTAAAGTACTAACACTGCAATTAAACCTGAATATTGAGTTTTTCTTTAGAAAAATAGCTAATGCACTAACAGTTTTTATCTTAAAAGAAAAACACAATAACAGGTGCCATGGTTTGCCACCACTGGTTTAGAATATTATTTCCCAACTTGCTTTTACAAGTACTCTTTGTGTATGCGTGTGTGTGTGTGTGTGTGTGTGTGTGTTTAGTACTGGGAATTGAACTATTGAACCATGAAGCCAGGGTCTTCACACAGTGCTCTGTCCCCAGCACTTCTTTATTTTTTTATTTTGAGGGTCTTGTTAAGTCATCAAGTTGCCCAACCTGGTCTTGAATTTGCAATCCCTCTGCCTCATCCTTCCAGATTACTGGAAATCTAGTCATGTGTCACTATACTTCGATTTGTCAGTACACGTTTTTACTTTCATACATTTTTATGTCATTCACCATCCTTTTGTGTCAACTTGAAGAACTGCCTTTACCATTTTTTACAAGGTAGATCTTATGGTAATTAATATCCTTAATTTGTTTTTCTGAGGAATGTATTTCTTCATTTCTGAAGGATAGCTTCACTGGGTAAAATATCCTCAGTTGCAGGTTAGTTTCTCTTTTGGTACCTTGATTACATTACTCAGCTCCCTACTGATGTGCAATCTATTAATACCCTTATGCTGATTCCTTTGTATGTGATGAGTCTCATTTCTCTTCCTTTTTTCAACATCCTCTTGGTTCTCAACTTTTGAACATTTGATTACAATATGCTTTAGCATATTCTCAACATTCTCCTGTCAACATTGCTTGAGGAATTTATTCATGAACCTGAATTGTATGCAGAATAATTGGAAAATACAATGAATATCTAAATTATATGAAAAGATTTACTACAGTAAAAGACACATTGCTGTGAATCTTTGTCAAAATACTGTTCCTTCCTTTGAAAATATTCTTGCCACATTCTGAAGCACTTCTGAAAGTCCTCCTTCATGAGTGTATTAATTATTCTGTGGTAGTTGTATCAATGACTTTTCAAAGTCATTTTCACTCTGAGGAAGAGCTAGAAGTCACACAATGCCGGATGCAATGATAAGATGGATGAGCACACACCAAAATGCTTCTATAAGCCTGTCTTTCCATTGGACGGCACTGGGCAAGAACATTTACCATATCTATCTCATAAAGACATTCATGAAAATAGGACTTCCATAACTGCTTCAGAAAGTCACAAGAATAATAACGTCAGTGTGTTTGAGATGAGCAGAAGAATTTTCAGATGAATTAAAGGCAATCTGTCTGTTACCATAATAATTTTCTTAAAAATTAAACATTCATTAGATATTTTGATAGTGCCTTTTATAGCCACATGTCTCCCATGACTGAGGAAGTTTCCAGCCAGTATTTTTTAAGCTACCTCTGTCTCTTCTGAAATATTCACAATTAAAAATTTATACACACACACATTATATATATACATATATATATATATATTTTTTTGTATGTTTGAGGTAGGGTCTTACTATGCAGTGCAGGCTGGCCTTGAGCTCATTTTGTAGCCCAGGCTGATCTCAAACTTGCAACAATCTTCCTGCCTCAGCCTCCCAAGTGCTGGAATTACAGGTGTGCACCACCACACCCAGCCTAATAATTAATATATATTTAAGCTTTATGTTGTCTTGTAGATCCCTTGTTCATTTTTATTGCTTTGGACCTTTTTTTTCCTTCTTCCCCAATTGTATTATTTCAAATGTCCTGTTGTCAAGTTCACTTTTTTCTACTGAATGATTCAGCCTGCTTTAAAAACTCTTGATTGAGTTTTCTTGTTCCATGATTGTATCCTTCAGCTCCAGAAATTGTTTTCCTTCGTCATGATTCCCTTGTCTTTATTAAACTTCTAATTTGTTCATGCTGTTTCCTAATACCATTTAGTTGTATTTTTGCATTTTCTTGCATCTCTTTGAAGTACTCTCATATAATTATTTTCAGGTTTTCTTCATGTGATTTATAGATCTCCATTTCTTTGTGCTCTGTTATTGAAATTTCATTCATTATCTTTTGGAGTATTGTTTCCCTAAGTTTTTATCATCTTGGCTTGTATTATAAGGGTTTGTGCGGAGTTGTATAAGTATCTGCATTTGGAGGAAGAAACTCCTCTTTTAGTCTTTGCAGATTAGTTTTGAAAGATAAAGACTATCTCTTGTTTGATCTCCTGGCTGATGAGATTACCTGGTGAATTGGAGGTGGAGCTCGATTATGTGGACACTACTCAGTCTGCAGTGCATGTCATGCTTGACTGGCCTGTTACTGAGGGTTTCTAGTGGGTGTGGATTCTCTCTGGTCCCTGGGTACACTGAACTACTTCCAGTCCCATTGTCATAATGCAGTCATCCTGCCACTAGGATGAAAGTCTGCTTCAGGGACCTTGAAAGTTTATAGGTGGGTATGACTTCCTCTCAGTCTTTGAGAGGGACACCATTGGGTCAGTGAGTGCCTTTTTGGTAGTACTGACTCTGGCCCACAACTAAGAAGGTCTGGACAAGAGTCACAGGGCTGTAGCAAAGACGAGGGTTGCTGCCCTACCTCTGAGCCCAAGGACTGATGTGTTTCTCAGTGCATCCCTGTTCAAGACAACTGTTTTCAAGTCATAGTTTAAAGGAGCTTGAGCCAAGTTAGAGGGCCACAGCAGTATTGTGAAAGTGAAGGCAGTATGCCGGCCTCTAGAGGCATAGGCAGATGTATCCCTCCAGTTCTAAGTGGGCAAAGCTGCTCTCAGCCTGTAGGTGTGGGAGGCTAACAGCTGTGTTGGATTGTTTCAGAGTCTACAGATGAAGCCAAAATTGAAAAGCTTTTCACAGGAGCCCCTACTACTTGTGGCTCCTCTCAGATTTGCTCGGAAGATGATTTTGATAAAATTAGAAAAGCAAAACTGGACTTTGGACAAGTCCAGAAATGGACAGGGCCATTTCTAGGTCTTGCTCTGGGAATACTGTTGGCAAATATATCATCTGGACCTGAATCTTTCCTAAAAAGGCATTTTTGCCCATTGATTGCTGCAAAATTATTATTAATATCATGGAATATGAAGAGTGATCCTTCTACTTTACTATATTTCTCATTTTTTCTCATTATTGTAAATATTGTGTTTTAATATTGCTTTTTAACAAGTTGATTTTTATGTGCTTTAATGTGCATTTTGCTTTTATTCTGCTTGAGATGTGTTGAGACTCCTGGGTCTATGGATTTATAATGTTGCACTTATTGGACAAGTCTAAGCTACTATTTCCACAAATATCTTTTACTCTCTTTCTCTTTTCTTCTTCTGTGACCTAAAGCACATGCAAGATTGTTTGATACCTTCATAGTTGCCCACAGACTGTCAGTCTTCTACTCATTATTTCTCCCCATTTTCTTTCTACATGTGGTATATTGTGGGGCATTCCTATTGCTCTCTGTTTAAGTCAACTGATCTTGTCTTCAGAAGCACCTCATGTTAGTCCCATTGTTTTTAAAACAAAATATTCCAAAGATATGTTAGGCAGATGGAATTGAGTGAGTTCATGAATGTCAGCAAGATGATGAAAACAGTGGTTTTTTTTTTTTTCATTTTTGTAAACTATACTTGGTAGTTATTGAACATAAACACTTCCCTGACTGAGCTCTAGGAATTGTTTGATCCATTTTTCCCAGTGTTCCCTTTCTCATCTTCCACAAGGGGTATTTTCTTTTGGCAGATGTATGGATCGATGCTCTTTCAAAGGCTTGAAGGAGTCCTTTGCAGGTATTTAGTGTTTTCTCTCTGAGTCTTAATCCCTTCTCTTTAGTTTTCCATCTTGAAAATAGTCCCTTTGAATTCCCAGCCTCTGACTCCTCAACTCAGTGAGATTGTCTAACAAATTGTTTGCAAACAAAGCCAAAAAGAAAACCAAAAATCCTTAAATATATAGATTTTAATATTTAAAAGTTACAGAGTGCTTGAATTCACTCCACTGTAGTCAGTTAAACTGATTCTTCTGTTTTAATTTCTTCACCTTCAGTCTCACATTCAGTTTTTCTTTAGGACTAAAATTAGGAGTCTATGGAAGTTATAACTGGGATCCACAATTCTTTGCATTATATTCTGGAAACTGCTTCTGTGTCACAATGTGTGGGAATCATTTGTTTCTCTTCTCCTATAGATGACAGCTTTACGCCCATGGTTCAGCGTCTGAAAACTGTGTTTTTACATATTTCCTCAATGTTTACTTTTTAAAGGTGGATCATGAAGTTTCTATAAATCCATCCTGGTAAAAACAGAATTTATTTTCTTTATTTTACTGATGTTCATTAGCTCACTCAATTCACCTACAAAATATATTTTTGGAATAACTTAATTTCAAACTAAATCAGAAAGGAAGCCACAGGAAGAGAAAGGAAGCATTCATTACAATGCATATAAATACAAGTATGAATGGCTTTTATTTAATGAAAGAAAAAACCTCTCTTATACTTGAGTGAGAAATTTAGAGCAGTAGGTTTAATATTTTGAAAATAGGAAGAATTTTCTTTTACCTTTGTCTCTTCCATTACCTAATTCAATAAGTAGGTAATGAAATAGTAAATAAAACCAGCTTTATTCATTTACTAAATTACTATTGGTGAACTTTTCTTTATTTTCCAATATCTGTAGTATGGACACTTTTTTTCTCTATTTAAAAAAAACCTTCCCACATCAAGGAGTAATAAGAATATCTCTAGTATTAATTGCCTGGCTTGCTTTGAGTTGTTCTGGCTTTCTTTTAGAACTATTACTGGAAAATAAATAGGAGTTGACAGAGTCAGTCTAAAACTACCCAAACTGAAAAAATTTAGATACATTTATCCTTCATATATATTCACAGAGTGTCACAACTGCAATCCCTGTTTCCCAAGACAAAATGAGGGAAAAAAGATTATAGGAAGAAGGCACTAAAGAAGCAACCATAAATATCATGTGCATGTAATAACTTCCCATAATAACTGTAATCATTATGTACTACAAACATGTTCTGATAAAAAATAAATAAGGGACAGAATACAAAGAATTTGTTAAGGAAATATTTGAAAACACTAAAAAAGATCACTCATTGTAACATGAGTGAAGAGAAAAATCATTTGTGATACAAAAACGTTTGTGACTGCAATGACAGACAGAGAAACCTTCAGGGAGCCTTATGTTTTCTCTAAAGTATGATAGATAAAATATCGCCTGAGGTCAATTGTTTCAAACCAAGGAGACAGAGAGCTATGGAAGGACAGAATTAATCAATTTTCATTATAAGTAGAAGTGAATGGACAGATAATAGCTTCTCTAGAGAACAAAGGTTAATTTTTCAGACATAAATAATTTTTCCTATGTAATTTATTGTGTCCATTTGAGATTTTTGATCATTAGTTTATTGTGAAAAGCTAATTTGTTAGATAGATTTCTCCTGTAGTACTTGACTGCCAAAGGGGAATGAAATATTAGTTAGATTGCTGGATTTTTAAGGTTGGAGTTTGCCATACAACTTTCATCTCCTTTTTATAACATAAATTAACATTGAAAAAGAACAGACATCTATCTCTGATGAAATTCTGAAGCTAATAATCAGTGAAAAAGATTAAATAATGAGGAAAATAAACTGATGGAGAGATGAGAAAACATTTTTGATAAGTACTAGGGATAGAACTGAGAATCTTCACCTTAAGATACATTTTTAGGTTTTTAATTAATAATCTTTGAGGCATGGTCTCACTGAATTGCTAAAATGCCAGCCTGGGTTTAAACTTGTGATCTTCCTTTCTCAGCTTCCCAGAGTTCTGGGAATACAGGCTGGCCTCACCAAATTTAGCCGAGAAAAACTTTTGTTAGGGAAGAATCCTTTTCTACAATGATCTTTGGATCTGGGAAATATCAGCCTATATACTTTTCCCTATTTACTTAATATTCCTCAGAGTTGATGTTTTCTTTCTGGTAAAAGTGAAGGAAAAAAAAGTTATTTTTACCAATGAAACATAAGGCTTAAAAATCGTTATAAATGGAGGAATTATTATAGGCCATCACTGTCACAAAGTTTCTGCACTAATTTATAAGAGGTATGTGAGAGGCAGTGTGACATGCCTGACAGAACAAAATAATATTTGTCCTTGCTACATCAAAAGGGGCTTTTGCAGGCACATCAAAAGATATCTGAATCCAGTTCTTGAAAAGTCTTTTTCTTCTACATTTTCGTGCTTTACACCATGATTATCATGAAAGTTGCCAATATACTCTTGCAGTACAGGGAATTCCTGCAGCATTGCAGGATAATCACCTCTACATTATCCATCAGTCTTGTATTCTTTCCAAGAATATACTTCTTGAAAAGTATTTCCTTCTGGCTTTTAGAACTAACAGATATTTAAGAAGAACAAATTATTGATGATTCTCATGATTTTATGGAGCAGGGATTGACCATAAAGTCTTTTGAAATGGAGTTTCTAGAGATTTACTGACAAATGGTTTTATTTTTTGAAAGATCTACATAAAAAGATGAAAAACCCCTGGCCATGTTACCTTCACTCTCACACCTGATCCTTGGTTACATCCATATTTAACTATAATTCCCTCTGCCACAGAGCTTATATAAGTACTGGAATCCAACTTAGCCACTATTAACTCTATTTTCACCCAATATATTGTTTACTATTTAACCCTAGAGATAGAATGGAGCAATGAAAGAGAAAAGTAGATTGGGTATTAAAATAAAATATGGGAAGAAAATTTGGATGTTTAGAACTATGAGCCTAAATCACAAGTAGAAATTTAACAGAATAGATGCCAAATGTCACAAGACTGAAAGTAAATAGAAAACTATAGGCAGTAAGTTTCATAATTACAAGATTGCTGCTATTTAATATCAAACCCTATAGTCTAAGCAAGCTCAGGGTTAGAGAAAAGTACTTGTGTGGCAGATAAGATGTGGAGATGAGATTCAGACTTCACTGAGATAAAATCCAATCACAGAATAAGGAAGGTGATTATTCTTTGTCACCAGATGACTCATTTTAACAATAGTATTAATTAACAAAAATAATATTCAAGGAAGAATCTCCAGGAAGCTAACACAGATTAGGAGAGGTCTCTGTGAACTCTGGTTTAAAGAATAATTTTAGTCTCTTAGTGAAAACAGTGCATGACATTTTAATGCCACGGCAATTTAGTCATAAAGAAGTCAAATTTTTAAAGATTTTGATTGCTGTTGTGTTGGTGAAATATCAGGTACATCTTCAGAGATAACAGGAGCAAAGGGAGAAAGACATATAAACGTAGAGTTGAATAAATAACATTTAGCAGTGTTTAACAGTGAAAACTCATCCTATTCAGCATCAACCAAGATGGAACACCTCAGATGCTCTTCCAAAAGTAACAGAACAATGGAAGTGATCACCTTGGATCCTTTTCAACACTAGTAGTTCATAGCTGGTGATAACTTTCCACCATATTGTTCATTTTATTAAGATTTCCCTAAGTCATGTAAAATATGTGATCACTGAACCTCAATCAACATCCACAAGGTTTTACTTGTACTTGATAGACTAAAATCATTCCTTAATTATCCTAAGAAATAAAAGTATTTATTACACAAGCTGGAGAAAAGTATTTGAGACTTGGACTGATCTTCAATACACCCAAGTTTAAAGCCAACCCCACAAAGCCCATCCAAATAATGCCATGGAAATCCTACACTGTGTGGCTTGAACGTGAAAGACAAGAACATCATCAACATTGTAATTATTACTGTGTTCTCAGAAAGGGTGTTTCCATAGATGTGAAACATCTCATTTTATAGTCTTAGGATAAAATCCTCCCCAGCCGATCATTTTCTGAATGGCCATTTGAACATCCTTGTTTCTGAGGCTATACACCACGGGGTTCAACAGTGGAGTCACAGTGTAGGTCACTGTCACTAGCCTGTCTGTGCTGGATGAGTACTTGGTTGATGGCCACAGATAGACAAAGGAGGCACAGCCATAGTGGACAATAACCACGGTGAGATGGGAAGAACAGGTAGAAAAGGCTTTTCGCTTGCCTTCAGCTGATGAAATCCTCAGGATGGCTCGTACAATGAAGCCATAGGAGAAGCAAATGAAAGTCAGGGGGACCGTAAGAGGTAGGACTCCACCAATGAAGATGACTAGCTCATTGATGTAGGTATCAGTACAGGCAAGTCGGATAACTGGTGAGATATCACAGAAGTAGTGGTTGATTTTGTTTGGACCACAAAAAGGAAGTTCAAAGACTAAGAGGGAGCCTAAGAGTGATAACAGAAAACCAATCACAGCACAATCAGCTGCCAGCTGTCCACATACCTCCCAGTGCATAAGAATGGGGTAGCAAAGTGGATGGCAAATGGCAACATAGCGATCATAACCCATCACCCCCGGGATCATACAGTTAGTGATAGCAAAACCAAGGAAGAAAAAACATCTGTGTGGCACAGTTGGTGAATGAGATTGTTCTAAGCAGAGACAACAGATTTATGAGCATCTTGGGCAGGATGACTAAGGTGTAGCATGTCTCAGAGATGGAGAGGACCCCTAGGAAGAAGTACATAGGTATGTGGAGACTGTGATCCAGGTGGATGACAGTAATAATGGTGATATTTCCACTCAGAATAATCATATAGAGTCACAGAAAAAGAGCGAAGAGAATGAGCTGGATTTTTCCAAGACTGGAGAATCCCAACAACAGGAACTCTGTGACAGAAGAGAAATTAGCTTGGTTTACTTGATCCCAGAGATTAACCTAAAGAGAACAGAAACAAACAAACAAACAAAAGAAAAAAAAAAATACCACATAGTGTACCCAGAAAGATGCAGGGAGCTCTACTACAGAGAACAATAAATTAGAAAAGTGACAAGAAGTTATGGTAGGTAGTACCTACTACTGATCATGTCCTTTCATAGCACTGTTTCAAAACACTGTACATTTTTTTCTAATGACCCACCTATGCCTTTTTGGTGATATTTTACCATACTTATTTCAAATAGCTAGTAGGAAAAAAATGAAAATGTTTTATGCAACAGTCCAAGCTCTACCTTTAATTACCAATATAATCCTCTGTGACATTTTTCTTCCTCTACCACATGAACATATGAATAGTACCTCTGCTAGGATTCTTATGATGATTAAAGCACTTTAGCTGGGTGTATGCACATTGTAAGCTTTTAATAAGCATTGGCTTTTGCTACATATGGTGTTTAATTTTCAGCAAGTGGCTAATAGAGTTTTAGGTTTCTTTTTAGATATGCTTTAAATGTGTATCTACCTGAGGTTTTATATTTTTATGCTTAAACCCAACCATTTTACTGTCACCAATCTACTAGACCAACATCCAAATCCAATTCCTATTTAAATTCATTTCTAATGACAATAATACTGTGCTGACTTTATGTTATCCTTTTATCTAATCACATAAACTCTTTGACACTCTTGATAGAGTGGAATTGGAAGGATCCTAGTGAGATTTAGTGCATATTAAGTAGTTCTTGAGACACCCAAAGCTCTCACAGTCAGGTTGGTCAGACACTATTTATCAATCCGTGAAGATGCAGCTGGTCTAGAAACCTGTGGGGTTTGAAGTTTAAATTTTAAAAGGAAATAAATCTAAGCACTCAGGCTGCTCTTCTATATGAGCTATTGTATCTCTTCATCCTATTTTCCCTGGATTTCCAACAGAATTTATTACTGAACTGAGAATACTTGACTTTGGGGGGTTGAAGCTCCTCAAATTTCTTCTTCTTAAAGAGTAGGGCAGGCGTGGTGGCATACACCTATAATCCCAGCACTTGGGAGGCTGAGGTAGGAAGATTGTTGTGAGTTCGAGACCAGCCTGGGCTACAAAGTGAGCTCAAGACCAGCCTGAACTGCATACTAACAGCCTGTCTCAATAAGACAGAAAAAAAAAAAAAAAAGTGGGTAGATTCTCTCCTCTTTATTCAACTAAAATCAAATTTGAATTTAACAAATTGATAAAACCTCCAACAAAATATTTGAAGAAAGCAAAAGCACAAAAGTGAATTACAAAATGAATATCAGTTAGCTAATGTGTTCAACTTGAGAGACCACCTGACAGCTGAGCGCTCACATTCGATGCACTGTTCTTTCACCAGCTGCCATACCTGAGTGTTTTCACTCTGGCTTCCCTCCCATTCAAAAGAAGGCTTAGAGTAGAAGTTATGTTTCATGGTTCTGCTTTACATTCACTTATTGATAAATTAAAATATTTATTGTCAATATTATACAATTTTAAGACTATTCAAGCAAAGAACCATTTTTATCAGTAATGATGCTAAATCGCCTTGCTGTCTTTTTGAATTCTTCTTTCCCAAGGTGCTTAAAAATATGGTAATTTTTCTGCAGAGAGACTATTTCCTTAATTTGCAGCTCTATCTTCTGTGCTGCTCCTCATTGTTTTCCCTTTGCCTGGAAAATCTTTACTCACGTTCCATCCTTTTTTTTGTTTTGTTTTTTTTCCGGTACCAGGAATCGAACTCATGACCTTGCACTTGCCAGGCAGGCCCTGTGCCACTGAGCTAAATCCCCAGCCCCTCATTCTTGATCATTTAATTAGAACCTTCAACCTCATACTGCTCTGCTTTCCAAAGATGAGTGATATAAATTTTCCTTTTTTTAAAGTTATTTAGCAAATTTTTATTCTATACTGGATGTATCATGAAACATACTTTCCTCTTCCTGATCATTTACCAGCATGTAAATGCTTTGGAGAAATTTTGTGTCCTTCATAAAATCTAAAACCAAATGATCACCTAGAAGGTATTTGATTAATTTATTGACTACTAAATATTTAGTAACATGTAATTAAATATTGAATTAAAACTTTAACAGGCACATGTTTAAAGGCATTATCTAAACCAGTGAAAAGGATAGTGGTGTTCTTACCCTTGGAAAGAGATATATGGGAACGGATATCCAGTCTACAACGTGCTGAATCATATGACATTGTTATAATTAAACCACCTACATGATAACCTATCACAAGATCAGTTCATTTCAAACAGGAACCAGGTCTAGTTCTTATGAATTTCCAGTCAGTGTCCCCAAACTTTGGCTGTTCACTGTACTTTACATATCAAGTGATCAATAACAAAACAGATACAATCAGGATTTCCCTTGGGAAATTCAGTTTATTTACGTCCTCAGTTTCCATTTTGAAAATTATGCAGTAAGTTATTTGTCCACAGAATGCTAGGATAGTGACTTTTTTTAAAAAAGCAGAAGTTCTGTAAAGAAAGGCAGCTCAGTTAGGTAATTCTTTTTACTCTTACATTACTAGTTAGATTTTTCTAATATATTTTTGTTACCAGATGATACTTTCACATGCTTTTTCAGAATGTAAGATGAATGCATTAAGTATTGAGAGCAAATTATTAACAGTGAGTTTCAGCTACCTGTCTTTTCTTTTTAAATTATTCAGGACAATTTCCTAATGGCTTCACCCTTTCAGAGATGATACAGAGGCAGTCAGCATCACCAGCTCTGGAGAGCATATTTCATAGCACTTGACAAAAGCCGTCCTTGCACTTATTACAGCTGGGATTGTGATACTTTATCTTCCCCCTAAGCCCTATACTATCTTCTATCATCTCAAAAATATACATATATATCATAAAAATACTGTGACTATAAAATACTAATCAAACAATTATAGATAATGTCCACCCTGACATACTCTTTCTTCATCATCACTAATTAACTAGATAGGCAGACTAAAGCTCATCAGAAAATTAATACATTCTAAAATTATTGCTAGTGACTGAACCTCCTTATCTGAAGATCCAGATACTATCTTCATTCAAGTTTTCTGTGTTCCCTAGCTGAATTCAGTGAAACCTAGTATTACCATATCCATTTCTATTTTTGAAAAGATTCTGTTCCACGCCTTTCTACCACGGATATGTCAATGCCCAAAGCTGTATTCCTAGCTTCCCTGCTGAGAATCCTGAGAATTATCCCCAAAGACTCACTGAAAAACTACTTTTTGTCTCTTATTAGTTATGCCCTCAATATGTTGGCTGATAGTCATACTTCTCATAACTCCAGGGAGCCATTATTGCAACATTATTTTTGGAACAGGTTCATCTTTTCTGAATAAGCAAAGGGGACGCATGAATCTGAATCTCACCAGTCCAGTAGAGAAAAGAGGAAAAGGAAAAAACATTGACCCTAGCCATTAGTTGGTTTTTACTCCGAGGTTCCCTGAGGGCTTATTAGATGCTAAAGGCTGTTGTAAATTAAGGAAAGGAAAAAGAAAACAGAAAGTCCCTATTACAAGAATTAATTCAAGGCAGCCTTTGATGAGGTGTTTCCCATTTGGAGAAGCTTTCTTTTCTTTGTGCTTCACCAGAACAAATAAAGCCTGGCTTAATCATTTCCAGTGAAGAAATAAGACTCTGCCTTTTAGCCTAGGGTCACCAGAAATCTGCAGATTCAGCTGCAGTAGCATGAAAAAGAGAATGAGAGGAGGACAAAACAAAGGGCACAGAGTGATACTTTCTCTGGCAAAACTGAACTCTTGAAGTAATAAAGCTCAGATTTGGAAACTGAAAGAAATCTGCAGAATGTTAAGCAACAGGTTGTAGAGATGATAATCTGCTTTTCCCTACCCTTCTGGAAATGGAAAGATCTCCCTCCAACTGTATGTTCCAAGGGTATAAAATAGGAGTAAATTGTTGAGGCTAAATCATCCTAGAAATCTTGGGTAGTTTTTCCAGTTATTCCCTCTGTCGTTCTATGTTCCATTTCTGTCCAGGCTGACAGGTCCTGAGAACAAGATACCTGCAGATGAAAAGAGAAGTGAGAGAAACAAGAAAAACAAGAGAGACAAAATTCTGGTATCAGGGGTCTTACAGCCTCTTGGACTGCAGCCTCGAAGAGCAAACTCAGTCACGTCTTATTGAGTGAGAACCAAGGGCGTAGCTAGTACAAATGGGCAGATACCAAACGTTTTAGCAAGGAAAATACAGCTCAATTATCATAAGTATGAGATTTGACTTAGTAAGCCATCATGTTGTCGTTCCTTCTGGCGTGTCTCAGTAAAGCATTTAGTGATGACCTTGTGGTTTCCACAAGGGCACAGGTTTTGCGATCTTGTCCTTTCCAACAATGTTTTTGCTAGACTCCCTCCAGAACTAAACAATCACATGGCTTGATCAGGCCTGCGGCAATACATTGAAAGAGTAATTACAGGATTATCCTTCTCCACATGTACTCCAACACACACCTGTAATCCCAGTATTTGGGACTCTGAGACAGGAGGATCATAAACTCAAGGCCAGTCGGGGCTGTATAGTGAAACCTTACCTTAGAAACCCTAACAAACAATAAACAAATCATTGTGTGTCCTCAGTGCTCTCTCTAACAAAAGAATGTCCTTCTCCATATCCCTCTATTTCTCAGCTCACTGAAGATCTGATTCAAGAATGCTGAGAGGGGCTGTACACCTACGGAAAGAGCAATTACATGCCTATGTATGGCTGTGTACCAGTATTTTCCTACCTTGGATTTGAAATAGGGCTAAAAGTCAAGTTCTCTATTGCTGGATACAGGCAACACTTTTTCTACACCTTAGTTTCTTAGAAAGATTTAATTGACCTCCTCTATGAGACAATATGGGAAAAATCTACCTTCTCTGCTCTCCCTTCATGTTTCATGAGTGGCACAAGGAATGTAAGACAGTTAGCAACAAAGTCTTTCCCTCCTCCATGGCTCCCAGCTGAGATATCCATATCAGCAGTTCCCAACAGCTGCCCTCTAAGCAGCAGAAACTCCCAAATGATACAGTTCCTGACTCAGAGTCTTTTCTTTCCAATTATACCCACAGTCTTGACAGGCGACCAACGGAGATTGAACAACAGTTCCTGCTGTGCCCAGCAATTTTCAAGCATCCTAACTGTCCTTCCCAAATAGCATCTGAGACTGTGGGTTTCTTGGTCACCTGGTCTGCTCAGAGCATCTTCCTGAATAAATATTTTTTTCACAGGCTACCAACCATCTGCAGCTTTCGTGCTACATAGCTTTTTAATGAAATCTGTCCAAAGACCTCTAAATGAATAGTTTCAGAATATATATATATATATCTGTGGCTAGTCATACTTACATAACCTGTTTGTGGCACAATTGTTGGGACTCATTTTCCAGTAAATGCTATATGAAAGCAATTCTAATTTCTGTGAAATAAGCTCTCCCAAGATTTAGTCCTCTGACAGAAGTACTTGAAATGATTTCTAGATGAATTATTTTGTACTGAAAATTGAAAAACGGAAAATTCAACTCATACTAGATTTAATAAAGGAACAAAAAATGAAACCCTCTAAGTGTGCTTCAGACTATCAAGTAATGACTTACAGGTAAATTGTGAGTCATAGATCAATATCACAAGAGATCCACTTTGTCTGTTTTTAGCCATCTGTTCTTTTGAATTTCAACTTCATCCTCTTTCTGGTCTTCCTCAAAATAGGTAAAATAGAAAGCAAATTTTTTATCACTTTTTGTTTCAATCTTGCCTCTTCAGAGAATCAAAATATTAGAAGCCTAAATCTTGACATTGTATTACAGGAGTTACACTCACTTTTCTGGTATCATCCAGCACAGCAGCTGTGATTTGTTTTGTTTTACTTTTTGACTTACGACTCTTAGTCATTGGCATGTGTTTCTGAGAACAATAACTCTACTCTCAGTCTCTTGACTCTTTAAAACTATCTTTAAACCTTTAATAGGATGGTGCAAAATTTCTAGAATTAAATTTTCTTCTTATGTCCTACATTTGCATGCAAATGAATAAATGATTATATAGTAACTGGGAAAATTTTAAAAAGCATAATGTTTTATTAACATTATGGGATTAAACCATCAGTAAGGCCCACAGGAATTAAAGACAAACAGGAATCCTACTTTTGGTCTCACTAACTCCTCAGTGGAGCAGTGATTTTTTTTTAGTAACAACGACAAATTCTGGAATAAAATACAATGGAAAACTACTTAGAGACATTGAAATTAGTATAAAAGCATGCAGATTCTGGAATATACTCAACACTTGGAAGAAGATTAAGTATGGTATGTAGGATGAATACTATATATATATAACATATGATATA
>NW_004955468.1:10362244-10383700 GCF_000276665.1 Chinchilla lanigera | reverse complement strand
CTTAGAAAGTGCACTTTGTGAGAAAGATAAAACATAGAAAGAAGACTAACAAAGATTCTCACATGAGAAACCAAGAGATGAGAGAGCAAGTGAGAGAGAGAGAGAGAGAGAGAGAGAGAGAGAGAGAGAGAGAGAGAAGAGACAGAGACAGAGACAGAGACAGAGAGACTATCTGTATTATTTTGGCTAAATCTCTGCCTGGTGCCTGAACTACACATGTGTGGAATATACACATAGCAACCCAGAAGTGTAAAATAATTAAAATGTAAAATAATTACAGTGTAAAATAATTAAATAGCTACAGGAATATCTAAGAGAATAAGCTTTCGGGTAGAGTCCAAGGAAGTTACTTGTATGCTAAAATTAAAAAGACTAACAATTATCAAATTAATATAACAAAGTCTCTACATGGTTTCATCAGGTCCTAAGTAAAATCTCAAAACACTTCACATAAACCAAATTAGGAAAACAGAATCTGTGCCAAAGAAAGTAATCAACGCAGAACGGATATAGCTCAGTGTTAAAATTGGTAAGTCATGCTTTTAAAGCATGATAACTATGTGCAGTTATACAGAGAAGATGCCATATCAGCTACTGAATCTTGGGTGAGTATTTATAATCATCAAGAGGAAACTACACTTTTTAAAAATCAGTAATTACTGTCAGCTTTCTGGCCTACTGCACCTTCTTAACTGGATTCTGACCTTCTTATAAATTTATTCTTATGAAAGTCATATACAGTGGAATTTCTCAGCAGAAACTTTTCAGGTAGAAGACAGTGGAATAATATATTCAAGTGTTAAAAGGAAAAAAACATGCCAACCAAGAGACAAAAAAGTAAAAACTAGATCTTACGTCATTGCATTCAAATGAGATTCTAATAATGTCAAGCTAAATTTTGCCAATTGAAAGCGAGCATTGGTTTCCTTGGAGAGGTGGTGCTGTGGGCGACTGACTGAGATGGGTCATGATGAAATGTTCAAGTGATGGAAATGTTCTGTATCTGGATCGCAGTAGTGGTTATATAGAAGAGCAAACTTTTCAGCATATGTCAAACCATATATTTAAAAATGGATACCATATATTGTAGATAAATTTGCCTAAAAGATGAAACATAGACAAGGGAATATTTTTTTCTTTGTTCCTTTCTCCTTGTGTGTGTGCTGGAGATTGAATTCAAGGCTTTTCCAATGAGCTACAACCTGAGTTCTTTGAAAATGTTTTATTTTGAGACAAGATTTCATCAAGTTGCAAGGCTGCTCAGATTGGGCTCAAATTTGTGATGCTTAGCCTCCCAGAGTACTGGTATTACAGGCATGTGCCACCACCATGACTACCCAGGAAATTTTTTTTTTCAACTTTTTTATAGAAAGCACACAGGAAGCACCAAATATAAAGGAAAAACATAAATTAATAATTTTTATTTTAAAGAGAAAGCAGCAAAAACAAATTAACAAACACAAACACATAAACAAAACAATATAAAAACAAGCAATAGAGGATTTCACACAAGGTGATAGGAAATTAGCAATGGTTGTTGAATTACATATTGTTATCTTCAAATTGGTTACTCAGATAAACAAATATAGGCATGTAAGATTGGTCAGACAATTAAACATTAACTGCTCCTTCCAATGAAGCAATAGAAATTAGTGGTACAATTATCTTAGCTACCTTGTGTGTATATATATATTTTTTCTTTCCTTCTTTCTTTTCTCTTTTCCCTCATCCCAGTTATTCTTTCCTGATGAGCAGTTTCTTTCCCTTTCACAATATCTATTGTACTTTTCAGATTTTATGTACTCTTTCAGGTTCTTAGACTAAGGAGACAATATAATGTTTACACTTGTGAGTCTGATTTATTTCATTTATGAGTATGGTCTCTAGTTGTATCCATTTACCTATAAAAACCTCAAGTTTATCTTCCTTCATAGCTGAGAAATGTTCCATTATATAAAAATACCACATCTTTTTTATCCATTCCTCAGGTGATGGGCATTTAGATTGTTTCCATGATTTAGCTATTACAAATCACACTGCTACAAACATAGGTGCACATATATCACTGTGGTATGATGTTTTCAGCTCTTCTGGAAAAATACCCAAAAGGGAATAGGTTGGTTGAATGGGACCTCTAATCCTAGTTTACTGAGGAATCTGCAGACTGTTTCCCACAGTGGTTACACCTGTCTACACTCTCACTAACAGTGGAGAAGGGTTCATTTTCCTCCACAGCCTTCTGACTGATTTATTGCTGATAGTCATTCTTTCCAGGGTGAGATTGGAACTCAGTGTTGTTTTAATTTGCATTTGTTGAATGACTAATGATGGTGAACATTTTCTCATATATTTGTTTGCCATGTGTATTTCTTTATCTGAGAAGTATGTATTTATGTCAGATGTCCATTTTTATACAGGTTCTTTGAATTTAGGGACTTGATTTTTTAAATTCTTTAAATGTTCTAGACAGGAGTCCTTTGTCTGAGAGACAGTTGGCTAAAATTTTTTCCCCAATTCATGGGTTTTCTTTTTACTCTGTTGGTGATTTCTTTAGATGTGCAAAACCTTTTCAATAAGATGAGATCCCAGTTGTTGATTCTTTGAAATATTTCCTGTGTAGTTTGAGTTTTGTTCATGAACTCTCTGCCTACCCTTAGGTCTTCAAGATCTGACCTACTTTCTTTTCCAGTAAATTTAGTGTTACTGTTTTAATATTTGGATCTTTAATCCATTTTGACTTTAATTTGGTATATGGTGATAGACATGAGTTGAGCTTCAGTCTTCAGCATGTGGTGAATCAGTTTTTCTGGCACCATTTATTAAAGAGGCTATCTTTCTTCTAGTGAACATGTTTGGCCATTTTGTCAAAGATAAGGTGGCTGAGTGTGTTTGTAGTTGTGGCTGCATCTTCTAGACTGTTCCACTGATCATCAGGTCTCTTTTTTTGCCAATAACATGCTGATTTTATCACAGTAGCTTTGTAGGTCAATTTCAAGTCAGCGAATGCAATGTCTCCTGCCTTTTCTTTGTTGTCCAGGATTGCTTTTGCTATTTGAGGTCTCTCCTGGTTCCAGACGAATTTTAGGAATGTTTTGTCTAGATATGTAAGGTACACTAATGGTATTTTGATTGGGGTTGCATTGAATCTGTGTAACAGTTTGGGGAGTATGGCCATTTTCACAATGTTGGTTCTTCCTATCCATGAGCAAGGAATGTCTTTCCATTTTCTGAAATCCTCTTCAATCTTTTTTTTCCAGAGTACTGTAATTTTCATGGTATAGACCTTTTACTTCTTTTTCTAGATTGATTCTTCAGTATTTCAATTTTTTGGATGCTATTGTGAAAGGTATGGTTTCCTTAATTTTTCTCTCAGTGTGTTTATTGTTTATGTATAGGAATGTTATTGATTTTTGAGTGTTGACTTTGCATCCAGCTAATATACTGAATTTGTTGATTAATTTGAGGAGTCTTGTGGTGGAATTTTTGGGGTCTTCCATGTAGATTATTATGCTATCTGTGAATATGATAATTTAACTTATTCCTTTCCTTTCCTTATTACTTTCATTTCTCTCTCTTATCTAATTGGTCTGGTTACTGTTTTCAGAACTATATTGAATAGGAGTGGTGACAGTGGACAACCTTGTCTTGTTCCTGATTTTAAAGTGAAAGATTTCAGTTTTTGTCCATTTAGTATGATGTTGGTTGTTGGTTTGTAATAGATGGCTTTGATCAGATTGAATTAAAGAGCATCTATTCCTATTTTCGGTAGGGTTTTTATCATGAATGCATGTTTGACTTTGTCAAAAGCTTTTTCTGCATCTATAGAGATGATCATGTGGTTTGTGTCTTTGGCTATGTTGACATGGTGCATTATATTTATTGATTTGCATGTATTGAACCATCCCTGCATTCCTGGGATGAATCTCAGTTGGTCATGGTGTATAATCTTCTTGACAATTTGCTATATTCTCTTTGCTAATACTTTATTGAGTACTTTTGCATCTATGTTCATTAGGGAGATTGGCCTATAGCTCTGTTTTTTGGTTGGGTCTTTTTCTGGTTTTGATATCAGTATAATACTTGCCTCCAGAAATGAGTTATGGAAAATTGCTTCTTTTGCAGACTTAATAAATACTTAAAAGCTCATTATCATTAAAAGAAACTTTATGCTACCTATTCAAGAACCTAAGGCAGGAAACTCCAGAGTTTAAGGTCAAGAAGGGCAAGATAGCAAAGCTCTGTCTCAAAAAAAGAAAGCAGAAATCAGAAAATATCTACAGGATATATATTGTACTAATATTTAATTTAGTGTCATAAATAACCAATAGAATTTGAACAAATTTAATAGAATCCTACAAAATGACAGAATTAAAACAATTTTATAAAAAGATACATAAAATATCATGTTAAATAGAGAAAGTCTGGAGGCTTCCCCTCTAAAATAAGGAGAAAGATAAGGATGCCAACTATCAGTTCTCCTGTTCACTATAGTACTGGAAACATCAGCCAGAACAATCAGGAAAGAGAAAGAAATGAAAGAGATAAGTATAGGAAAATAAGAAATCATGCTATTGTTACTGGAGAGTACATGATCCTTAGAGGGAAGATCAAAAAATCCACTGAAGGGGTCCTAGGGTAGACAACTAAATTCGGCAATGTGGTAGGATACAAAACTCACCACACAAAAATCAATAGAGTAGTTGTATTTTAAAAATGAACCCAGTGAGAAAGAAACTAAGAAAACAATATTACAACAGCATCAAGAAAAATTAAATGCATGAGTTACCCTAACCAAGGAACCTCTATAACAAAAATTACACTATTCTGAAGAGAGATCAGAAAAGACATCAGAAAACAAAAATATATGCCCTGTTCCTGGATAGGTAGAACCAATATTGTAAAAATTCCCATACTTCCAAAACTGATATGCAGATTTAATGAAATCCCAATCAAAATACCAAAAGCATTGCTCACAGAGCTAGAAAAAAATAACCCTAAAATTAACGTGGCACTAGAGGAGACCTAGAACAGCAAAAACAGTTTAGAGCAATGACGGCAAAGCAGGAGGCACCAAAATCCCAGACTTCAAATTGTATTACGAAGCTATAGTGATAAAAATAGTATAGGCACTAAAACAGGCATTAAGATCAATAAAACTTAATGGAGGATGCAGAAACAACCCTAGGCAATTCAGGTATCTGATCTTTGACAAAGAAGCCAAAAATTATGCTGAAATATGCTGAGGAGGACAGCTTCTTTAACAGATGCTGCTGTAAACATTGTTCACACACACTCAAAACATTGAATCTTGTTGCTAACACAAGAGGGAGCCCCACAGCCAGAGAACTAAGATCATTGCAGAGGCCTAAGATCCTCCTCCTAAAGGTTCAGGAAAACCAGTGTCAAAGATCATACTCACATTCCATACAAAGTTATTATGAGAGAAACGTACTTGTGGAACATCTCTATAGAAAATAACTGTGCTTAGGCATGAAAATGCTAGAGGTTCTGTCCAGATCTTTCTCCAGATGAGTACATGTTGACCCAGCTGACAGTAGTAACCTCAGACTACTAAAAGCACACTTCAGCGTTTGTCAAAAATACAGAAACCTTGTACAAAGTAGCAAGTTTTCTTGGAGAAGACCACACCCACACCAGGCAGGAGCAGCACCAGATAATACTACAGAGAGCTCTAAGGCTAAAATGACCACTCAGAGGTCTCCTGAGGTTTGTCCTGAGATTCTAGGCTTTCTCAAGCTGAATCCGTTCTGGTGTAGGTGTGGTCTGCTCCAAGAAAGGTTGCTAATTTGAACAAGGTATCTGTGTTTTGACAAAACACCCGAATAGGCTGACAGCTGAAGTGTGCATTGAACTTTCCTCCTTTCTCTACCAAATACACCCTTCTCCATGCTGTGCATTTATAATAAGCATCGACATGCCAAGCTACCTTAGAGTGTGCTTCCCACAGAACACAGTGAACAAGAGCTCAAAGATATGCACACCAAGTACATCAGAACTCTAACCAAATATTGCAAAATGAGCTAAAAGATATCAAAGTAATAGAAAACATGAAATAATAGCAAATATCAGAATTTTGAAAAATTCAGTCATGAGTGATTAGGGGATGAAAAGGTTTCAAAATCAAGGATAGATCAGAAAGCAGCTAGAAATCAGAAAAAATAATTTCATAAATGAAGTCTAAATGTGGGGAAGCAGAAGAAGGAATGAGCCTTCGGGGTAAGGCTTAACCAGGAAAAAAACAAAAATACAGAAGGGGTTAAAAAAATTAAAAATAATATTAGAGAACACATTCTCTATAATTCTTTTGTAATGAAGTTTGAAACTATGCAAATAATAATGCATGATGCTAGAACCAGGAAAATCATTTCTGCTGGAGAGCAGGGAGAAAGAAATTAAGCATTTACATTAGTTAATTTTTAAACCTATTCTTTGTTAATTTAGTTATAATTAATTGATGTCCCAATTGTGATTTTATTCTTTTCTGTGTTTTAGTAGAAAAAGTACAAATGATGTCACCAGAATCTTTCAAGATACAATATATTTCATATGAAGATGTTATTACTTTATATCCTGAATTTTTTAAGTTTCCCCAGAGAATATTTTTCTTTTCTATGTAAACTCCTATGTTATATGTTCACAATTCTTCAAATGTTTAGTAACCCTAGGTTGTTCATATACATTCCAGATCATAGCACTAAATGTCTTGTTTGAGGGCTGAGGATTTAGCTCAGCGGCAAAGTGCCTGCCTGGCAAGCGCAAGGTCGTGAGTTCGGTTCCTGGTACTGGAGAAAAGCCAAAACCAAAAAATAAATAAATAAATAAATAAATAAATAAATAAATAAATGTCTTGTTTGAGAGCTCTCTATTCACGGGAAGTGTTTGAGAACTAAAGGGCTCCAGGCAAAAGAGCTGCATAAAACAATTCTTTACATTTTATTGAGGTAACCCCTAACTTCCATCAGTTCCCCAGAAAGTGGTCCTCTTGTTTCCTAGCTGCTAAGGCCTTGTAGTCATCCTGGGGCTGAAAATCTGAAGAAAGACTGGTGATGCTCCATGCTGTGAAGGCACCCACAATCCTCAGCTTTGAGTGCAGCTGCTCACAACTGTCTTGGTTCTCCTGTGTGTTTCCAGCTCAAAACATCCCTAGTGTAATCACCCTTCAAGGAAACTGCCAGTTTTATCTGGGCATGGAAGAAATACAGACCAATGCCCCTCTAATGGAAGTCTACAGTCTATTGCTGATCTGTGCACTGTTTGTTACTGGTTGATGAACGAGACATAGCACTTGGACTGTAAATGGAAAGCAACTGTGGTAGAACTTGATATTTCTGAGACACACAGACACACAATTAGTAGGCCCATCTTCTGGAACAGAGTATATAATTGCTCAGATTTTTCATAGTTTTGGTAATCCATGTTTTTTAGTGTATGTTTATTTGACAGGTAAAATTGTATGTATTTATCATTACAACAGTGTTTTGAAGTATATACACAATATGAGACAATTGAATCTAACAAAGGCATCACTTCACATAGTTATCATCTTGTAGTGAGAACACTCGACATCCACTCACCTAGCAACTTGCAATTCATTCTTCTTATACCATATGAAAGTAAAGTAAAGTGGGGTTCCTTATTCAGACAATGAACCAATCTAGGTGACCTAATTTTAAGAAAATCACCAGATGTGCTTGTGTGCTGGGAAGTAGGTTACTTCTGTTTGCTCTCCCCCTTTTTCACAGGTGTATTTTGAACTTTTTCTTATGCTTAGGACTCTGTCAATCATTCTATTTTTTTTTTTGTTTGTTTGTTTGTTTGGTTGGTTTTTCTCCGGTACCGGGAACCGAACTCACGACCTTGCGCTTGCCAGGCAGGCGCTTTGCCGCTGAGCTAAATCCCCAACCCCTTCTATTTTTATTTTTATAATTGTTTTCTGTTGCCTTGTGCCCTCCTCCCTGTCACCCTTCTTGATGTTTTTCATTACACTCTATCATCTTAGTGTATGTATGGGTTGCTATGCTAAATCTGCAAAAGTTCTGTTTACCACTTATGAAGAAGACTCCATAACAAATTCATAGATCAATATTGATCAAATGTAGTGAAAATCGAGTAAACACAAATGTACTATAAAGTATGTGTGACAAAATATACAGTGAAAGTTTAAATTTGAAATGTTGTGGTAAAAGATACTGTACATTGCCATTAATCTCCTTCAAAATATGCCCCTTCACCTCAAACACACTTATCCCATCATTCTTGCCACTTTCTAAAATATTTCCAGTTTTTTGTGAGTGACTGTTGGAAGCGTGTGAGCAAAAATGAGGTGAGTGCTGCTGCTGCGTGCCATCCAGATGAAAGTCAGGTTCATGAATACATTATGGTGTGTCCTCATCCACTTTATTCACCAGCTCTGGCACTGTGTGACTTATGCCTTTTCCCCACAGTCAAAAAGACCATAAAAAATAGATGTTTAAAATCAATTTAGGACATTGAGGCAGAAATGTAAACAAGATTAAAGACATGAAAATGACTGCCCAAACTGCTCCAGAAATGGGCAAGAATGATAGGGTAAAAGTTTTTAAAGAAAGAAGGAGTATTTTCAAGGAAATTAATAGCAAATGTGTGTCATGCTGTGATAATTTTTAAAATTAAACATTTACTATATTTTTCAATCATACTGCATTCAGTCCCCCAATGTTCTGCTTTGAAACATTGAAAATAGACTTCATAACAAAATACATAAAACAGTATTATTGGAAACAGTAAAAAATATCCATAAATTGAAATGCCACAAAATGATTGAGCACTATGAGACCAAGGAAGCTCACTTACATGCAAAATAAGTAATGATACAGGCTAAGTACATTTAATTAAATTAAACTGATAAAAATAAAGACAACATCTATATTACACATATGAAAGTTTTTCACCAGGCATAATTCTGGAGAAACCAATGACAAAATTTAATTAATGATAAAATGGAATTATTTCAATCAGAGTGGCTCACTAATGCATAATAAAACTAGAAAATAATAGCAGAAATTATTGAAATACCATTTAGGAAATATCCATTAAAATAAACATTCTATTCCCTAAAAAACTGTTTTGTTAATAAATGAGTATTGCACCTATGTTTTGGGAAGTAAAGGACCAGACAAAATAATGGAGGTGACCAACACTGAATTTAGACTTGTAGTAGTCAGAGTGCCATAATTATTTAACTAGTAAAGAAAGACAATAAATGAAATGTTCTTATCTAAGAACTGAAGGAGAGACAAAATTAGAAATAGATGTGGTATGTTTCCAACATAAAAAAGCATTATTTATGATCTTGTACACTTTAATTTGAAAACCTAACAATAAGAAGGGAGAATACTGTTATACTG
This sequence comes from Chinchilla lanigera, assembly GCF_000276665.1. Lineage (NCBI taxonomy): Eukaryota > Metazoa > Chordata > Mammalia > Rodentia > Chinchillidae > Chinchilla > Chinchilla lanigera. Next base: position 10,374,293 of record NW_004955468.1, on the reverse strand, counting down.
TATCCTGAAAAAGGAAATTGCACATAAAATATTAACTTCAGCTTTATTCATGATCCTTGAAACAGTGTATTGGTGAACTGGAGTAGCCAATCTAGGGGATTGTACCCAAGTTCAAGTGATGCTTGTGAAGACCAGATCACAGAAGTAAAATAAGTTTAGACTATCATCTAAACTTTCCCAAAGGTCTGTAAATCTGCATTCACTATATGACATGTGACAGAAAATCGCAGAGGCAGACATAAGCTGAAACCAGGGGAAGTAATATGAGCTGAATACAACAGGAATATCACTTTCTGGAATCATTAATGTTCAATCAGAGAAAGCTGATTTCCCTCAGAGATACGAATGAAGGAATTTTGATGCAATTTTCCATACAAGAGATAGAATCAGATGACTCTCACACCCTTCTCTTTTAAATGTTGTATAGTCTGACGATAAATTTGAAGCTAGGTAGTTCCTTCTTCTTAATAAATTCAGGATGAAAGTCTTTATCTTCAGCCAAGATGAGACAGGATGTTTGATCCTTCCTTTCATTTATGCAACACACTTTGTATGTTATATAAGAAATGACTCAAAGAAGTGGTCAGAAAAGGTAGTCTAACGGCTTTCTTAGAGATTCTGCATGAAATAAAGTCCTAGCAACAATGAATAGGTCCATCTTTAATATGAGTTTTATGTTTAATGCAGTTTTATGTTTTACAAATTTATGGTATCTATTAGATACAAACAAAACTGCTGTGAAGTAGAAAAGGTATATTTTATCATTCCTATTTTCCATAAATTAAAATTTAGATACACGGAAAAATAATAGTTTAAATCATAGTTTAACCAAAGTCCAATAATTTTTGTTTTGTTTTGTTTTGGGTACCGGGAATCAAACTCAGGACCTTGTGCTTGCCAGGCAGGCACTGTGTCGCTGAGCTATCTCCCTAGCCCTTGTTTTGTTTTTTGATGCAGGATCTCACAATGTAGTTCAGGCTGGCCTTGAGCTCACTGGATAGGCTGGCCTTGAATTTACAGTGATTTTCCTGCCTCAACTTCCCCCTGAGTTCTGAGATTACAGGAGTGCCATAGCACTCCTGGAAATTTCAAATCTTAAATCATCTAATTACTAGAGTAGTAACATTTTTCCCTAACCTACTATAATACTAGGTCAAAGCTATAATCATACTGGAAACCTCATTTTAATCTGGACATCAGAGATTTATGACAAATAAGAGTACGGTAAGGGATATGAGACAAGACAAATATAAGAAAATAAATAAGGGCTATGAAGACCTTTTAGAGAATTACAAATTTAGCAAAAGAAGAGAAATACCCTTTATTGCCACATACCTTATGATTTGCCATAATGTTGAGAACAAAATATTACTACCTCTGATTTATACAGGAAAATAAAAAAGAAGAAAATATCAACTTCTAAAATATGAAAAACACTTAAGGCCACACAGACAGACAGCACACTCTCATAATTGAAATAATCTCAGACCCAATTAATTTAAATGTGTGACTCCTCTGAAAAGTGTTCTCATTATAGCGTTTTAAAAGAAAACCCAGTCTTGCCAATCACTTTCCGAATAGCCAGCTGTACATCTTTGTTCCTGAGGCTGTATACCATGGGGTTCAATAGTGGGGTGATGATGGTATAGGTCACCGTCACCAGCCTGTCTTTGCCTGATGTGTATTTAGCTGAGGGTCGCAGGTAGACAAAGGAGGCACAGCCATAATGGACAATGACCACAATGAGATGGGAAGCACAAGTGGAGAAGGCTTTTCGCTTGCCTTCAGCTGATGGGATCTTCATGATGGTGTGAACAATGAAGCTATAAGATAAGCAGATGAAGATCAAGGGGACAACGAGCACAAGGACCCCACAGATGAAGATGACCAGTTCGTTGATGTAAGTTTCAGCACAGGCAAGACGGATGACGGGTGAAATATCACAGAAGTAGTGATTGACTTTGTTGGAACCACAGAAAGGGAGGCTGAAGACCAAAGTTGTTCCCACAAGAGATATTAGAAAGCCACTAACAATACATGTTGCTGCCAGCTGGCTACACACTCTCCAGCTCATGAGAATGGGATAATGCAAAGGCTGGCAGATGGCAGCATAACGATCATAACCCATCACTCCCAGAAGCAGGCAATTGGTGACGGCAAATCCAAGGAAGAAGAACATCTGAGCAGCACAACTCATGAAGGAGAGTGTCCTAAGTATAGAGAGCAAGTTGATGAGCATCTTGGGCAGGATGACAATTGTATACAAGATCTCAGAAGTGGACAGAATACCTAAAAAGAAGTACATGGGTGTGTGGAGGCTGCGATCCAAGCGAATGACTGAGATGATTGTGATGTTTCCACTCAAGATGATCAGATAGAGGCTGAGAAAGACCACAAAGAGGACAAGCTGCAATTCCCCAAGGCTGGAAAACCCCAGCAAGAGGAACTCAGTGACAAATGAGGAATTGGCCGTGAAGAGTTGACCCTATGGAATAAGGCCAATGTGATGGGGTCCTAAGGATTTGAAAGTAAGGAATCAGATTTACTCTTATAAATTAGCTAAGATAACCTTGTTTAAATAAGCAACAGAAATGGGAGGGAGAAAAGGACTGTAAGTTATGCAGAAATTATTCTAAATTAGTATGTACCCAAACTGCTATTTTCCTGCATCTGATTTTAGTGTGAATCTGGGGACAAGTGTTGAAGTGAGAATATTGCACTATTAGCACAAATACACCTATTATCCTTATGTACAATCTCCACTTGTCTTTGCTAGAGTTCTAATCAAAACCCTTTATTTATATTAATTATTATTTTGACATCTTTATATTGATTACTTGTATATGCAACAACATCCATATCCAAGGATTCACCTTCCCCATATACACATCTCCTTTTAACACATTGTTAATTGAGAAAAACATCCATCAATTTGTCTTTGTATTTTTTGACCTTAAAGAACACGGTTTGCTTTCACTACTGTCTGTCCCATTTCTGTGAAGTCATCTATTAAAACAGCTTGCTTTAAACTACTGTTATTGTTTTAGAACTATCTTTATGATTCCTCCACAAACTCTTATCAGATGATCAATCTGATTTCTCTTTTCAGAAAACATATAGCTAGAGTAATTTAGTATTTCACCAGCATTCATCAGCTGTCCTATTTTGTTACATGTCGTACCTTTGGTATATCTGACTCAGGGGGCCAACAAACTGTCATTCCCAGGATCTTTCTGTGAATTCATGAATAGGGAGGCTCAAATACTGTAACCACATGCAGGTCTCTGATACAGTTATTGCTACTACTAGATTTTATATATTTTAATGAGAAATTCTTATGCGCTCTTAACTCCTGCCTGAATATACAGTATTCCTTTACCTGGATTCTATACCCAAATAAAAAGTTTCACAGTACTCTTATTCAAATTCTAAATTTTTGAGAAATATTTAAATTCACCATCTTCTCTTCCTCCACATACATCTTTTTTCTAAATTACCTGTAGAATTTTTTCCTTGTTTTGTGTAAGAAATGAACTCTTACCTGTGCTATACAACTGACTACCTAGATTATTTCTTCTCACTCTGAATCATCCTCCTCAATAGCAGTAGAGTTGATTTTCTATAGGTCAAATTCTATCATAGAAACAAAACTAAATGAACCTCAGTTGTCTATAAAATATTCTAGGTCCTGCACACTTTTCCCAAATGTATCTTTCTGCACTGCTGAACTAGTTTTGATTCCTCTATATACTTTGATTCATATACATTTTAGAATTTAAAAATTCTGACCAGTCACGTCATCTTGTGCTACTTTCCAGATTTGGAAATATTCCATGGTTTCTGTTTTTTTTCTTTCAACTTTGTGGCCTGCTTTCTATTTTTAGCTTAATAAGTATACTCATGAAATCTTTGCTACAGTTTCACAATTATGTATACCACTTTATCTAGGTTTCCATAGAAATCACTGGAATCATATTCACTTTGTCATTATTAATAAGTTTGTCTCTGATTCTATAAATTATAACTTGTTTCAAAGACTTTTCATCCAAAAAGTTTAAAGCAGAAAGTTAATATTATATGTTAGATTACTATTAAAGTAAGTAAATTGCTATTATTTGCTTTTCTACTTAGACAAAAATTTCATAAAAGTCTGAAGTTTGAATACAACTAAAAGCTTAACTTCTATTTCTAGATATCTTTAAATTGCCTTATTCCCAATTTCATAAATGAGGAACATACAGTAGATATTCGGCTATGCAAAGTCCCCATTAGTGTTCTTTCTGAGATATCATCTCTGCCTTTTCACTTTCCCTGACTGATTACTTTACTCATAACTAAGGTAAACAGATGACAGCTCAGGGGAAAAGTCAACATTGCTTAAATTTGACATACAAATAAGTTAGTCAACTATTACCACTTTACATCTAAGCAAATGAAGTCTCTAAACAGAAATAATAACTTCACATTCCTTCAAGTCAAATTCTAGTGCCCTGTGGCAAACAGGTTTTTTCATTCCAGGCTTTTCCTGGAAATTTCTTTGAGGATTCCTAGGTGAACTTTGCCTCCTTTATTATAATGCACCAGGGCTCTTCCTCACCTTTCAAGAACTCCTTAGATCAGTACGAGAAATATTTCTTTTCAGAAAAATACCCTCTGAGCTTTTTCTCCATGGATAGATAGGGTATTACATCAATGACTGTCATCAGTGGTCTTTCTTTCTTTTTTACATCAGCTATTAATTCAATGCCAGGGCTGGTAATTGAGGTCTTCACCTGTCTAGAGATCTAATTACCACACTGTGCCCAGTATTTGTCCATAGCTTGGGCAATTAGGAAGGAGAACTATGGTGATACACTATGTGAATTAGGTGACCAAAGAGAAATTCCTTTCTAATCACCATCAGGATTAATTGCTTTCCTCTTAGAAATTCTCTGAACACTCATTAGACAGGGGAGGTTTCCTAGGCACCATTTGTTAAGACAGACATTAATGCAAATACATTCTTTAGGTTTCCCTACCTAATATCTCTTGGTTTTCATTCTGAAGTTAGATGAGAAGATCTTTCACAAAGCCACACCACACTCCAACTTTTGAAAGCTAGAAGACAGGAAGAAAGATATGAAGGACAGAAGGCGGAACAGAGAATGGCAAAGAGAGTATAAATCTCTGAAACACAAAGGTCATATGTTTGTTTTTGAAATACAATGTGAGTTAGGTAAATATTCAATCAATAAATAAGAAAAGAAGCTTGGGGTTATGGAGAAAAATGTGACAGTGTGTGGGTATGTGTTTAGCAGTTCCACATTCCACTCCTTATTTCAAGTTGTGTATTGATGTTTCTGACAGGCTAGATACTTGGGCTAAAAAGTGGACCACATTCTAGACACTCATGGGTGGCTTGCTGAAAGGCTTATGCGAACTGCTGCTTATGTGAGTTATGTAAGAGATGTGGCAGGGATGGGAAAGTAGATGAAACCTTAACCCTAACCCTAACTTCCTTACCTTTGATTATATTAGGTATTTAGAAAATGGATAGATTGCCAGGTGTGGTGGCCCATGATTGTAATCCTGGCACTTGGGAGGCTGAGGCAGGAGGATTGTTGTGAGTTCGAGACCAGCCTGGGCTACAAAGTGAGCTCAAGGTCAGCCTGAACTGCATAGCGAGACCCTGTCTCAAAAAAGGAAAAATAAAAAAGAAAGAAAATGGATAAATCTTCAGAAAAAAGTTTGCTGACAAGACTCATCCACTGGCTTTACCTGCCTTCCACATCTCCAAGAATTAAATGTAGCCACACTTCAAGTCTCTTGAGAGATGGAATGTATGCCTCTTTCCCTTGCGTCTAAGTAGACTAAATACTAACTTTGAGCAACAGATTATAGTAATATTGATACAATTTTTATATTAATATAAATTAATAGATTAATTTTTTATATTAATACAATTTTTCAGCTTCAGTTTCCTGATTTTTGGAGCATCCAGTTTTGTACATTAGCTGTCACATTTTGAGCAAGTGCAGTCATTCTGTGGATAATTTATATGGGAAACTACAGCTATCAGTCAACTGCTTCAGTATAATATAGAAACAATAGCATATGTGCACTAACCAGATAGAGAAGTGAGCAATCTAAGAAATGGAACCTTCTGCCTTGGTTAAACTTTTCAAGCCTACATAGAACACACACTATCTAACTCCGCTGAGTTCCTGTGAAAATTGTGGATTGGTATACAAAATAAATAATTTTTGCTAATTTAAGGAACTAAGGTTCCATACAGCTTGTTATGAAGCAACACATAATGAGATCAGAACTTTGTATTAAAAGGTACAACTGGGATGAGGAAAAAGAGAAAAAAAGAAGAGAAAAAATATATATATTTGCATACACAGGACAGCTAACATAGTTGTACTACTGACTTTAATTGCTCTATTGAAAGGAACAGTTAATGTTTAAGTGTTTGATCAATCTTACATGTCTTTATTTGTTTATCTTAGTATCCAAATTGAGGATATCAGTACATAATACAACAACCATCGTTAATTTCCTATCACCTTTTCTGAGATTCTGTATTGTTTATATTGTTTTAATGTTATTTTCTAAATGTAAGTGTGTTTGTTAAGATGTTTTCATTCTTTTATGTTTAAAATAAAACATAAATAAATAATAAAAGGTAGTGTGCTGTTATAATCCAAACATTTTTTTTTGAGTTTGAAATTGTAGTATAGAGAATCTGCAAAGATTTAAAGCGTCTGTTATTGGGAGGTGGGAGGGCCATGATGATTCTGCTGGTAAGGGTTTAAAGAACAAAGTGGAAAATGTTACCGAGATTGGTCAAAAGGACATATTATTATTATCCAGTGTAGGAAAGTTTGGCAGTATTGTGTAATGCCATAACCTACAAAATAGATTTTAAAAAATTAACACATGGGTATTTCTGAGGAAATTTCTACTGAGTCAACATAAAATGTAACCCATGGTAAAATATGGGGAGGAATGAATAAGACTGATTAAGGTTTTCATAAGAATTTAGAGGGAATATAAAGAATTCAGAACTTGATACATTAGAAATAAATGTTTCTCAAACACAACTTCTCCCAAGAGAGTCCCAGTTCTCAGATGAAGAAATACAAAAGGCAAAGAAATAGATGAAAAATTTTCAACATCACTGAATATTAGAAAGATGCAAATTAAAACTGAGATTTCATCTCATCCAGAAAGATTGGCTATATCAAGAAATCAGCCAAGGGGGCTGGGGATTTAGCTCAGCGGCAAAGCGCCTGCCTGGCAAGTGCAAGATCGTGAGTTCGGTTTCCGGTACTGGAGAAAAACCAAAACCAAAAAAAAAAAGAAATCAGCCAATAACAAATGAGGGTGGGGCTGTGGGGAAAAAGGAACCCTTCTCCGCTGTTGGTGGGAGTGTAGACTGATGCAACCACTATAGGAAGCAGTGTGGAGATTCCTCTGAAACCTAGGACTGCAGGTTCCATTTGACCCCACTATTCCTCTTCTGGGTACCTTCCTGGAACAACTGAAAACATCATACCACAGCGATATATGCACACCCATGTTTAGAGCAGTAGTTTGTAATAATTAAATCTTGGAAACAACACAAATGGGCATCAATTGAGGAATGAATAAAGAAGATATTTTTTATATATAATGGAGCATTACTCAGTCACAAAGAAGGATAAATTTCAGACACTTCTAGGTAAAATGATGCAACTTGAGTCAGACTCTCAAGTGAAATAAATTGGTCTAACATGCATTGTCTCCCTGGTATGGAAAATTTGAAGAGTAAATAAAGACCAAAATGTACACTACATATTGTACACCAGAAATTATTGAAAAAGAAGAAAGAACTAGAGTGAGGGGAGGGAGAAGAGAAGGAAGGAAAAAGAGAAAAACTATTTAGTAAAAGGATAAAGGGGAAACAAAGCTTTGTAAATAGGGAAGGGAACCAGGCATGAAGGAAAGAGGGGGGGTTGGGAAGAAAGAAGAATCAAACTATGTCATGTACGTGTACAAATTCCCTATGATGAGTATGATCATTATGTATATCTAAAATGTATCAATAAACTTACCTTTAAAAAATAAACTTGTGGCAACTTACCTAACAACAAAAAATGATTTCAGGGAAAAGATCAAATCTAAAATGTTATCAGAAAATTATTGCCTAATAAAGACTAAAGGCCTGAAGAATGCTCTTCTAAGACCCGTTGTTAAATCTCAAAAACATTTTATGTTTATGGCTAGTAGAATTTCTAAGTATCTGAAGGTCATAAATCCTCTAAATTAATTAATAGGTCATTTTAAGAGTCTCAGGGGAATGATCATACAGGAACCTCACAAAATAAAGAAATGCAAATGTGATTCTTAATATGGTGGGATTTATATATTAAAACATAAGAAACCCACAAAGTTTTATATAGCCATAGTATCAAATTGTGGTAAAGAATACAAAGACAGTAAAAATGAAGAGAGTTTTGAACTTTCAATTGTCTTGACCAATTGATCAAATTGAGAAAATGACTCATCTGCAAAGAGTGCCTATGTCTATGGATAAGGAAGGATTATAAGAAGGTGGGAAAAGAGCCTCATAGGCCAGAGCCATTGAGAATCATTCTTATGAAATAGAACTGTATTTTACTCAAGAGAAGGGAATAAGTTCCCAGCTGAATTTCAGAGTTGTTCTGGATCTTATGTGACTGCAATGTACCTTATTGTCCCTTTTCCAAGAAAGAAAAATACTGCAAGCATTCTATGCCAATTTCACCATTATAGTGTTAGGATCAAACAAACTACTGGTATTGGCCTTTAAAAGAATAGTGCCTTCCAACTCCTATTCTTTGAAATATTAAATCTATGAACCCAGGCACTGTAATATGAGAAATTTTAAAGAACTCCATGGAGAGGAATTGAAATTCACAACCAACAGTCTTTAACTAATTTCTTGACCACAAGTCAACATAGTCTTGCCAGCCATGTAAGTGAGCCATCTTGGAAGTATGTCCTTCAACTAATGAAGCAATTTAGTTGGCAATTTCTGAATGAACCAGGGACAAACTATTCTCATAAACCAGCCCTAAATTGGAGATTTATAGGCAAAGTAAATCATTATTGTCATTTTTTAAGTTACTAGGTTTTAGAGGACATAACTTTTGCTATACTTTTATATGTTTTATTTAGTTAGAACAGTTTTTTTTTATTTTAGAAATAAAAGGAGGAAAATACTAACAGATCAACAACGTTTTACAAAATAGCAAAGGATCAGCACAGACATCGCAGAGTTACAAACAGAGTGGTAGGGAATTAACAATGCTTATTGTATTACATATTGATATCTTCAATGTAGTTTCTCATGAACACACATATAGAAATACAAAGCTAATCAACCAATGCCTCACTGACAGTTTCTTTCAGCAAGGAAATACAGGACAGTAGAGCACCTGTGTTAACTATCCTGCATATACTTATATACAAACTTTCAATAGACATTTATTACCTAATGATTGTATACTAATTACTATGTCAAGAATATATATAACAATAGGATAAGTCAGTACATGGGTAGGATAAGTTCTCACACCAGTAGTAGTCTCATGGAAGACATAAGATATGTGAGTAATTACCTGAACAATGCAGAGCTCATGAAGAAGCAGACATGAAGCTTAAATTTCTACGGTGTTTGAAAAATGGAAAACAAGAAATAATTTAAACAAGTTAAAAACATTAAACAAGTGAAAAAGCAAAAGATTTCAATAGTGTACAGAGCTATATAATGGGCAAACAGGATAATAGCCCTCTCAGAGGAGAAATTTTGGCCGCTACACCATCACAGAACTAACCTTTATGAGGTTTCCCTCCTAAATCATTCAGTAGAAGAATGTGATGGCCAGTGTTATAAAGTCAGTTTACCTCCCACCATCATTTTATGAAATGGTGCTTGTAGTAGAATGATAGGCAATATGGCCATTCTTCTATAACTGAAAATTAATTTTCTGTAGAAGAATTGAAAATGATTTTTCCTAAGTAATATTAACATATTATTACCATAATCTCATTTAAAATAATTTTAACTCTTCAGTATTTCTACTAGTAAAAAGAAACTCAGAAAGAAACAGAAAATTTGATCCATGAAATAAGATAGGAAAGTTTTAAATTGCATAAATGTCAAAATGTTGCACAAAATGTTCTGTACAATAGTGTTGGACACAAAACTCAGCCACTCTTTATGGGCAGTTGATGCAGGTGTGGAGTGGAAAATCCACTTCTAGAACTCATTTAATTACCATTCCTTTCTGCAGTGCAGGCTTTAATTGTCATAATGTCTACACATTCTGTACATGGAAATAAACTCTCCAATACACAGTGGTTTCTAGTTTTTAATACATGTGAAATAAAGCAGCAGTACTCTGGTGAATTATATGTGTTATCCTAATTAGGATAGTTTCTCTGCTTCACCATGGTAAGGTTTAATGGAATACAGTACTGAGGAAGTTAAATTCATCAAGGAAATCTGGAAAGTAGCAGCAGGATGCCAGTTAATGTCTCAGATCATTCGATAATTATAAAACATGTAAAAATCTGTGACACTCTGATAATCATTTGAGTGTATAAAAAGAAACATAACAAAGTGTTAAAATTTTAAAAAGAGAACATAAAGTTGTGAAAAAATAGAGTTAAATAATTTAGATTAATTTCTCCAGGGAAAAGTTCCCCTGTGAATTGTGGAAAGATCCATAGATGGACTTTAAGCGCTATAAACTCCTTATACAGTAAGTATTTTTCATATTAATGAGAAGAACTCATTTACTGGATGCATAACTTTCAACAGATCCTCAAATACCTGTGTGTTGTAATATATGGCCTAGAGTGATTAAGTCAATTTTCTATGATTATAACCATGGTCATGCTAACTATCTCATTCTTGATACAGATAGTAGCTTCCTGAAAATCTGCTTTTTAAAAGTAAAAGAACTTGACTTAAATAAGAGAGGTAGTATAACCTCAGGAAGAAGTTATTGAAATGCTCAATGATTCATCTCTCTGTCCCCTTCACCCAGAATAAGGAACTACTTTGATATCTGGCTCCGGGAGACAAGGGACCAGAGAAAATTGGTATCCGATTTCACCTGATAAATACAAGAAACAGGAGACATTCATAGGACAATGGATGCACCTTGAAACCATAATATTAAGTTGAATAAGTCAGACACACAACCATAAATATGATGTAGTTTCTCTTTTATGGGAAACTCAAAGCAGATATATAGATGATAGATGATAGACAGACAGACAGACCAATAGATAGATAGATAGATAGATGATAGTTAGATAGATACATGGATAGATAGATAGTAAACAATAAGATAGATAAATAGAAAGTAGGGAGATCTCCTTTCCCATACCTCATGGAGCTAGCAACTGGCCGAGCTGCAGGAATTCAAGTGGCTGTCTTCTCCCCACTACATCAGTGGGACAAGGTGACCAGGGGAATACAAGCCACACAGCAGGATACTGACTAGGGCACACACTATAGACTGGCAGGACTGGGGAGGTGGAAAAGTCTAAAGCAACATTAACAGTATGAGCCAACAGGTGGTAAGTTAGGTAAACTAACACTGTGCTTGGGGACAAAGCTGCATGAAATAGAAGCAGGCAGGTGGAGCTGGCTGTTCTGTTTCTTTTTCTTGATTTTATTTTATTTTTATCTTCTTTTTGTTTTCCATTTTTCTTTTCTTTTGTCAGTCTTCTTTTCTTTGCTTTTCTAAATGGCTGGGGAGAACTATAGCCACAATTAATCCCATCCTCCAAACCCAGAGACCAAGTTCAGACAATTCCTTGTTTATTTCTTGTGTCTTTCTTTTCTGCCCTCTTCTCTAGTTTCCAGAAGCTTGCATGATCATCCTTTGTCCTCCAGCCTGACTTCTACTTCCTTTCCAGTTATCTTTGTTTTATCAGCTATTCTTCTTAAGGTTTTCCACCACAGGGAAGAATCACTCTACGGAGGGGAAACACTTGGCATACAAGCTCCAAATTTATGGTTGGTTCT
>NW_004955468.1:10361050-10362123 GCF_000276665.1 Chinchilla lanigera | reverse complement strand
GATGCTATTGTTATTGTTAATTATATTACTTTAGCTAGGATGTTATATCTATTGCAATCAGTTGTTTTCCTTTTGTAACAATACTGGGAAGCAGTGGGGTAATAACCTCACCACAGCTCAAAAGCAAAGGACTGGGGACTAAGCCAAACAGATGCAAACATCCAACTCTTAATTAATTGGAAAGATAGGATATTGGGACAGACAAAAATCAAACACCTACTACACCCAGACATCACTGAAAAACAGACTTTTCCTAGAGGGACCTTGATACTGTTGATATTGCTACCTACAAACAAAAACTTACAAGGATCAACACGGAAAACAAAATTAAATTTTTTTAAATAGAAAATGATGAGATGCAGAAGCAAAATAGGTAGACTTCCAGCCTATCCAGCATAAGTCCAGAAGAGATCATAATGGGTGAAAATAGAAGACACACACCTGAAATTTCTGAAATGATAGCAAGCAAAGTAAAGAAACAAATCCATGAGACTGTGGAGAAAATCAGATCAGAATAATCTCACAGGTAAAAAAGAAAGAAAGGCTAGGTGTGGTGGTGCATGCCTGTAATCCCAGAACTCAGAAGGCTGAGACAGGAGGATCATCATGAGTTTGAGAACAGCGTGGGTTGCAAAGGGAGATCAAGGCTGGCCTGAACTACATAGTAAGACCCTTCCTCAGAAAGACAAAAGAAAGAAGGTATATATATATATATATAAACACATACACATAAGACAGCTAAGATAATTGTACTATTAATTTATATTTCTACTGAAAGTAATAGTTAATACTTAATCTTTTTTTACTAATTTTACATGGTTATATCTAGTAATCTGAACAACTACTGTGAAGATAACAATATGCAATATAATAATCATTGTTGATTTTCTATCACTTTATTTTGAAATTCTGTATTGTTTTTAATGCTCTTTTCTAATTTTTATTCTCCTTAAAATAAAAAAAAGTGACAACCATAATGAAGGAATTGCTCAGCAAATCTAAAGTAGACATAAATTAAAAAAAATAGAGGAGCATAGGGAAATGATGAAAATCTTGAATGCACAATATAATCA
>NW_004955468.1:10352481-10359980 GCF_000276665.1 Chinchilla lanigera | reverse complement strand
TCTAAGTAAGTACTTTAAAAATGATAATATGCAATGTATTAACTATTGTTATTTTTCTATTATTTTGTTATGAAATTCTCTTTTGCCTTTTTTCAATAGAATGAAAAGGTAGGGAAATCTTTTTTCAAGTCAATTGTGAAGAAAGAATGGAGAGAGGGAGAGAAAGGGGTGGAAAAAAGAATTGAAGAAAAAATAAAAATAGACCTTTTGCAAGTGGGAAGGTGACCAAGAATTGGATAGAACAGAGAGGGAGAAGAGGGATCAAGGATGAAACACAAAACCAATTAATTCCCCATGAGAAATGCATTATCTATACGCTACAAACATGTACTAATTTTATCAATAAATTTTAAAACAAAACAAAAGACTTCTTAAAAGAAATTAATGAGTCTGTGGCTATTAGCCTGAAACACAGTTATACAAAGATGTCTGTTCTTCACCTGTCTATGGGTGTAATCCTCAGGATATTCCTTAATTTTTCTTTTGGAGTAGGTATCGACAAATTGGGAAGGAAAAAATTATTCTAAAATTGGGTAAAAGGGAATTTTTGCAATAAGACCTCCAGGAGATAAGTGATCCAGATAGATGATGAGTTCTCAATATCAAGATATCAATATGTAATACAATAAGCATTGTTAATTCCCTACCACTCTGTTTGTAACTCTGTAATGTCTGTACTGATCCTATGCTATTTTGTAAAATGCTGTTGGTCTGTTAGTATTTTCCTCCTTTAATTTCTAAAATAAAAAAAAAGAAACAAATTCACAAGCTTTCAGCCAGAGATAGCATCAATTGTATCACAAAACTTGTGGTATAAATTCCCAGTACAACAAAGCATGGCAATAGCGATCATGCAAAACCTCCCTGTACCCTCATTTCCCTCCCAAGTGTAATGCATGAGAAGCCAGTAACTGAGCCAAGCAATGACAGAAGTGGCTATTGGCAAAATTAATATGTACTTCACCTTGTTCCAGGTAGACTTCCATGTTTAATGAAGACTAACACCAGAGAAAGGGGGAAATTTTATTTCAAATTAAATTTAGACTTGTAACATGGCCCAGGCATATAAATTTGACAGGCTCTTTTCAGAGTCTATCTGAGAAGCTGAATAACATGGTCTTGCAGGTCAGACTCAAAGGGACCAGATGAAAAACACATTTTATAACTTACATTTCAGACTCCTTATTTCAATGAATCAGTTAGAGATAGCTATAATAAAAGCATCATTCTTTAATTAAGAATTTAAAATCCAATAACATTTTAATTCTATGGTTTTAGAGGCCCTCTCTTGCCCAACACCTTTTTGATAGCAAGTTGGACATCCTTGTTTCTGAGGCTATACACCATGGGGTTTAGTAGAGGAGTGACAATGGTATATGTCACTGTCACAAGCCTGTCCTTGTTGGACACATAGCTTGCCGTAGGCCTCAGGTAGATGAAGGAAGCACAGCCATAATGAACAACAACAACGGTGAGGTGAGAGGCACAGGTGGAAAAGGCTTTCCTTTTGCCCTCTGCTGATGGAATCTTCAGGATAGTCCTCAGAATGCAGAGATAAGACACACAGATAAAGAAAAAGGGAACCACAAGCACAAGAACCCCACAGATGAATATGACAAACTCATGAGCGTCTGTCTTTGTACACGCCAGACGAATGACTGGAGAAATGTCACAGAAGTAGTGGTTGACTCTGTTGGCACTACAGAAAGGGAGGCTGAAAACTAAATTTACGACTATTAGTGAAGCCAAGAAGCCTCCAATCACGCAGGAAGTTGCCAGTTTCCCACATACCCACCAACTCATAAGAATGGGGTAATGCAGAGGGTGACAGATGGCAGCATAGCGGTCATAGCCCATGACACCTAAGAGCAGGCAGTTGGTAATAGCGAATCCAAGGAAGAAGAACATCTGAGTAGCACAACAGGTAAAGGAGATTGTTCTGGCCACAGAAAGTAGGTTGATGAGCATCTTGGGTAGGATGACAAAGGTATAGAATGTCTCAGATGTTGAGAGAATGCCAAGGAAGAAGTACATTGGTGTGTGGAGCCTTTGATCTAGACGTATGACACTGATAATAGTGGCATTGCCGCTAAGGATGACCAGGTATAGAAAGAGAAAAACCACAAAGAGAGCAAGCTGAAGTTCACCAAGGCTTGAAAAACCCAGCAGCAAGAATTCAGTGACCGTAGTGAAGTTGTCTGCCAATACCTGCAGAATAAAAACAAAGAAGACACTTTCAAGTACATCACAAAAGAACGTGGGGCCTGTGTTCCTTTCGGGAGAGCTAGGAAGAACACTGCGTTTATCTTTTCGAGCTTCCAGTGCCCTCTCCTATTTTAGCTTATAGTCCCTTTCTGTCTCTTGAAAGGCAGCAAAAACACATGTTATTCCATTCTCCAATACTCTGATTTTCTCTTCCACTTTTGAGATCCTTTCTGGATACATTGGGTCCATCAGAATAATGCAGCCTAGTTTCCAAATCTGAAAGTTAGTAGACTCTATCTGCAACCATAATTCCCCCTTTTAAGAGTGCCATTTATCGGGGCTGGGGATTTATCTCAGGGGCAAAAGCGCCTGCCTGGCAAGCGCAAGGTTGTGAGTTGGGTTCCCGGTACTGGAAAAAAGCCAAAAAAAAAAAAAAAAAAAGAGTGTAATTTACCATATTCTTAGATTCTGGGGATTAGAACATGGACATCTTTCAGTGTTCAATATTTTTCCCACTACATCTAGTAAAAAAAAAAATCCAAAAACACAATGAGGAAAACTATTCATTTCCAGTAGCATAAAAATTTGGTAATAAATTTAATTTAAAGAAAGGCAAGACACATACATAGAAAATAATTATAATTATTTTCATTATAATTTTGTATCCCTTGACATTGTTGAGACATAAATGTTTTGATTAAATGAAGAATATCTACATTAATTACATAAAAGACAATAAAATAAGGTCAATTCCTATCAGTTGACCTATACATTCAACATAATAATTATCAACTGTTAGCAGGTACTTCTTGTAAAGATAATCATAAAATTTACATAGAAAGGAACCACAATAACCAAAATAATTATAAACAGAAGAATAAAGATGGAGGATTTATACCTTCTGACTTCAAAACTTCCACTAAAAATAGAGTAATCAAGATCATATAATACCAGCATAAAGATACACATGTATGCCGATGGGCAGAATTAGGAGCCCAGAAATTAAACACTCCAAAAATTATCTATTATGAAAGTAAGAGGTACACTAAAGATGGTAAAAATTTACTTACAAAAATTATTTACTTATAGTCAAAGTATATGAATAATTCTTACAATTAAGTATAGGAATTAACATCCAGCTCAAAAACATGGGAAACTTAAAAAGGTCCTTTACCAAAGTCTAGCAATGGGTCATTTGGGTGTGAAAATATTCTCAATATCATTAGTTATTAGGAAAATGAAAATTAAAAGCCATAATGAAAGAACTGTTTGCATGCACCTGAGTGACTATAGCTGAAAAGATAGACACTTCAAGGTACTGGTGAAGATGTGGAATAATTGAAATCCTCCCAGTTGCTGGTAGAAATGAAAAATAAAGCACTTTAGAAAACAATATGGCATTGTCTGAAACTGCTAAACATAAACATCACACGATTCTTCAATTTTTATTGTATCAACAGATCAGAGTTGTACATATTTATGGAATTCTACATAATGTTATAATTTTCCAATATAGTGTATAATGACTAAATAAAGATTGTTAATAGACCTACCACCTCAAATATTTATCAAGTTTTGTGATAACACTTGAATTTTATTTCTTTTAATATGTTGAAATGTACAATACTCAGTTATCTATATACAATCTATTGGGCAATTTTTTAAAAAGAACATCCCTAGAAATCTAGCAAATATAAATGAAGACTGTCCACACAAAGCCTTCTCTGTGAATGTTCATAAGGCATTACTCATAATGATGAAGAAAAAGAAGCCGTCCAAATGTCTCTCAACTTATGAATGGATAATCAAAATTTGGTATCACCAAAAAAATGAATGCTACTCAGCTATGAAAACTTAAATATTAGTATATACCACATCATAGATGATCTTCAAGAAGAATTCTTCTAAATCAAAACAGCCAAGGAAAAAGACTAAAACCTTCTGTTTATATACAATGCAAATTATATTTATATAAAATATCCAGCAAAGATAAATCCACACAGCAGTAAGAGCAGATTAATGATAGATTTGAACTGAAGGTAGAATGCAATTTGACTAGAAATAGAAAACACATATTTTGGACTTAATACAATATTCTAAAATTTGATTATAGTGATGGTTACACTCTGCTATTAATGTTTAAAATTGAAATGGTTTTATCCTATGGTATATTTTAAACAGTTGGAGGAGGAATTTAGAGATCATTTTGGTTATTTCACTTGTGTGTGTGTGTGTGTGTGTCTTTTAATCACTAGATGGGAGGCTTTAGGGTGTTAGGATTTATTTAATAGTTGCCATGGTATTCTTCTCCACGATCTTTATTGCGTTCCTAGAAAACATCACAGATCATAAAAGTTTGTAAAAGCTGGGCGTGGTGGTACACGCCTGCAATCCCAGCACTCGGGAGGCTCAGACAGGAGGATCGTTGTGAGTTCAAGACCAGTCTGGGCTACAAAGTGAGCTCAAGGCCAGCCTGAACTGCACAGTGAGACCCTGTCTCAAAAATACAGAAAAACCCAAAAAGTTTGTAAAACTAACTATGAATCACTAATTATTTGCATTTTCAGTCCGGTAATATTTACCATGCCAGCAAAGCTCAGTTATATCTCTGACTCTCAATCAAAAATAGACATGGATACACACACAAAAAGAAATGTGTGCTAAACTAATATAAGGAAAAAAACTAATTTAATGTCAGGTAATTTTCTTATAATGATAAACATTCTATAATTTTTAAAAAGTCTGTATACATGAATGTGGAATTGGCAAAAAGTTCTATCAAATTCAGTATAGAGCGAAATGATTTACATTCTCAGTTATGAATATTTATTTCATTTGTTCTCTTTGAAAACAGCAATATTCAACATTCAATAATGTTGAAGAAAAACAAACTGATTTTGATGGATTATTTGTATTTACATACTTCAGTCACTACTTTCTGAAGTGTTCAAAATTGTTCAAATATTCTTTTCCCTTCACTTCTGTTATCCATCATCAGCTCTGTCTAGATAAATGTGGATTCTATCGTCCCTGTAGAACAAGCCATGGTCTGCTTTACTGTCCCTGAATTTTGGTATATAAATTGCATATATTCCAGGGGGCCATGAAAAGCAATGCAAATTGAAGTTTGGAACTTGCAGTAGTTTTTCTGCAGTTAAAGGGCAGAGAAAAATACAATTCTTTTGATTTTCTACCATAAATAAATGAAAAGTTATTAGAGATGACAAGAATACCTTTTAGCTATGTAGAATTCTATACAGTAGCATTAACTTTTAAACCTGACCTCAAGTTTTAACAAGTAGATATAAAGAATATCTTAAAGTCCTTTGTATGAATCAGTTAACAAGTATTGGGTGGGAAAAACAGATTTTTGATCAAGGGAAAAAGAAAAAAACCAAAGCTATATGAAGTAAGACACTGGAACATAAAAGAAAGGGAAACTACAGATTTGAATCAAACCATATTAACAGAGTTAAAATAACCCCTCAAAAAAGAAGACATGACAAAAGAAAATAACGAAAACAAAACTGGACACAAACAGAAGAAAACATTACCCATACTAATGAAATGTAATTAAGCAAAATACAGGTATACTTTTAAGAGATTAGGAAGTGATAGTCATAGAAGAAAAACAGGCAGTTCTAATATGGCATTAATGGGGTAATAAGCAAATCCCCTATTGTAAACTATTAAAGAAAACTCTCCTGAAATAAGACTTGTACCTGTATATGAAATTGATCCATCATCTTTTCATCTATCTCATATTCATGATTATCAAAATATTTATCAACATTGAGCAAAAAAGTTACATAAGACATATCTTAGTCAGATTATTAAATGTAAGAAAAAGTATCTGTAACTTTGACCAAAACTATTGGTAACTAACAATAAAAAGAAAATTGTTTTCTTTGGAAGCAATATACAACGTTGCTTCCAAGGATAAGGATAAGAGTGCTTCCAAGGATAAGAGTGCTTATAGGATAAGAGTGTTGAGATCTTTAAGATATTCAAGGAAGAGAACACTGACCAAGGAACTGCATGCATAGACTACTATACTCAAATAGGAAAAATATGCAAGAATGTTAACTAGCTTTTTCTCGATGAGTTACCTAAATCAAGAGTTCCATTCACTATGAGATGTATGGTGGACTTTCCAAGGAAAAAATTAGTGGTAGGTTAATAAATACAGCTACTAGATAGTAAACAAATCTAAGTAAACAATAAATAACACCTAACTGAATGAATACGGCAAATTTAATAAATGTACATACCTATAAATCCAAGCCCAAAATAAATGAGAAAGAGTTAAAACATAACATGTAAATATTATGTTCTTGACAAAGTGACAACTATACAGTAAAAAGTGAAGAGAGAAATGACAAAAGAAAGCTTTGTTATTGTTGCCTAAATAATAAATGAAACTTAGACAAACCAAAAAGTACATGCTAAAAAGACTGAAGAAAAAATCAGAGATGTTTTCAAAGCAAAACTTCCTCTATGTATTATGTGACATGTCTATAATAAAATGAACCATAAACACTGAAAATTAGAGAGAAGTGGAAATTTGAAAAACATAGACAAACCAATTTAACATGAGTCATGATCTTGCTACTTAAAAATTTAAAAATTAAGTCAGAACCAATAAGTGAACAACTGAAAACAACAAAATATATTTTAATGCTAATATATTTCACAGTGAAATTGTTATCTACTATGCATACTCAAAAATATAGGTGCAACTTTTGTAAGAAAGAAAATATAAAATATATACAAAGAAGAAACAAGCAGACACTAATAATGGATAGCATAAATACTACTATTTAAATACTAGTATCTATATACAATTAAATACTAGTATTA
This sequence comes from Chinchilla lanigera, assembly GCF_000276665.1. Taxonomy (NCBI): domain Eukaryota; kingdom Metazoa; phylum Chordata; class Mammalia; order Rodentia; family Chinchillidae; genus Chinchilla; species Chinchilla lanigera. The sequence continues at coordinate 10,352,915 of NW_004955468.1, read as the reverse complement.
AACACTAGTGTCTATATACAGTTGTTTAGAAAAAATGAAGAAAAAAATAGAATGAAGTATTTGAGGCCTAAATAGCAAAATCAGTAAAGTATATTTTGTAGAAATATATTGAACTTACATGAAATATTGAAGAATGTAGACTTTGAGGTCACATCAAAAATTTCAACAAGTGTTGCAAAGGAGAAAGTATACAAACAATAGTTCTTAATTTTAAGCACTATAAGCTATCAATGGATAGAAAAATAAAAGGTATCTATGAAAGAAGTTTTGAATACGTTTTGGGTGAAAGAGGAAATACAAAAGAAACTGAAAAGTGTTAATTAATTGACATAATTACACTGTGCATATTTGAACAAGTGGCTAAGTTTAAAGCAGTGATTTTAGCAAAATTTGTACCTCAATTATTAATATAATTAAAAATTTAATAAAATGTT
>NW_004955468.1:10349137-10352376 GCF_000276665.1 Chinchilla lanigera | reverse complement strand
GAAAGATCTTTTCATATGTTAAGAAAATGCAAAAAATTCTTAGATTTGAAAACCTGTGTCATTGCATTGAAAATCTGCAAAGTAAACATGGTGGAATATCAGAAGAGTAAATAAAATATTGAGTATAAAATAATACATTTATACATGACAAAAGCACAACCAGAAATATTAGACAGCACACAACAAATGAAAAATTACCAAAAAGTGTTCTTACTAGCAATAAACATATAGATTGATTAGAAATTAACTAAAACTTACAACATTGGATGTATGCATAAGGTTTTAAAGTAGAAATGGAACGCATGAAGCAAAACAGTGCAAGCGAATAGAGGTGTGGATATAGAATTTATAAAATAATAAGCTAAACAATGAAATCATTAATCTTATCAAAAATTAACTTTCTTTATTTCTTCAGACCCTTTGATTTCCATATCTGGTGATTTTGTCATGAGTCATTCTTCAAAAGGGCAGGAACTATGAAATTTGAAGAGAATCGGCATTTCTGAAAAGGAAAGTAAATATCTCATGGCACTGTTTGTTTTTTGACATATTTGCCTTTCTTCTTTCATTCTCAGGCTGAAGGAGAAATAGAAGAGACAGATTTACTTCAGGCAGGGAGCTACAGATTTTTTTAACCTACACCCATATTGGCTTCAAAAGGGGATTAGAGGAGATTATTGTACAGAGTTATTTAGGACACAGAATAAGAGACATACAGGAACATATGATGCGGTGAACATTGGAACAGTTTGCAGAAGGTGAGAAGACGTAAAGAGAAAATATAGCAAAGCGTGTGTAGAAATAGTTCAGGTGACTAGTGACAACGATAGGGGTGTTAAAATATGCATTTAACCAAGTACTTTCTTACCCAAAATCCTATAATGAGCCCTGCAGGACTTACAACATTTCAAATTTCTTAGCAGAAAGAAAGAGAGAGAGAGAGAAGTGAGAAAAGGAAAGAGAGAGAGAGAGAGAAAGAGAGAGACAGACAGAGAAAGAGAGAGAGAAAGAAAGAAAGAAAGAAAGAAAGAAAGAAAGAAAGAAAGAAAGAAAGAAAGAAAGAGAAAGAGAAAAAGAAAGAAAGAAAGAAAGAAAGAAAGAAAGAGAAAAAGGAAAAGGAAAACTGAAGAAAGCTGTTGATTATTAATACTCCAAATTCATCTCTTTCAGCTCCCAGATTAAATATCAATGTTTAATCAGATAGAAATTCACATAGTTCATTAAGCATATAGCAGGACCTGTCATATAAAAACAATGTTTTGCCTGTATTTGGGCAGATGTTCAGATCTTTCAAATTATTTTCTCTCAAATCAAATTCTGGCTCTTTCAATTTAACACATAATTATTGGGTATATTCTAAATCCCTGAGACTTGATTAGGGATTTGGAAAACATTATGGAACTAAAAATATCTTTTTTCTCATGAAACATTCATTATACAAATTCTCACATTTTACAGAAACCTATATAATGATCCTCTTTGCACAATGTAATTTGAAATCTTACAAAGCAAAAACCAGATTGTTGTTTGTTTGAGAAAATTTTATGCTCTGGGAATCATTTAATCATGTCCATGTTTTGACCTCATCAACATCAGAGTTCTTAGTATATAAAAATATTCAAAGTCTGTATGGGAATACCAATGACTAAATAAATTAACACATGAAAAAATAATTGCAACGGATTTATAGCTATTTTTTCATGTAGCTGTAAAGATGCTTCTAGCGAACATGAAAGATGATGATATTTGTAATGCAGAAAATAATAGACTTGGAGCAAAAAAAGACATAAATTCACAATTTTCCTTTCAACATTTTACTCAAGCACATAATTTAATTTTCCCAAATTTGAGTTTTCTTTCTAAAAGTTTGGAAATTATGAGGATTAATAGTGTATGTAAAAAATAGTACAGAATTATAGATAAAAAACCTTAGTAAAATATTTCCTTCTTTCTTTCATTCCTTCCTTCCTTCTTCTGTTAATTCCTTCCTTCCTATCTTCCTTCTTTGCTTGCTTGCTTTCTTGTTAATAATAGAAACAGGTACTGTGGGCTAGGGATTTAGCTCAGCGGCACAGTGCCTGCCCGGCAAGTGCAACGTCGTGAGTTTGATTCCCAGTACCGGAAAAAAAAAAAAAGAAATCGACTGAAACAGGCACTGCAATCATTCTAGGTTAACAATAATGTTGCTGTTAATACCCAAACCTGGGCACAATCTTGTCTACTCCTCCAGATGCTTTCCCCTCTATTTCCCTCCAATTCTTCACTATCATGTATTTGAACACCCAAATTTTAAAAAGATCTCAACAATTTTGGAATGAAACACAAGTGGAAAGGCATAACTAGTTGTCATCTTGAGATAGCCTAAGTGTATTCCAAAGAGTTCAAATCATTTAGTTTCTTCAGTCCACTTATGAAATTCAGAAGATTGAATCTCAAAATGAAAGAATTTCACCTTCCCCAAAACCTAGGCCTGGTGTATAGAAGAGTACAATTGTCCTGTCTCCAAATCATAGCTTAACACCTTTATGAATACGTTTAAGTAACGTGCCACAACTGGCACATTCTCAGTACATTATATGTCTTCCTCTTGTTCACTGAAAAATTTCAAACCAGCAACAAAAGACTTACCAGTTTACTCAAAAAGGTTGTCATTTTTCCTCTATATGGCCTGGCCAGTTATACCCTAATGACTCTTACTAATAAGCTCTTTTTTCTAGTTACCAGCATTCATGTCAATGGTCTAATTGGTAATTTTATTACCCAGTACCTTAGAGAGCCACTACTATATTGCTTCTGACAAAAATTCAGCCTCTACTCAGTTAGCAACTGTGATCCCAGGGGTACATGGACTTCAAGTCTCTTTTGCCAAGTAATAAATCATAGACTGGACTCAGGAAAGTATTTCCTTACCTGCTTTAGACTCCTTAAAGATAAGAGTCATTCCCTCATGAGACCACTGGACAGTACCAGAGAAGAACTGATAAAGCTCTTCCTTGGTCTTTTTCCTATAGCTTCTGACTTATGTACTTTGGTTAGAAGTAACAAGGTCCTTACTCTTTGTCTCTTAACCTATAGACTGTATTCCAAGGGGAGAAATAGATTTTGAGAAATGACAGATAAAAGATCGATGAGGCCTTCAGATCCAGTGATAGCAACAAAGGGCACAAGTGGGAGTTGGACATCATATGGGAGTACTCAGTTGCAGAACCCAGAAACATCATAAATGCATTTTTGAGGCT
>NW_004955468.1:10347161-10348482 GCF_000276665.1 Chinchilla lanigera | reverse complement strand
CAAGTCCAGGAGACATCAACACAGAAGAGCCTGGAAGTCATACACCTGAAATTTCTGAAATGATAGCAACTAAAGTAAAGAAACAACTCCATCAGGCTATAGAAGACATCAGCTCAGAAATAATGTTCAGATGAGAAAAGAAATGACAATAATGAAAGAAATGTTCAACATATACAAAGATGACGTAGACAAGAAAATAGAAGAGCATAAACAACTCAGTGAAACCTTCCGGGAACAATATAGAAAAGAACTAGAAGGTATGAAACAGATGCAAACAGATATCCAGAAAACTCAAAATTACATTGAAAGCTTGCAAAACCTCCTGAACAAAGCTGAAGATAACCTTTCAGACTTTGAAGACAGCAAAGCCACCAATGTACATGAAAAGATGGATCTCTTAAAAACAAGGAACCAAGAAATAACAATTCAACAACTGCAATATGAAGCAAAGACAAACAATGTCAGATTAGTAGGTATTAATGAAACAGCAAGTGTCAACATAAATGACATAGGAAGACTATTTGCAGAAATAATAGCAGAAAATTTCCCAGGCATGGTAAAAGAATCAAACATCCAGTTAAGTGAAGCACATAGAACTCCAGTTAATCATAAGCAAAATAAATCTACACCCAACAAAAGCTCAGAATATTAAAAGCTGTTAGAGAAAAGAAACAGATCACCTATAAAGGAAACCCTATCGGAATCATGGCAGACTTCTCAACACAAACCATCAAGGCAAGAAGAGCTTGGAGTGAAGTACTTCAGGTACTGAAAGGAAACAACTTCCAACCCAGATTGATGTACCCTGCAAAGCTATCTTTCAAATTTAATGGAGAAATAAAACATTTTCATGATAAAGAACAACTGAAGAAATTCATGAGCACTAAACCAATCCTACAAAGAGTACTAAAAGATATACTAGAAAACAGAACAACAACAGGAAGGAACCAACAAGCACGGCAAGCAATTAAACGGGGGGAAAAGGAGGATCCAACAGCAGGAAAATAGCATGACAAAGATAAGCCAGTACATATCCATTATAACCATCAGTGTGAATGGTCTCAATGCACCAAGCAAAAGAAGCAGACTTGCAGAGTGGATTAGGAAACAAAACCCAACTATACGCTGTATACAAGAAACACATTTAACTCAAAAGGAAATTCAAAGACTGAAAATTAAAGGATGGAAAACAATACTGTACATGACAGGAACCCAGAAAAAAGCAGGTGTAGCTATCCTGTTTGCAGACAACTTGAACTTCAAGCCAAGAACAATCAAAAGAGATAAAGAAGGGCACTACATATTTGTGAAGGGGAAGCTT
>NW_004955468.1:10345471-10346934 GCF_000276665.1 Chinchilla lanigera | reverse complement strand
AGACATGAAAAATGATATAAATAGCAACACAATCATAACAGGGGACTTAAACACACCACTGCTACAAAGAGATAGATCAACTAGACAAAAAATTGGGAAAGAAATAACAGAACTTAACCAAACGTGTGAACATATGGATTTAGTAGACCTTTATGGAGTGTTCCACCCAACAAGATCAGAATACACATTCTTCTCAGCTGCACATGGGACCTTTTGTAAAATAGACCATATACTAGTACATAGAACATGTTTAAGTAAATGCAAAGGATTTTGTGTACTATCAGACCACAGTGCAATGAAATTGGAATTTAATGATAGAAGAAAACACAGAAACTCCATAAACAGTTGGAAATTAAATACCATCCTCCTGAACAATCAATGAGTCACGATGAAATCAAAGTAGAGATTAAACACTATTTACAAACAAATGAAAATGGAGATACACCCTACAGGAACCTGTGGGACACAATGAAAGCAGTGCTCAGAAGGAAATTTATAGCAGTGAACACCCACCTCAGGAAAACAGAACAAGCACAAATAAACAATCTTATGTGACACCTCAAGTTCCTAGAAAAAGAAGAGTAAATCAAACGTAGAGCCCAAAGAAAGTAGGAAATTATAAAGCTCAGAGCAGAAATTAACACAGTGGAGACTACAAAGACAATACAAAAAAATTAATGAATCAAAGAGTTAGTTCTTTGAAAGAATAAATAAAATAGATTAAACCCTAGCCACCCATATCAAAAAAAGGAAAGGAAAAAACTGGAATACATGCAATAAGGAATGAAAGGGTGAAATCACTACAGATCCTGAAGAAATTCAGAAGATCATCAATACTTACTTTGAAAATCTTTACTCTTATAGGATTGAAAACACAGAGGAAATGGACAAATTTCTAGATACATATGAATTACCAAAGTTGAATGAAGAAGATGTAAAACTCCTGAATAACTCAATATCAGCCAGTGAACTTGAGAATGTAATAAAAACCTTGCCAATGAAGAAGAGCCCAGGTCCTGATGGATTCACAGCTCAATTCTACAAGCGATTTAGGGAAGATTTAACACCAATTCTCCTCAAACTCTTTAATGAAATTGAAAGGGAAGGAATTCTTCCCAGTTCATTCCTGAAGGCAAGTATTATCCTGATACCAAAATCAGAGAAAGACCCAACCAAGAAAGAGAATTACAGACCAATTTCCCTAATGAACATACATGCAAAAATTCTCAATGAAATACTAGCAAACAGAATACAACAAGTCATCAAGAAGATTATACACCACGACCAAGTACAATTCATACTAGGAATGCAGAGATGGTTCAATATATGCAAATCAATCAATGTAATACACCATGTCAATAGAGTCAATGAAGGGGCTGGGGATTTAGCTCAGCGGCAAAAGCGCCTGCCTGGCAAGCGCAAGGTCGTGAGTTCGGTTCCCGGTACCGGAGAAAAACCAAAAA
>NW_004955468.1:10341452-10345371 GCF_000276665.1 Chinchilla lanigera | reverse complement strand
TAGCAACACAATCATAACAGGGGACTTAAACACACCACTGCCACAAAGAGATAGATCAACTAGACAAAATTTGGGAAAGAAATAATAGAACTTAACCAAACGTGTCAACATATGGACTTAGTAGACCTTTATGGAGTGTTCCACCCAACAGGATCAGAATACACATTATTCTCAGCTGCACATGGGACCTTCTCTAAAATAGACCATATACTAGTACATAGTACATGTTTAAGTAAATGCAAAGGATTTTGTATACTATCAGACCACAGTGCAATGAAATTGGAATTTAATGATAGAAGAAAACACAAAAATTCCATAAACAGTTGGAAATTAAATAACATCCTCCTGAACAACCAATGGGTCATGATGAAATCAAAGTAGAGATTAAACACTATTTACAAACAAATCAAAATGGAGATACACCCTACAGGAACCTATGGGACACAACAAAAACAGTGCTCAGAAGGAAATTCATAGCAGTGAACTCCCACCTCAGGAAAACAGAACAAGTACAAATAAACAATCTTATCTGACACCTCAAGTTCCTAGAAAAAGAACAGCAAGTCAAACGTAGAACCCAAAGGAGGTAGGAAATTATAAAGTTCAGAGCAGAAATTAACACAGTGGAGACTACAAAGACAATACAAAGAATTAAATAATCAAAGAGTTAGTTCTTTGAAAGAATAAATAAAATAGATAAAGCCCTAGCCACCCATATCAAAAAAAGGAAAGGAAAAAACTGAAATACATGCAATAAGGAATGAAAGAGTGAAATCACTACAGATCCTGAAAAAATTCAGAAAATCATCAATACTTACTTTGAAAATCTTTACTGTTATAGGATTGAAAACACAGAGGAAATGGACAAATTTCTAGATACATATGAACTACCAAAGCTGAATGAAGAAGATATAAAAATCCTGAATAACTCAATATCAGCCAGTGAACTTGAGAATGTAATAAAAACCTTGCCAATGAAGAAGATCCTGGGTCCTGATGGATTCACAGCTCAATTCTACAAGCGACTTAGGGAAGATTTAACACCAATTCTTCTCAAACTCTTTAATGAAATTGAAAGGGAAAGAATTCTCCCCAGTTCATTCCTGGAGGCAAGTATTATCCTGATACCAAAACCAGAGAAAGACCCAACCAAGAAAGAGAATTACACACCAATTTCCCTAATGAATATACGTGCAAAAATTCTCAGTGAAATACTAGCAAACAGAATACAACAAGTCATCAAGATTATACACCACGACCAAGTAGGATTCATACCAGGAATACAGAGATGGTTCAATATATTCAAATCAATCATTGTAATACACCATGTCAATAGAGCCAAGGACAAAAATCACATGATCAACTCCATCTATGCAGAAAAGGGCTTTGATAAAGTCCAACACTCATTCATGTTGAAAACCCTACAGAAAATAGGAATAGATGGCCTTTACCTCAAGCTGATCAAAGCCGTCTATGATAAACCAACAGCTAACATCATACTAAATGGTCAAAAATTGAAAGCTTTCACTTTAAAATCAGGAACAAGACAAGGATGTTCACTGTCACCACTTCTATTCAGTATAATTCTGGAAATATTACCTAGAGCAATTATACAAGAGAGAGAAATAAAAGGAATAAGAATAGGAAAGGAAGAAGTGAAAATGTTATTATTTGAAGATGACAAGATACTCTGCATAGACGATCCCAAAAACTTTACCAAAAGGCTCATGGATTTAATAACGAAATTGAGTAGCATAGCTGGATACAAAGTGAACACTCAAAAGTCAATAGCATTCCTGTACACAATTAACAAACAGACTGAGAGAGAAATTGGGGAAACTACACCTTTGAAAATAGCATCTGAAAAGATGAAATACTTAGGAATCAATCTAACAAAAGAAGTAAAATATCTGTACAGTGAAAATTATACTACTCTGAAAAAAGAGATCAAAGAGGATATCAGAAAGTGGAAAAATATTCCTTGCTCATAGAGAGGAAGAACCAACATTGTGAAAATGACCATAATCCCAAAATTGTTGTACAGATTCAATGCAATCCCAATTAAAGCACTATTAGTATGCCTCACAGATATAGAGAAAACACTGCTAAAGTTCATCTGGATCCAGAAGAGGGCTAGAATGGCAAAACTCTTGGGAAACAAAGGAAAGGCAGGAGGCATCACAGTTTCTCATTTAAAATTGTATTACAAAGCTACTGTGATAAAATCAGCATTGTATTGGCACAAAAACAGACCTGAAGAGCAATGGAACAGATTAGAAAATACAGATACAGCTACAAACATACTCAGTCACCTCATCTTCGACAAAGGGGCCAAACATGTTCAATGGAAAGAAGATAGCCTCTTTAATAAATGGTGCTGAGAAAACTGGCTTTCCACATGCCAAACACTAAAACTAGACCCTACTCTACTGTCCTTCCCTTTCAATTTCATTAAAGAGTTTGAGAAGAACGTGAAAAGTTTTTGCACATCTAAAGAAATCATCAATAAAATAAAAAGAAAACCCACCAATTGGGAAAAAAATTTTAGTCAATTTCCCCTCAGACAAAGGACTTCTATGTAGGGCATATAAAGAATTAAAACAAATCAAGCTTCCCAAATTCTAAGACCCAATCCAAAAATGGGCATCTGAGATGAATACACACTTCTGTAATGAAGAGACACTAATGGCTAATAAATACATGATAAAATGTTCAAGGTCATTAGTCATTCGAGAAATGCAAATTAAAACAACACTGAGGTTCCATCTCACCCCAGAAAAAATGGCTATCATCAAGTAATCAACCAATAACAAATGCTGGCGAGGCTGTGGGGAGAAAGGAACCCTAATCGACTCCTGGTGGGAGTGTAGATTGGTGAAACTACTGTAGAAATCAATTTGGAGATTCCTCACAAAGCTGGGATTGGAAGTCACAAATAACCAAGCTATTCTCCTTCTGGGTATTTTCCTAGAAGAATTAAAGACAACATACCACAGCGATATATGTGCACCAATGTTTATAGCAGCACAATTTGTTATAGGTAAATCTTGGAAACAAGCCAGATGCCCATCCACTGGAGAATGGATAAAAATGTTGTGGTATTTTTATACAATGGAGTATTACTCAGGTATAAAAAGGTAAACTTGTGGCTTTTGTAGGTAAATAAATGCAACTAAAGGCCATACTCATAAGTGAAATAAATCGAGCCCACATGTGTAAACATCATATTGTCCCCTTGGTGTAGGAACCTGAAAGACTAAGTAAAACTCAAAATGTATGATAGACGATAGGAAAAGGAAAGAAATGGCTCAAAGGAAGGAATGACTGGGATGAGGAAAAGAAGAAAAAAGAAAGAAGGAAGGCAAAACATAAATATGTATAGGAATAGCTGAGATTACTGTATTGCTGTTGTCTGATGGTGTATTGAAATGAGCAGTCAATGCTCATGTTTTATGTTCTGATTGACTTTGCACGCTTGTGTCTGGTGGTCTGAGCAACTGATTTGAAGATAACAATATGCAATGGAATTACAATGGTGAACTCCTACCATCTTGTCTAGTGAAACTCTGTATTATCTCTAATGTTTTATTGAAGAATTATTTTCTTATTTTCTTTAATACTTTGAGTAATCTTTCATTCTTACATCTGATAATCTGACCAATGAAGTTGAGGATAGTGATATGCAATGTAACAACCAGTGTTGATTTGTATTAATTTGTCTTGAGACCCTGTATCACTTTGAATGTTCTTGCTTTGATTTGTTTATGTTCATGATACTGGTATGCTGCTACTGTTCTATTTTTTTGTTTGTTTGTTTCTCATGTACTACTCTCTTTAAAATAAAAATTTCTAAGAAAGCATTTTTTAAATTCCCAAGCATGTAGTTTCTAATTTCTGTCATGAGTTGAGCTGTATTCAC
>NW_004955468.1:10320947-10339191 GCF_000276665.1 Chinchilla lanigera | reverse complement strand
TTGGAAACAACCCAGTTGCCCATCCACTGCAGAATGGATTAAAAAGTTCTGGTATTTTTATACAATGGAGTATTACTGAGGTATAAAAAGATAAACTTGAGGCTTTTGTAGGTAAATGGATGCAACTAGAGACCATACTCATAAGTGAAATAAATCGAACCCACATGTGTAAACATCATATTGTCTTCTTCGGGTAGGAATCTGAAAGACTAAGTAAAACTCAAAATGTACGATAGACGATAGGAAAGGGAAAGAAATTGCTCAAAGGAAGGAACGACTGGGATGAGGAAAAGAAGAAAAAAGAAAGAAGGAAGGCAAAACATAAACATGTATAAGAATAGCTGCGATGATTGCTGTTGTCTGATGGTGTATTGAAATGAGCAGTTAATGCTCACAATGTTTTATGTTCTGATTGACTTTACACGCTTGTGTTTGGTGGTCTGAGCAACGATTTGAAGGTAACAGTATGCAAAGGAATTACAATGGTGAACTCCTACTATGTTATCTAGTGAAACTCTGTATTATCTCTAATGTTTTATTGAAGAATTATTTTCTTATTCTCTTTAACGGTTTGAGTAATCTTTCATTCTTACATCTGATAATCTGACCAATGTAGTTGAGTATAGTGATATGCAATGTAACAACCAGTGTTGATTTGCATTAATTTGTCTTGAGACCCTGTATCACTTTGAATGTTCTTGCTTTGATTTGTTTATGTTCGTGATACTGGTATGCTGCTACTGTTCTGTTTTTTTGTTTGTTTGCTTCTCATGTACTACTCTCTTTAAAATAAAAATTTTTAAGAAAGCATTTTTTAAATTCCCAAGCATGTAGTTTCTAATTTCTGTCATGAGTTGAGCTGTATTCACGTGATGCAAGGTCAAATAATTGTTATTCTCTATCTGAAGGAATTAAATCCCTTTGCAGGCAAAGAAGAAAGCGGTGACTTCAGAGTCCCGTGATGGGGGTGAAGGAAGGAATATTAGCAGTATGCATCGCTAGGGGGAAATGTGGAAATAATGATGAGTTAGATTATAGAGACCAGCAACTTCATAGAGAAAGTGACATTTGAATGAAGTTTTGAAATCTGAATAGTGGGCAAAGAATTAACAATAAATCAATTTCAGGAAAATATAAAGCTCAGGAAGTGTTAAACATCGATTTGGAGAGCAATACTTTGGTATGAATTTTAATTTAAAGAGTTATCATATATTTTCAAGTCTATTAGGAACAATTTAATATGGAATGTTGTGTGACAGTTTTATTTTAGAAAATGATGATGACAAAGAATATGAAATCCTTAAATAGTATTCAGGAAGGCTAGACATTATCTAAGTACTTATCATAGTATCTAGTTTAATCTTCACAGGAACCCTAAAACCTTTCAATCAATAGCATGAATACATTCCAGACCACTGGGCTTTATATTCTTATGGAGATCCAAAACAGACAGGATTATACTATGGAAAGGAAAGCAGAGTGTTACAGAGGAACAGTAGAGCCTTTAGAATGTGATGGCTGATTTAATACATAGTGAGAGAATTTAAGAAAAGAAGAGATAAAGATGATTTCTACCTATGTGGCTTGCCTGCCTATGAAGATGGGGTTAATCGTCACCTGAATCAGTGTAAATGTGGAAGAGCTAGCTTGGGGACAGAAAATGGACAGATGAGAAGACCATTCATAAGTTGGGTAGCTTTGTAATGTGAGGTACTATACAGGGAACTGAACTGACAAACATATTTAACGTACAAATTCATACACTGAAGAGAGAGGTGAGAAAAAAGCAGTTGTGCTCCACAGCATAAGGAAAAACAAGAAAAATAGACAGATGAGATTGCATCAAACTTACAAAATACACAGTAAAGGAACAGTGATCACAGTAAAGAGGCAACCTATTGAATGGGAGTAGGCATTTGGTAATCATGCATCTCTTAAAGGGTCTGCATCCAAAATATATGTCACTGAAATTTATTGTTTGATTTCTTGAAATATGACATGGAATTTTAAAAAGCTGAACAATAGAAGCAGAAATAGAATGATAGTAGAAGGCTGTGGGTAGGGAAAAAGGTTTGAGTGATTTGAGGAAATGATGGTCAAAGTGTACAAAAGATCAGTTAATCTAATATGCACCATAATAACATACTTAATAATAGTGTATTGTATACTTGAAATCTGACAATAGATTCCAGGTATTATCATCACATGAAAAATATATATTTAAGTGTGTGTGTGTATATATATATATATATATAGTTGATTTAACCATTACATAATGCATACTTAGCCTAAAATATCGTGTTATACACAGTAAATGCCTAGGATTTTTACCTGCCAATTGAATATAAAGAAATTACACTGGTCTTCTTTGCTTTCCTCCAAAACACTGAGATCTTTCTTGTCTCTACAGTTACCTATATGGTGTTTTGCTCCAATAGAACATCTCCAAATGATGTCTTTTACCTGTGACTCCTTTCAGGTTATACATTAAATGTCAGTTCCTCTGATGAACCAGTTCCACACCATCCAGTCTAAATTAGTTGTCTGTCATTCTTTCTTCTTCTGGTGCCTGCATGTACTCTTCCCTCGGAAACTGAATTTCAACACCTAGTCAGATGTTTTTCTTTGAATGTACCTGCCTACTGGGGGACCCTTGAACCACACCATAATATTTGTGAGGATGCAATGTCAATATACTTTATTCATAGTAAATTTCCAATAGCTAAAGTACTATCTGGAAGTATTATCTGATACATATTTAAGAAAGAATATGAATTTGTTGAAATGATAAAGTATATCTGTGTGGGACAAGAACACAAAGAAAGCAGAACTTAATCCCGTCAGTGATTACAGCAGGCACGAGAGAAGTATAAAGAGGGAGTCGAAACTTATTAAATCATATATGTTAAGGAAAGGAGAGAAGCTATTTTAAAATGAAACAACCGCACATGGGAATATAGCATCATCTCTATTTGGGGGTGAGAAAGTATCTGGTTAGCTTCAGAGTACAGAACTAGGCAAATAAAGGAAATGGATAAGAAAAACTTTGGAAATACAAATTATAGATAGGTAGGCAGACTCCCCCATGATAAATTAAAGCTAATAAAAGGTATTTAACATCATCTTATATGACTAAGGGAATCACTGGAAAATATTTCCATGGGCTTTCTGGCAATTCTGAGACTCCAGCTTTCTTTCTATTGATATTAATTCAAACTCCTTGCTTGAGATTACTTGAAGTATTCTAACAATTTATACAATAGTAGTAGGTCATTTGAAGAGAATTAATAATTAAAATATTGAGGAATAAATGTGGGGGCTAGGAAAAGATAACATGGAAGGATACACATAAGCATAGGACCGAGATAACAGGTTTCAATTTCAAACGGACAAACCAAACCCAAGTAAAGGCAAAGATATGTCAAGGGGAAGGTTCAGGCACCAGATGCACTTCTAACAGTGACTGCAGAATTAATGGTGTGAAGGTTGCTTGTTGTTTTCAAGAAAGGGAGGTTGGAGAAAAGCCAATTTTCTGTTTCTATTCATTGGAAGGAGACAGTTTAGATAATTTTTTACCCATCTACGTTGCTTCCATCAGTGTGAATCCAATTTTGCTTTCATATTAGTCTTCAAATGACCAATATTTAGTACAGTAAATAATAATTAACATTTTGAGAAACTAAGTGGTCTCATTCCTTATCTTCTCGAACTTGTTAGACTATTACCAACAGGAGAAAGCCAAACTGATTGAACTTCCTTTAATTTCATTCTCATATAGAAAATGTTCTTTACACATAAAGAAAATGTTGTAAAATATCCTCATGTGTTCTTTTTTATAGCAGAGTTGGAAAAATAAATGAGAAAACATGTGAAAACACCTTTTTCCTGGCACATGGCATTACTGAATAGGTAAAAACTGGTTCTTTAACTAATAGGATAAGAAGTCTGTCCCATTGTTCTTCGGAGGGCTGACTTGAATTCTTTATTTCTCAGACTGTAAATCATTGGATTGAACAGTGGGGTGAGGATGGTATAAGATACAGATATTAGAGTGTCTTGGCTTGAAGAATAATTAGTCTTGGGCCTTAAGTAGATGAAAGAGGCACAGCCATAGTGAACAATGACCACGATGAGATGGGACGCACAGGTGGAGAAGGCTTTGTATCTTCCAACAGAGGATGGAATTTTCAGAATGGCAGAGATGATGTGGACATAGGAGATCAGGATAAGTAACAGTGGAATCACTAAGACAAATACACCAAGCATGAATATGACCAATTGACTGAGGTGGGAGTGGTGAGAGGCCAGTTTGAGGACAGGGGAGATGTCACAGAAAAAGTGATGGAGCTTGTTGGAAGAGTGGAAGGGTAAGTGAAATACCAGGGAGGTGGTGACCACAGAGACGGTGAGGCCACAGGCACAGGCAGCAAGCACCAGTCCCACACATAACCCATGTTCCATGAGCACTGTGTAGCGCAGAGGGTTACAGATGGCCACGTAGCGATCATAACCCATGGCTGCCAGCAGGAAGGAATGAGAGCAGCCGAGGAAGAGGAAGGTGAACATCTGGATGGTGCAGCCCAGGAAGGAGATGGTCTTCTTCTCAGCCAACAAGTCAACCAGCATCTTGGGCACAATAACAAATGTGTAGCAAGTTTCAGAGCAGGAGAGGACAGACAGGAAGAAGTACATGGGGGTGTGAAGGACTCTGTCCAGCACAATGGTAGAAATGATGATGGCATTGGTGCCCAGAGTGAAAAGGTAGACAAGCAGGAAGATAACAAACAGCAGTCTCTGGAGGCTGGCCAGAGCGGAGAAGCCCAGGAAGATAAACTCTCTCACCATGGTTTCATTAACCCTCTCCATAGAGAGCACTTCAGTACAGAAAAGTCATGGGCAGAGGTGGAAGCCAGGATCCAGGAGAAAAAGCAGAAATGTATGGGAAACACAACACAAAGTTTTCAGGTGGAAGACATTTCCAGATACTTGGTAGAATTCCTTCATTCTTTCTAAGAATACTAAAAGAAGAATTGACACTAACTATGAAACAATATAACTGAACTCAGTTTGAAGGATTCCTCTAATGTGAAGAACAGTTAATCTTTCTTGCCAACAATTAAGAAGCTAACAATTCTCCCTTTTAGCTTTCATATGCATTATTGTCCTCTTCTTGATAAATATAAGCTCAAAGAAACCAAGTCTACAAAGATAAAAAAAAAAAATAGTGTTAAATTCAGTTATCTAAATCTGATGAGCATTTGGAGCAAAAGAATGAATACTATTCAGGCACAAACATAGTTGCTTCAGTTTCCCCAACCACAAAGTGGGAAAGGAGAAGAACAATTAGGTTAACTATGATTTTGGCCTCCAACACACAAAAAAGAGAAGCTTCATTTCAGAGAAAATGACTAATAAGAAACTAATTAGCAACACTATGGAAGATTTCATAATAGAGAATATTGTGTCTAATGTGACACAGAAGATAATATTAACATTTATGAAAATATTTTTCTGCTCAGTAAGAGAAGGGTAGAGAGAGACTTACCACCTTTGAGGCCTTTTGTACCACTATTAAATTTTTCCATCCTGAGGTACCTCAGAGAAACTTAGAAAAAGGATGCATTGTAGAAATGGTTCAAACCTTGCCAAGGTATGAGGGAGGACAGGGCAAGCGAGTATTTGAACAGTTTTGACTTACCTGAAAAAAAAAAATCAATTTTGTATCCTGTCTATCTTGCTATATCAATAAGACTCTTTATAACATTTTGCTACTAAAAGCAATTTGCAAAACCCTAAAAATCAATTTTTCTAAATTCACTATTAGGCCTAAGATTAGGACATTTTTGCACAGGCATCTCCAAAATTGATATTTCTGAGTTATACGTTTCTCTCTTCTCAGATATTCCACTTGATTTTCTATAAATTAGATTGAATTAGCAGTAATATTAGAGGGCACCTATGTGTCCTCAAAAGATGGACAATTTACAAAGATTTCATATTCTCAAATTTTGAGAAATTCTAATATTTGTCTTCCCCCAAAATCAATTAGCCAAAATAAATAATTTAGACAGCCCCAATAATAAAAAAGTGGAATTTTTATCTTCTTATTTACAGAAGAAAAACTTCAATTTCTCAAAATTGCCTAACTAAAATGCAGTTTAATTAACAGATTTTAATTATAGCTAAAGCATACATCCATGAGTAGACAGCAGAGGGAAGTAAAGTAAGTGAGAAAAAAAAGAGGTGAAGTTTATGGTTCATTTAATCCATGACCCAATGATTGAATAGAAAAAAAGAAGAAAGAGAAGAGAAGAAATCTAGCTAGAAGCAACAGTGGCCCAGTATTATCATCTAGAAGAATTCAGAGAACCACAAAGACCATTCCTACTCACTGTGAATATCTGAGACAAAAAGTAACACATGATTCTCTTTTTTATCCTTGCCACTTACCAGAAATGCCAACACTAATTTCCATAAGGAACAAGGAAGAAGTATTCTCAAGCACTACCTACCCCTTGCTTCTGGGTCTCCCAAATCCCCAAACAAAATCAGTTTACACTGCTCAGTAAGGGCCCCCATTGCTCTCATCAGGCCAATTCTGTGAGAAGCAGCTATTCAGTATTGTGGTTCCCTGGCAAAGTAGAATCTCAGTCACCAATCAGAACCTGAGGAAATGGCAAAAGCAAGGGATTCTGCCTAAAGACAGAAAGGTTCATGTACATCAGTCTTCTGTATTCTTTAAGACTCTTGGCTTCTCTGTTTAATTCATCAGTTTTAGAGATTTTGGTGGCCAATGTTGTTTGCGATTATCTACAGCATGTGTTGTGATCACCGGACTCCTGAGGCTAAGGTTCACTGCCCTGGAGATATTGTCTTGAGTCTAATTAGCAAGTAAGTTTATTTTGGAGAATTAATGTCTATCATTAGCTTCTCAAAGGTGGCCTTAGCTGAGGTGACTAGGGAGAAAGAGCCTTGAGTATGATTAGTCTACACATGCATAGGAAGCCCAATCTATCTGTCATGGATTCCAGACCAGAGCCCACCACAGTTAGGAATGCAGCGCAGCAAACCAAGTGCTCAATTTTTATTGACTTTTAAGTTAGGAGACTGATGTCCTTGTATAGTCGCTCTCAACCTCAATATTTGTAAGAATAAAAAATGAACTTGATCATAAATTTGTCTTCCAGGTTCACTGCTCTCAGAGATCCTAATTATAATTGGGATATAAAGCAAAACCTAAATTTTTAACAAATCTTTCAAATCTGGTTGCACTCTATCATTAAGTTGCTTATTATCGTATTATTACAATAACTAAGTACTACGTAGTAACTAATTTCATCCTAACATATAATCAATATAATTACAAAAAAATCCCTTCTTAGATTGTGAAATCAGCCTGAGGTTGTGTAAGGATAACACAATTTTGAAAGAGGACAACTGTACACAACCTCATCTTTCCTAGGAGTAAGTTGCCTTAGTAATAAAAAAAAGCCTGCTACTGGCACAGAAAGAGATACATGGGGTAAAGAAGTGAAAAGGCGATCTTAGAATTTGTTTTATATACAGAGTATTTGGGATCTTGATCTTTCACATCACTGATCTCACAAGTAAGTGACAAAAACTATGATTACATAGTAAATGATGCTGGAAGACTTGGATCCCTACCTGTGCCCTGTCATGCAGAAAAGATACAGGCTGGTGGAACAATGAAATGGTTTACTTGCAGTTTCAATATAAAATCAGTTCTGCAACAATGTCTGAAAGAACCCTACAAAATAATCTAAAGTATATATGCTAAGCCATTGACAAGTAGATGTTTTTCTGAAGAATATAGACATCTACAAATCAATATGGAAGAGCTAAAATTATTCCTTCTATTATGACCCCTGATAACACATAAGTTTGAGCCTTGTTGTTAAGAACTATTACCCAAAAATCATTGCTTTTACAACAAAATACAAGAATGGAATTGAGACTGCCCTGTGACTACTGCAGCCTTCTCTAGTCTACTGTACCAGTAATCTATAGGCAGAAATATACTAGCCAGGATGACTGCTTATATTTTTTAAGAAAACATAGAACAGAAAAGAGGATGTATCATAGGTGTTCCAGGGCATCTCTTATTCATATAAAAGGCAAAATTTAATAAAAGATTGACACAGTCTAATATCGGCAAAGTAATTGAAGGCTCAGGATCATTGGGATTGTTGGTTTCCATGCTTAGTGTAAAGGAATATTGATTGGTGCAAGAAAAAAAATGTATAAACATCAACAACAGTTATGAAATTACTGAAACAAGACCTGGAGAGATGATTTTACTTTCCTCCTTTCTTTACAATGTTTACTTTTTATGTATTAATCATATCATGATTTTTCTAAGCATACTGTTTTATATAAAGTGTGTCAGTGACAATCTTTATTATTCCATCTTTAAAGAAAAGATTACCAATGAATAATTAACCTGTGTCTACCCTTTTGAAAATTAATCTGCCTCCATGAGGCTTTCTCGCATTATATTTATTATTAGCGTTTGGTATTAAACATGTACTGAAATTTGCATATGGATCCTGGGTATCCAAAAGGAAACCTTCTGGTTCTTCCTTTTCTGATGTTCAGTATCACATGTGCACATCTAAATTCTTAACTATACTACACTGGAGCAATAAAAAGTCCTCCTAAATCTGAGTATTTGACCATATTCTCTTGCTAGAAGAATTTCACAAATTTCACAAATGGGGGCATTTATATGACATTTAGGTTATGAAAAAAGAAAGCCAAGAGTTTTGCTTTGTTTTGTTTTATCCTGAATTGTCTTGTCTTTTTTCTTGTTGTTTAGTAGCACTATAAGTCAGCACTTACAGATGACAGAGGTGTAGCTTTTGCCTTTGATGTGAAGATTTCTTGAGGATCTCCCACCCATGCTGCAGCACCTAATACCATCTGTGGGGTTTTCTGTGATGCTTAGAATTCTGAAATTATATTTCTTCATCTGAGAAGTGTATATTCATCTCAGACACCCATTTTTGAATTGGGTTTTAAATTTGGGGAGTTTACTTTTTTTCAATTCTTTATATGTTCTAGAAGGACAACTAACTATAATTTTTTCCACTCTGTAGTTTGCCTTTTCACTTTATTGGTGATTTCTTTTGTTGTCCAAAAGCTTTTTAATAGAATGAGGTCCCAGTTATTGATTGTTTGTTTTATTTCCTGTATGATTGGGATTTTGTTCATGAAATCTACAATAGATTTTGTGAAATGAGAAGAAATAATTCAAAGAGGGTAACTAGGGTTGAGAAAGAGAGAAAGGAAGAAATGGAAAAGGAAAAAAGATTTTAAAAGGATAAAATGGAGGGGCTGGGGATTTAGCTCAGCGGCAAAAGCGCCTGCCTGGCAAGTGCAAGGTCATGAGTTCGGTTCCCGGTACCGGAGAAAAACCGAAAAAAAAAAAAAAAGGATAAAATGGAAACAAAACTTTGTAAATAGGAGAGGAAGAAGAGTTGGAGGGAAGAGAGGGGATTAGAAAAACAGAATTGAAATATATCATGTACAGATAAAAATTCCCTATGATGAATATTATATATATGTGTGTGTGTGTGTATATATATATATATATATGTATATATTTAAAATGTACCAATAAGCTCAATTTAGAAAAGGCCCATTTTGCTGTGCCATTTATACTATTACTATAAGTACCTAGAGAAATTTCTGTCCCAGAAAGTAACACGCTTCAAATCTACCTCAATCTTTGCAACAGAATCAAGAAGTTTCTTTCTTGTTGCCTGTGTAATAATGTTATAAATGTCATTTCATTAGATATTCAAAAGTTTGAGTATTATAATCCACAAAAGGAAATTGTTCTTTGAACAATCACTAATTACGTCCTTCTTAGTATCCACAAAATGAATATACTGAGTCAAAATCTGCACACATTTCAAATTTTAGTAGGCATTGTATTAGAATCACATCAAAAACTATACAAAATCTATACATTTTGCTAACTTTATATGAACATACCAAATTTTTCCATAACATGTATAATGCTACTATTATTCTTTTGAGTTCTAGGCAAGATGAAGGGTAAAATTAACTCTTCTTTATTAATAGAAATAAAATATTTGATGTACCTTCTTTATTAATAGAAATAAAATATTTGATGTACCTGTATTAGACATTCAAATCCATTTTCTATTCATATCACTTTCCTATTTTTTCCAAAATTTTTCTTTATAGATTTACAAGACTACTTGGTGGAAGAATTATATTTGGCCTTATATTTTAAAACTATTCTATTTTCTATTTTAGAATACTCTTTATATTTAAAATTAACAGTAAGAATGTTTACACTTTGGACCATACTTAAATGTACACAGTTTGGTGAGTTTGACAAATAGATACAACTATGCAACAACCACCCCAATCAAGTTACAGAGCGTATCTCTAATCCTTACAAGCTCTTCCCGACCTCTTTATGGTAAATCATACCTAGCCCTGGCACCAGAAAAGCACTAATCTCTTTTATGTAGATATATCTTGGAATTTTCAAAACTTTCATATAAATGGAATTATAAAATATGCTCACTTATCTGTCTTATTTCTTTTCTTAGCAGAATATTTTTGAGATTCATTTTTAGTAGTTTATCAGTTCACTCTTTTCATTGCTTACTTGCACTCCATTTTATTAATAGATCACATTTCCCTCGTTTGTTGACCTGTTGGAGGATATTTGGGATATTTACAGTTGAAAGCTAATAAAAAATAAAACATTATAAATATTAGTTTACAAGTCAATTTGTAGATAGATATGTTCGCTTATCTTTGGTAATACATAGATTTGAATGATTATATGCTTAGATTTATTTGTTTATGAACTTTAAATTATTTATTAAAGAAGTATCATAATTCATCCTCAACAATAATGTTATGGATATTCTTTGTGGTTTAAAATCCTAGCCAACTCTTGGCTTTATCAGTCGTTTATTACATGTATCACATTTTATTGTAACTTCACTAGGTATTTCTTTAAAAATAAATTATGTTAAGCATTCTTTTCATGGTCGAATTGGCCCTTGCATATCTTACTTGTGAAATGTGCTTTGAAATCTTTGGTCATATTTTAATTTATTTGTTTTTTTTTTCCTTATAAGAGATGATTTTATGTTCTACACAAAATCCTTTATCAGATATATACTTTTGCAAATATGTTCTCTTAGTACGTGTATTACTTTTTCATTCTATCAATCCACTCTTTTTATAGCAGTTTGATTTAGTTTTAGTTTGCAAACTACAGAATGTATATTTATGGTTCATTTTACAGCGGTTTTTCTATTTGTGGTACATGATTTATGGTTTCTGTCTAATAAATCCTTGCCATTGCAAGTTGCAATGATTTTTACTTTGCTTTCTTTTAAATTTGTATAAATTGAGAATTCTGAGTCAGTTGTGTAAATGAGATTAGTTATATATATGGGTCAAGATTTATATTTTTTCACATGTATTATCAGCAGTATATGCTGAAAAAGTGAAACCTCTCTACTTTTTTCAATGAAATATCTTGGTGACTGTCTTTAGGATCAATTGAATATACATGCATGGGTCAATTTTTTATTGTATAATCAGTTTCATTGATCATGTCTGTCTTTATGCTAATATCACATAGTCAGTATAATCTCATAGTATGTCTTTGAATCTATTTACCTATTTATAAATCATTCTAATCTATTTCAAATATATTCATCTACTTCTAGATTGTTTTGGTTATTCTATTTGCATTGGATTTCCATATAAATTATACAGTCAATTTGTGAATTTTTAAAGAAAAGCATATCATAATTTTTAAGTATTTTTATAACTCAAATTGGGAATTATTGCCATGATGATAATTTTAAGTCTTAAGAGTCAATACACATGGTCTTTCTTCTCTTTTTCTTTCTTTCTTTCTGTCTTTCTTTCTTTCTTTCTTTCCTTCTTTCTTCCTTTCTTTCTTCTTTCTTTCTTCTTTCTCTCTTCTTTTTTTATTTCTCCTCTGTGGTCTCCCTTGGCTTCCTTACTTTTTTTCATTTTTAGTTTACTTAACTATTTCATAGTTTTAAGGACTTTTATATAACTTCTGTAATTTCAATTTGGACTTTTTTGTTGCTATTATATAGGAGTATGTCAAAATTTTAACATCAATTTAGAATTTATAATCTTATAATCTTTTTATATCTTACTATCTTTCTAAATTATCACACTTGCTTTACTAGCCTTTTGTTTTGTTTTCTTTTGTTTTTTGGTTACTAGAGATTTTCTGTGTAATCAAATTTTCATTGGATAAACACAGTTTTATTTCTTCAAAGTAACTGCTTTCTGTATGTTTCCTTACCGCCTTGCACTATGACTTCCAGTACAATATTGAACTAAAAAAGTGAAAATAGATAAATAACCCCTGTGTAGAGATTATTTAATTTATACATTTAATGGCGCAGAAAGTGGTTTACCTTTGCAAGGTGCACAGGTGCACAGCCTATGTGCACCTGGTGAAAAGCCAAGTGTGTCAAGCTTATTTTTATTGTTTAAGACACATAATTCTTAGTAATTTTTCTACTTTTTATCAGTTTTGAAGAAGTATAGAGATCTTCACTTACAACTTTAGAATTGCTTACTTCCTTTTACTATCATGTTTTTTATTTCAATCGTTTTTATAAAATACATATGCAATTTTAAACCCTTATTTTTGAGGAAAAACTTTATCAATTATCAAATTCTACAATTTTCTTTTCCAAAGATAATATCTCTTTTCTTTTGAGAACTCTGTGTTAATTGTTAGCTGTTTTCCTTTGTCTGTAATATGTATTTAATACTGTGGCAACTTTTAAGTTGTTCTTTTCACCCTTGCCTCAGTAATGAGATTATGATAGGCCAACGTGTTGTTTTTCTGTGTGATTTTTACTGTTGTTGTTGGTTTTTTTTTTTTGTCTTTTTGAGACAGAGTCTCACTCTGCAGTTCAGGCTGGCCTTGCACTTACTTTGCAGCCCAGGCTGTTCTCAAACTCACAAAGATCCTCCTGTCTCAGTCTCCTGAGTGCTGGGATTACAGGCTTGCGTCACGATGCCCAGTAAAGGTATGATTTTTGTTGTATATATTCTGTTTTGGACAGATTAAAACTTCTTAGACTTATGGGTTTACATTGTTCTTCAAAATGGGAATTTTTGAGCACTTATTTCTTCCAGTACTTTCAGTTTCCTCTCCTCACACTGAACGTAAATGTGTAGTGTCTTCTTATTTTTCCAGCAGCTATACTTTCTTTGTGTATTAACTGAGTCCATTTTTGTGTTTTACACTTTTGTCCTTTTTAGTCCTTGTTCATTTTGAATATTTTCTATTACTCTTTCTTCAAACTCACGGCCATTTTTCTTTAGTATTTAATCTACATTTATCTACATATTTAATTTTTAATTTTATATCTTTTCTAGACTGTCAATTTGCTTCCTTTTTATACATTTTTGTATGTAATTGCAACATGTATTATTTTATTGGAAGGCAGTTATCTCTGTAGGCAAACTACCTTTTTAAATTTGGTGCATTTTCTCTACACTAAATTGCACATGTTTAATATATACGACCTTATGGGTTTTGAAATATGTGGTACAAGTAAAACAGCTATTACAAAATAAAAAACATAAACATTTTTTTTACTCCATAAATATTTCCAATCTATTTTGCCCTGCGCCATGGTTCCCAGGCAATCGCTTCTTTGCTTCCCGTTACTACAGTTTGCTTTGAAATCTTCCAGGATTATGTGTAAATAGAATCACACGGTGTTTACTAATTTTTATATAACTTCTTTTACTCAGCATATAATTTTGCTTTATACTCATATTTTTGATGCGTCCGTATTTGGGCTTGATTATCGCTCAACACAGTGCACTTTATGCAGGTAATGCATGTTTTCCTTTCCTCTCACTGTCTAGGAAATCTGAGTTGCTAAATGTAAAACATGCATGAACATCCATGTATAAGGATTTGTATGGACATTTGTATGCTTCACTTATGTTGTGTAGCATAATTGTAATTTTATTTTTCCAACTAGTAGTATAAGATTCCACTTCCCCACATAGTCTTAACAGTGTTTGGAATTTTAGAAATTCTAAGGAGCATATAGTTTTATACTAAAATGTTTCTTATTTGGTTATTAATGGCATTAGTTTCTCTATGTCTTTTTCCTGCTTATTGACTATTTGTGTGTATTTTACGTGTCTGTGTATCTCTGTATGTGTTTGAGAGAGGAAAAGGTCTGTGCCAGTATATTGTCTTTTTTATTGGGTTATTAGTCTTATTAGCTAATCTGCATGAATAGCAAAAATGTATATGAAAGAAATTTTATCTGAGACAAGAGAGTATATGAGACAAGAGAGACTAATTTTATAATATATTATAAATTGATATTTTGTTATTAAATGCACAAAACATAAAATTTTATATACAACATAACTAATAAAAATTGATTATAGTATGCATAAGAAAGAAAGAGGTAAGTGAAGTTTAATTCCTGGTCTTATACTAATATGGATTTCTATGGACCTTCCAAAAAGAAGATGAGCCTTAGACTAAAAACCATATATATGAGGTTTTCTGTATATATGTTGTAAAATGTTGTGAATATTTTCCCTAAATCTGCGGCTTGTCCTTCATTTTCTCAATACTGATCTTTTAATAGCAAAAGATTTTATTATTATACTTGGATAATATCTAATTCATCTGCATTTTTTCTCTTTCTTTTTCTATTTCCTATATTCTCCTAAGAAATATTTACAAACCACAAAATCACAAATATTTTGCTATAGAAGTTTCTTTCATTATTTAGAAGGTTATATTTAGGTATAGTGTTGCAGAAACATTAGTGTTTATCTTTCTACACAAGACATCTAGTAATTCTCCCATCATCTTTTGAAGATCTTTCTCGTTATTTTGTCTAACACTTTTGTTGAAAGTCAGGGAGCTACATGTGTGCAGATTGGGTCTTGCTTTTAAAAATTTTAAGGTTGAAATAAATAAGATACACAAACTTAAATATCATATAGTTTCTCTGGTATGAGAATACCTACATGTAAGTAAAAAGAAAACTAAAAATGGATACTAGGAAATAGGAAGAACTTTTTCAAATGGGAAGAAGAAGAAATGGGGAGAAGAGTTAGTATCTGGTATGAGAATCCCAACATGTAAGTAAAAAGCAAACTAAAAATGGATAATAAGAAATAGAAAGATCTTTTCCAAATGGGAAGAAGAAGAAATGGTGGGAGGGAAAGGGGGTGGAGAAAAAGAATTGAAGAAAACAATGGAAATAGAGCTTTTGCGAATGGAAAGAACACCAAGAGTTGGGAAAAGCAAGGAGGTATGAGAGGTGTAAGGGATGAAGAAAGAATTAAAATATGCCATGTACATGTACAATCTACCCAAAAAAATGATAATTTTGCAAACATGTACTAATAAAAATAAATTTTAAAATAGGTGGCCTTTACTGGGTCTTACTTTGTCTTTATTACTAAGGCATGAATTTTTGAGGTCTTCACTAACTGTTCAAAGTGTTAGTTAGAACTCAAACACTTCCCTATCCCACCAGAGCTCTTAGAATTGTGTGACCAAGAGACTCATAGTAGTTCTTCCTCCAGTGCTTTTGCTTAAATATCTTATTCAATTCATTGTGTAAAGAACTTGTATGGATGCCTCTGGTACTCTCAAGTCAATCTCCCTCTCTGGCATTTTGTTCTGCAAATTATAACTTGAGACACTTCACATTTTCACTCTTCTCAGCTCAGAAGGACCACTGTGCTCTCCTGGAGTTTCTTTACTAAAATAAGAATAATATATTCTAACCTAATTTAGATTAAGTGAGCTAATAGGTGTATTATGGTGAACACTTAGTTGATGTTCAAAAAGCCGTTATTAGTATTAGAGATGCAATACGAAAAAAAAAATTGGGAGGAAGGAAATTGTGCTGCTGTGATCATTCAGCCCTCTGTACTCTGAAATAACTCACCAATTTCAATAACTCTTGCTCCTAAATACATGTCTAATATTCATAAATTAAATTATACTGAATTTATTAGACTCTGATATGCCATGATAATTTATTATATAACGTGTATATTATACATATACCAGTTAATAATTTTATATTTCTCAGAATTAAAAATAATGAAATAAGAAATCTATATTTACTCCTACTTCTATGAAAGCAGAAACCTTATATCCTTCAAGAGGATAATTTTTGCTGTATGGACAGGCATAAGGAAGGCAGAGACCCACCAATCTTTGTACTGAGTAGGAGAACAGTCCCGTTTCTCAGTAATTCTGTCATTCTGCATTGTCTTTGCACTCCTTGAATTTTTTAACTCTGTTTATTTCTCCAAATCCACCTCTAAACACCAAGGACTTTTCTTCTGGAAGAAAACAATAGTTCTAAACTTGCTGAAAGACAAATATATCACATGATCTGATTGCAAAATATGCCAGGCCTCACCTCTAGCATTTCTTATTCAGAGAACCCGAGGTAGAACCCCAAAATCTCTCTCTCTCTGTACGTTTATATATATATATATATGTATATATATACCTTGAGAAGCTGAGATATATGTGGTTAATAAACCACCACTGACATGCACTATTCAATTCTCATTTCTTTGTTACCTTTCCTGCCAAAACACACACAACAGTGCCTGGAGTGTGGTAGGTATTCAGTGCATTTGGATTACATTAATGAATTAATAGATATAGGTATGAATGTTTGCACTGATGGATATGCAAGGTGTGACTGCAATTTATGGTAAATGCTAACTTTTTAAAAAAAGTTACAGGGAAAGATATTCTGTCATTAATCTCCCTCAAAATACCCCCCCTCCAGCTTTCAACACACTTATCATATGTTCTTTGCCACTTTTTGAAAAAGTGTGGAAGTTTTCTTTCATGAATATATTCAGTTGCACTGTCAGGAATGGACTCAAAATATTTATCTTTTATGGTCATTTTGACTTTTGAGAGGAGCCAGGGAAATAAAAAAAAAAGAGGAGCTATAAGTTACATAGTTCCAGATCCAGTGAATAAGATATATGAGGACACACTGCATCATTTTTTATTATCCTATCTTTGCATCAGTAGCAGCATTCACTGAATTTTGATCACACACAGGTAAAAGATATTCATTAACTAGGACAAGAGGTAAAGACATCATACTACAGTGATACCTATGTTTAAAGCACCACAATTCATAATAACTAAATGGATGCCACTAGAAACCATACTCATAAGTAAAATAAAGCATACCCACAAGAGTAAATGTTGTATTGTTTCCCTACTATAAGAATCTGAAAGAGTAAATGAAACCCAAAATATACAGTAGATATTATGAAAGGGAAAGAAATTGCTCAAAGAAAGGAACAACTGGGATGAGGGTAAGGAGAAAAATAAAGAAGGAAGGGAATATAATTATCTATTGTGGTTTATTGAATGGAACTGTTAATGCCTTATTTTTTTCTTTTTCACTAATTTTGCATGCTTATATCTGGTAATCTGAGCAACTAATTTGAAGACAATAATATGCAATATAACCACCATTGGTGAATTCCTACCATCTTGTCTAGTGAGACTGTATCATTTCTAAAGTTTCTTTTATTTTTTTAATTCTCCTTAATGGTTTGATCAATCTTGCACTCTTACATCTGGTAATCTGAGTAACTTTAAATAACCTATGTAATATAACAATCACTGTTTATTGTTATAATTTTGTTCCGAAGCCCTGTATCATTTTTATCGTTTTTGCTGTTGTGCTTTTGTCTACATTGTTGGTATTTTTCTATTGTTCTTTTTTATTATTCTCTTTAAAATATAATAACTAGATCTTGGAAGAGTCCTATTTATCCATCAACAAATGAATGGGTAAATAAAACATGGCATTTATACAAAATGATGTACAATTTTGCCTCAAAGAAATATATATTTGAGTCATTTGTAGAAAAATAGATGCATTGTGAGACCTTAATATTAAGTGACATAAATCAGACACGTGAATTCAAATATTGCACAGCTTCTTTTATATGAGAAATCCAAAATATAATACAGAGCAAAGTAAAAGATAGATAATACAAAAAAACAGATAGATCTTTTGTAAAAGGTAAGGAAATCAAGAGATAGAGGGATAGGGAGGGAGGGGACTGAACAGGAGTGGAAAAAAGATTTAAGATGGGTTATGCACATATAGCAACTCCA
>NW_004955468.1:10229460-10320722 GCF_000276665.1 Chinchilla lanigera | reverse complement strand
TGGAGTAAGTGTGTTCTAAGGAAGACTGTTTTAAAGAGAATTAATAGCAGTGTGTCATTTCTTTTATTGATTTTTTGAAATTTAAACATTCAAGTATATGCTTATCAGCCCTTGTCTTTGAAGAGACTAATCTAACAAGGGAATACAGAAAACGTCAGTGCCTATGTCTTCTTAGAATTCATATATAACATATACATAAAGTAAGAGAGGTATAGAAAAAATTGAGTAATTGAACTAACAAATTTTAAGGAAGAAGAGGACACGACATGATAATTGTCAAGTATGTCATTTAGTTAATCCCTTTAAGCAGTTGTTGTACACTGAAAATCTACAACATTAATAACTGAGTGAGCATTTATCACAGTAATTATAACTCTGATTCAGACCCAAAGAGCCATGAAAAAAAAATCACACATAACTAGATAATTTGACACATATTACACATAACTAGATAATTTGACACATATTACATAACTAGATTATTTATCTGATTTTCTTTCCTTCTTTGGAGCTGAATATGCATTTTTAATGCCTCGAATGCAAACAAAGACTTCCTTCCAAAGCATCGATCCCCTGGGTTCCCCAACAATTATAAGGCCCTGGGATTTTGCTGACACATTTGCCATCAGAGAGAGACCCAGCGCTGCTAAGATCAGAGATGTCCACTTAGTTCCAGCATAGCGGCTAGGCAAAACTACCCTTCATCTTGAAAGGCTCATGGTCTCTGTACTTTTCCCACAAAGATCAGAAAGAAAAATGCTATCTTATTTTCTTTCAAATTTTGCCCATTTCTCTCTGCTTTCTATACTTTGATGAAATACAGGAAAAAGAACCTGTGGTTGAGCTCAAACTACTTGTAAATGTAAGTGCCTTCTCTCCACTAGTTCATAGGACCATTTTTCTTATGAGTAATGTATTCTGTGAGCCTCTCTAACATAAACTGGGTACCGGGTCCTCTTCAGAGACATGCGCAGGTGAAGTGGGTCAGAACATCAGGATCTAAGCTGAAAGCCAGGGGTGGAGAGAATATGTAGAGGGCAAACAACTAATTATTGTGATGTGAATATGAGAGAAGGGGGGAAAGTTAAAGGATTAAAAGGATATAAAACAACAAAATTATCAAAAATAGAGCTAAACTAGGAAATAGGAAGAAACTGCTTGACTAGCAGTCTAGATGTTTACCTTAGCAAAAGCAAAAGTGCAGGATCCATTAAAGGCTGAAGAACAGGAGGTATGAGTAAATGCGAGGGTGGAGTAGCAAGCCTGCACATGGATCATATGGAGTAAAGGAATCACGGATCTAGCCATCTCCTACATTACTGCTATGTATATAAGCACAATGTGCAAATAAAGTATTAAAAATAGGACCCAGGTAATTCAGAAGACAGAGCCCTGTGTGCAGGAGTTTAGGATTTGGGGGATATAGAGTCAGTTCTGATGTTAGGGATACAGTCACTTTGGATGTTAAATCACTATGGAATCTAGGTCTTCATGTTTTACTTCCCTGGACCTCAGTTCCCTCATTTGTAGTATGATGAGGTCCATTAGATATTAGCTGTTAAATTACTATTAAATATTGACTGTGATTTAGGAACTTTGTTGTGGGTGTTTTGTACTCACAAAAAGCTTTTCCTTCATACTATCATTGTTGGCATTTCAGAGATAGAATCACGAGGCACAAATACAAGATTTGATTTCCCCAAAACCATAAAGTGATAAAGCCACAGGCCCAACCTACACAGATTAACTCCAAAGCCTGCTTTCATTCCAGCCCTTCCATCCTGCCATTTCAAGAAATGATCTCAGAATCAAGTGACAGAAAAGTAAATGAGAATAGTATTCAGTCATTTAGAGGTGTTCCAGGAAGCATCTCAAGAGATAAAGAGAAAGCTAGGGTTTCATAGGAGAGGTAAATACTCACTGTAAGGGATAAAGGACGGAGTGACAGTAATGAGTTATGTGTGATGGCTTGTATACAGCTGAGGGCAGATGCATGACCTAATGCTGAGGATTAGAGAACGTAAGATTTTCATTAAGATGAAGAAATTTCCAGAAAGAATGCCCAGGTTAATAACTGAGTTAACCAAGACCCATAAGGGACATGATCATTTTATTCTCCCATAACTAAAAGAGTATAAGTTGAAAAAGGAGCTAAATTCATATCTGCAGAGTAGAAATCAAGGACAATGGAGGACTATTTCAAGGAGGCAGAGTTTCTCTCAGAAAAATTCTAGACAAGTAAGCTATCTAGCAAGAGAGCAAGCCAGCCTATTTTGTGAGGCAGTGGAGACAGGACATCCTATAGCCTAAATTTCATGCCATAAAAAAGTTCCTGAATTACATCCAGGTTTAGTTAGAAGATTCCTAATCTTTCTTAGTGTAAAATTGTCTGTTTAAAGCTTTTGATTTAATCATTATGTGATCTCCATATCAGACAATAGATCTTCCCACAAAAAGGGTGAGAACTGATTACAGAACATTATGAAGGGTGTAGGACTGAGATGAGGCTGAAAAAGTAGAAGTTAGAGTCCAAGGCTCATAATTATTTGAACGTAATTTAAACTTCAATTAAATTCTTAATCCCAGATTTCCATGAACTCATGACAAGAGAAACTGTAATGGGTGAAGCATCTCTAAAGCCTCACAACTGACCACGAATCAATGAAAATTTTTATATCTGAACAAGCAATATTTTAGTCAAATACATGAGGGGTAGGAGAGATCATTTTTCATTTGTTTTCTGGATTTTCAAAAGATGTCTTTAAAGGTAAGGACCATCATTCTCAAGTAGGCTAAGAAAATCTTTAATGTTCTGGAGCTTCAGTTTCCTCTTCCATAAAATGACAGAATTAGATGAAACGAGTTCTAAATCACTTCTTGATTTAAAGTAGTGTGAACTTTCTGTGCATCTATGAATACAAAGCACAGAGACAACAAAGAAATAAATTTCCTCAGATAGTTGTGAATTGGGGTATTTGTGTCACTGCTTTTGTCTCCTGACCTTCCCCACGTGATTAACATGTTTATTACTCATAATATCGGACCACGCTTAACAACTTTATATAGAAACAGACCTGGTTTCTTTGGCAACTTCTCACTTTTGTCAAATTTTCTCTTTCTCTGCTTCTCGTTGACTGAGTCTGATCGCTACTGACCAATGAAGAGACAGAACCAAAGCACAATCACTGACTTCATTCTGGTAGGCTTCTCAAACCTGGGGGACCTGCAGATCCTTCTCTTCATTATCTTCTTACTGGTCTACCTGACCACTCTGACTGCCAATGCCACCATCATGACAGTTATTCGCCTGGACAGAAGTTTGCACACCCCTATGTACTTCTTTCTCTTTGTCCTTTCCTGCTCTGAAACTTGCTATACGTTGGTCATTGTACCCAAAATGCTCACCAATTTGTTGGCCACAGTTCCGAGTATTTCCTTCTCTGGATGTGCTGCCCAGCTCTATTTCTTTGTGGGCTTAGCTTGTACCAACTGCTTTCTCATCGCTGTGATGGGCTATGACCGCTATGTTGCCATCTGCAACCCTCTCAACTACACACTCATCATCAGTAAAGCTGCCTGCGTGCAGCTGGTTCTAGCCTCCAGCTTTTGTGGTTTCCTAATCTCTATGGTTGTCAACATCCTGGTGTTTAGTGTGCCCTTCTGTGCTTCCAATCGAGTCAACCACTTTTTCTGTGACATTTCCCCTGTCCTAAAACTGGGCTGCACAGATACTAACTTGAAGGAAATGGTCATCTTCTTCCTCAGCATTCTGGTATTGTTGGTTCCTTTTGTGTTGATCTTCATTTCTTACGTCTTCATCGTTTCTACCATCCTCAAGATCTCCTCAGTGGAGGGACAGCGCAAAGCCTTTGCCACTTGTGCCTCCCACCTCACAGTGGTCATTGTCCACTATGGCTGTGCTTCCTCTATCTACCTGAGGCCCACATCCCTGTACTCCTCAGATAAGGACCTGCTTGTAGCAGTGACCTATACCGTGATCACCCCACTTCTCAACCCCCTCGTCTATACACTGAGAAATAAAGAAGTAAAGACGGCCCTGAGAAAAGTTCTGAGTAGGTATTCATTTCCCAAAACTGTATAAGTGAGCAGACCTATCAGGAAATTATATTCATTTTCATTCTATAAACATATCTGTCCTTTTTTATACAACATTTTAACAAAGAAAGAGATAAGGACTCAAGTTATTTTGGTTTTTTATACTGAAGATATACTTTCATGGTAACCCTATATCCAATGTACACATCATACTGATTGTTTTCCAGAACTCACACGAACATGCAAACATTCAAAGATTAACATCATGCTCTTTTCATGCACTGCCAACATCAGTTTTCTAGGATCAGCACCACAAGGGCTACAGTTTCTGTTTCAGAATTCCCCAGACTGTTGCTACCTCTCCTAGTCTAAAACAGTAAGAAATGTTGAAGCCTCTGAATGCTTCTATGTATTTTGGAAATTTTAAATTAATTGTTGCAATAAATTATTTCTTCATTTAAAGAATACGAATTCAGTTGTGATTAAATCAAGTGAGAAAGGACAGTTCTGAGAGGGTGATGGAGACCTTAGAAATTGCTGATTTTAGAGTTAGGAAGAGCAGGGCTTTGCATCTTGATTCAGGTCATATCCTGTTTAATTGCTCTGGGCCAGATTTAACCACTCTCATGTAATTTAATGAAACATATGGCTTTTAATACCTCCACAAGAGGTAAATAGATTTGTAGATGTAAACTAATATTAGAACTAGTATATATAAGCTAATATTAGAACTGAATAGGTTAGTATATGTAAAGAAAGTCCATATCTGTCCGATAGAAGCCTTTAAAAATTAGTTTTTTCCCTTCCCTTTGTTTTCTTTTCTTTCTTCACAACCTGGCTTTGGACTTCTTGTTAAATAAAATGTGAAAGTAAATTGGCCACTCTGGAGCTCTGAGCTGTTCATGCATCTGCCACCCTGGGCAAATCATTAAAGGCAACACCTTAGTAAGTACTTTGAGAATGAAGTTCTGTCCCCCATAACTCAGTGGAAGAAATGGTCAGTTACCTGTATAGGTGCATCACATCTACTTTCTGAGTACACTGTGGCTTTTGCTAAGTTTTGTTTCAGTAAAATAACTGAATGCTATGATACTAACACATTTTCACGGCTCATCCTTTCACTTGACATCACGTAGTTCAATAACTTCCTTGGGAGATATATAACCTGGATTTAACAGTTAAGCCTTCACACATACTTGCTGTGTGAGCATAAGCTAGTAACATAAACTGTATGAATTGGGGATGATTAAAAATAGAGTTGTTGTAAGAATTAAATTGCTAAATGCCTTAGAATACCTAGCACATTGTTTTGAATTATGATATGCATTTGATAAAAATTAAGAAAATTATTGCTTTATACATAAAATGAGAGGCAAAAAAGGTTATAATGCAGAATATAAAGACAAAAAATAAGAAAGAAAAACTAAATAAAATAAAGAAGAAAGCATAATATAAAGAGAAGAAATAAAAAACAAAAAGGATTAGAAAAATATCCAAAAATGAAAAATAATTGCTTGATGAAGGCTTAGTTAAATTTGTTTCATACAATAGTAGCAGTGAGTTCTTTTCAATATCTGCAGTTCTGTTTTTTACAGACTGAACTCAACAATTTGATGAGTACCCCTAGGATAAAGTTAGATTGCTAATTCATCCCTACTTCACAACAGTATATGCAACACCTTCAGAACATTTCTGTAAGAAGATGGCTGAATGAGAGCATGGATATTTACATCAGACTCTTTTTAGATTCAGGGTTTGAGCTTTGTTAGCTGAGATTAAATTGTTAGGACCCACTTGTGAGAGGATTTGGGGAGCTCATTGGATTCCCTCCTGCTCACTGAAAATTGTGAGAGGTGAGGTTTAGCTTCATTCTCTGAGGGCTTAGAGGTTCTGGAACACATTTCTCCAGCTCCACATATATCTGGGAAATATACTCCTCTCTAAATCACACAGGATACAGATACTGCACTGCTCACTACAGAATAACGACTGCTCATAAACTTTTATCAGAACTGACTCCCTAGATAGCATGCCATTCTGTCCAAACACTGACATACACTGGACTGAATCTACACTTTGGAATGACCTTAATAAAGATATGATATCAACAAAGAACTATACCTGCCATATATTAGCCTTTCAAAATCTTTTTTAATTCACAAATTGTTGTAAAAATTGGTTCCACTTTGTAGTTATACATGATCACAAATTACATGAACATTTTCTGATGAGTCTTCAGCGATCCCTTTGCTATTGACTTAATTAAATATTGTTTTAAAAACACTGTATATTCTGAATCTGAAATGTGTTTTCTACATACATGCATTTATCTACCAGAAATTATTTAGCATCTTTCACTTACCTGGTATAGTGGTGAAAATAAAGCAGAGAATGAAATATACCACGGAAAAGTAAAGACACTATTAGAGCACACTGTGATTAATACTTAATGGGGCCACATTGTCTGCAGGTAATAATATAAGGACCTGACTAAATCTTGAAAGAATCGAGAAAGTTTCCTGAGGAAGTCATGTTTAAATTTAAACTTGAGAAATAAGTAAAACTGAGAAGGTAAAGACAATACAGGGTGCTTTAGGTGTGTGCACAGGTTTAGAGAAAGAATACATAGCACAGAGTACATTTCAGTGTCCCATATACCTGAAAACAGACTTCCAAGATGACACAGAATTTGATAAAAATAAGTGAGAAACCGTGATCTCTTTAGAAAGGGTTTTGTAGATTAAACAGGCAAGAAGGAATCTGGTGATATGAACAAGTTGGGTTTAATCCAGCTATAGTCTGGCTTAACGTATGTCATATTGCAAAATTACTATGTCTGGGAGGAAATAGATAGGACAGACTATTGCTATATGCACATCATAAGTTCTATATATTCATATATAGAATGTGATTGTCTTGATGGATCCTGAAAAAGTCTGCCTTGTTAAACATGAAAATATAATTGGAATAAAACATAAAAATAAATCAGTAGGAACTTTTAGAATCTAGTAGAACATCTTTTGAAGTTTACAGTAGATATAATTATGATGAAATGTGAGGAATTTTCACATTGATATCACGAATGAAACATCAGTTCTCACTATTTCTATTTTTATTCAATGATGTTCTTTTCAGATGTAAAGAAAACATAAAATGACAGTTATTTGAAAGGAAAAATTAAATTTTGTCATTGAATATATTACTTAGATCATAGAAATTACAAATAATTTTGTTGATTATTTTCTGTGCTGTGCAGAAACTTTAATTGAAATAGTCACACATTTTGCATTTATTGCTAGTGCTTTTTGTGTCACATCCAAAAATTCATTGCCAACGCTAATGTTATGGAGTTTTTCTCTGTTCCTTTAAGTTTTACATTTTTTTTGGTTTTACATTGAAGCTTTCAATCAATTTTGAACTGATTTTTTTTTGTGTTTAATGTAATATAAAAGTGCAGTTCTACTCTTTTTCATATGGAGATCCAATTTTCCCAGCACCATAACTTAAAGAGGCTATCTTTTCACTCTTGCGTACTGTTGGTACCTTTGTCCTGGAGGAGCTGGCCATTTATATTTGGGCTTACTTATCAGCTTTCTTTTCTCTTCCAGTTTTCTATGTGTCTGCGCTTTGTACATAATTAAAGCAGGAAGGGTGATTCTTTTCGCTTTGTTGTTCTTATTTGCATTAGCTTAGCTATTGGGAAGATTTTGTGGTTTCATACAAGATTGAGATTTTTTTTTCTATTTCTGAAAAAATGCCTTGGGAATTATGATAGAAATTTAATTGAATTTGTGGATCACTTCAGGTAGATATTTGACAAGATTAATTCTTCCATTTTCTGAACATAAAACATTTGCATTTTTTCTTCAGTTTCTTTCACCAGTACTTTGTAGTTTTCAGTATATATATCTCTACCTTTCTTGCTAAATTTGTTCCTAAATGTTTTATTCTTTTCGATGGTGGGACTGTTTTGTTAATTACATCTCAGATAGTTGGTTGTCAATGTATAAACACACAACTGATATTTATAGATTGATTTTGTATCTTGTAACTTTACTGAATTCATTAATTACTTTTTTACAATTACTATTTAATAACATACAAAGGAAACACAAAGGCTACTTTATATGAAAAGCTAGAAACATATTTACTCAAGGCAACTCCCCAATTTAAAACACAGAAAATAACAGGGATGACCAAAACATGGGTAGATATTAAAGCTAACTACATTTACTAGACTGCCTTGATATATTCTATACCTTTTTAATTGGTACATAAGGCTCAAGTTCTGAGGGTTCAGGTTTTATTGAAAATCATCTCAAGCTTCAAGTTTACCAAAGATTTTCCTAGGCTCAAAGTGGTAATCAGCTCTTCATAACAGGGTGCTCTGCAGTTTCTTCCACTTTAGACCTCTCTATTGGGTTAATGCCTCTGTTTTCCTTGTCTTTCCCATGTGATTTTTTATGCTGGAAAAACAGAACTCCACCACTTGAAGAACAATATACACTGGCGTCTGCAGGTGGCTTTTGACTTAGAGGTTATTCAATAATTAATTTTAACAGGTGTTTTGGACCCATACAGAAAAATGGGGAGACAGAACCTCTTTCTTGTTTACTTCTCTTATAAGAATACTGATTCCACTAGATTGGAGCCCAACCATTAGAATTTCATTTAAGCTCAATTACTACTTCTTTAGCAATCCAATATAACCACTTGAAAGTTAGGGCTTCAATATACGAATTTCAAGAGAGCACCCACATTCAGTCCATAACAGAGA
Organism: Chinchilla lanigera; assembly: GCF_000276665.1. Classification (NCBI taxonomy): domain Eukaryota; kingdom Metazoa; phylum Chordata; class Mammalia; order Rodentia; family Chinchillidae; genus Chinchilla; species Chinchilla lanigera. Next base: position 10,311,889 of record NW_004955468.1, on the reverse strand, counting down.
GAGCACCCATAACAGTGAGTAAGGCTGTTTCATTTGGTGTTCAATACTAGCAAGATCACTGGAACAAATCATTGAACAAAGCAACTAACTAGAAAATCATCTGGCAGCTCCATAGAAATAAAAGTTGATGATTAGAGCCATTATCTCATGCCATCTTTATCTCACTTGATTCCAGACTCAGGGGGATGATACTTATAGAGCTATATAACATTAGCCAGTATAACAAGATTGTGATGTTGTGGTGTAGTTACTAGCGAACTTTGGAATCTCAGGGGCCTAACACAGCAACCTTTGTCTCTCATTAAACAAACTCCATGCAGGTCAGAGTCCTTCACCCTCTCCTCTCTCTCCTACCTGCAAACTGGTACTGCAGGGCAAGATGATTATATGACATATATTAAGTGATCAGGCATCACACTTTCCTCAGAGCAAAGCTCAGTCACATGGATCTAACACAATTATGAGGGAGAGTTGTGTTTCTCCTGTAGGCACAAGGGAAGAATAAAATGACAAACATACACTATTATATCTGCCAGCACTTCCTAAAACCCCAAACCAAAATTCTGTCATTGGAAAGATCAACGTTGAGACTGGTGAGTGTTTTGGGGAAGGCTTAAACTACATATTATTTTTTAAAGTGTTTGTAGTTCACAGACATCGGCAAGAATCATTGACCATAATAGGAAGAGCTCATTGAGAATAACTTCTAGCCCCATTATTAATGTTGCAAATCCGAGTAAGACATAATGTGGATCAAAACAACACAGTCGATATATACAATAAAAATAAATTGTTTAAAAAAACTTATACGTGGGATTTTAAGTAACTGCACAGCTGCATGTAATGAATGCTATTTTAGGGACTCTAACTTCATAAATGCATTGCCTGGTGTCAAAATGATTAACCAGTGAAGATTACAAGCAAATAAACAAGTGCCCATCACAAGTATTTCAATAAATGTGAATAAATATTTGTGTAAATATTTTTATAAATGTGAATAAATATTTGTATGCAAATACTGCTTTTTGACAGTTGTATTTTGATCATATCAGAAAATTGTGCTTAAATATGATTTTTTAATATTTTCTCTTCGTATGTAGCCTCTTCTCCTGCACAGCTTCATGCTGTGTAGAAGTTAGTCCCTGAGGAAAAGTGCAGGCTGGCCTTCTAGGATTTAAAATTATGAACAACCCTGACAGTTACAGTGCACCCTGAGCAGTTACAATGCTTTCATGCAAAATCTTGTTCTAAACATATTTGTATCTGATATTCAACAAGTGGAAATGGCAATCATCATGATGTCTTTTAAACTGTTGTTTTAACCATACTTCTGTAGTGAAAAGCACTTGATAGATATGATTATATTGTTACTCTCTGTATGTTCCCATGCCAGATAAAATATTTGACAACAGTCATATATTAGATAATATTTTGGTGACTGAATATATGGATTAAGGGCTTATGTATATTTCTCATGTTCCTACTGTTAGCTGGTTGAAGGTTTTGTCTGTGTACTTGATGTCCGAAACAAAGAATTAAGCAGAACACCTAAGAGTAGCAGCAAGATCAAAGATTTATTTGAAAGATAAATGATGATATACACTCTAAATTATGGGAGGGAGCCAGTGAGAAAAGTTCAGAGCACTGAGGGGTTTGGTGTTGAGGGTTTTAAACTTAAGTTTTGGGGTGAAATTGAGGATTTGATCTGAAGCATAAATCCTGCCAGTGAGTGATTTGACTTAGCCCCTCCACCTGCTATGGAGATTTTGAACTTTTATGGCCTTTGCAGGAACTGTCATGGCATACAAGCCCATAAGTAGGTCAATTCTGTATAGTCAGTGTCATAGTGATTAGGGTTGGGGTCCAGTCAATGGTCACAGGAGATCCCTGGGTGCTTGTCCTGGATTTATTGAGTATAAATTGTTACCTGGTTATCTTTACCCACTGTAATTAGATCTGGGCATCCTGGTGCAGGGGTAATGTTTAACTCAGTAAATTGTTCTAGTCCCCAGAAATAGTTTTCCGGGCAGGCCCTCCATTTTTCTCAGTTGTTTCCTGAGATCAAGCCCAGAAATCAGGCTCCAAAGCAGAGAGACTATCCCTTCTTTCTCCATGTCTTTCCTTAGCTATCTTCTGCCTCACTCTCTGCTCTGAATGGCTGGATTTCATCTATAAGGATAATGGAAGACGCATGGGGAAGTCACAGGAGATAAGGAAAAGCAAATCCTCCCAATTTTTAAAGCACCAGTGAGAATCAAGCAATGCAGAAATGAAGGAAGAAGAGGTGAAATGAGAAAGAGGACATCTGAAAGGGGAAGAAAAGGAGTGAGGGATTAAATGAAGAAATATTGTCTAGCTTAGAGTCATAGCTAAGTGTGACAACTGGAAGATTTATAATTATTAAAGCAATCAAGAACAAGGAAAACTATAATGTTTTTCCTTTTTCTTTTACAGATAAGACACAAAGCCCATAGAGGTAAAATGGCCTTCCAGTATCTCAGCTCACTTCACCCAGGACAGATAAGGAAAGGAATTAGATGGGATGGAGTTCAGTGAAGATGAGAGCAGCTGGAGTCCAGTGAGGCAAGAAAAAAATTTTCATTCAGAACTGGAGGGGAAATGAAAGATTGAGTAGGAGGTCCAAGAATGAAGGAAGCTGCTGATTTTCTCAGTTGCCATCATTTGCTGTTGGCACAATAAGGAAATCAGAACAAAGCTATAGAGAGGGTAGGTTTGTTGAGATCAGACATCAAAGGCCAGCTTTGCTGGAAAAACAAAAGGCACATCAGCAGATGGCATACTGCTTCTAGAACGTTCTTTGCTGGCTATTCTCCTCCAAGTCAGTGACAATGCAGAAGGTAAGGACATATCTATCAGCTGTCCAGTTGTGTGGGGCTGGGTGGAGAGTGGTGGACCATCCCAAAATGTGTCACGTAGAATACTGGAATGTTTACTATCTGAGCACCATGCCTCTGGGTCCAGTTTATTCTTTTGGATGGTGACAGAGCATGGGCCCCTGTGTAGGCAGAATGCCATAGCTAGACTAGGCATTATGCTCTCTCACTGGTAATCGGTTTGCCTTCCTCATTTCTTCTGTCCTGCCTGCTTCTCCTGTTTTTCTTATCTCTTTAACTCTTTTCTGGACCACAGTGGTCCAGGAACACGTTTCATCCTACCTTATCCAGATCTCATCCTTTGCCAGTGAATTGTAGACACAAAATCGGGGCTCCGGTTGGCTGGATGAGTTGCAGACTCATGGCTGGGAAAGTATATCAGGAACAGTCATTTTCCTGCACACCTGGTCCAAGGGCCACTTCAGCAATGAGGAGCTGGCAGATCTGCAGCTGCTATTCTGTGAATATTTCATTGGATTAACTAAGGAGATTCAAAACTAAGCCAGTCTATTGAAGTTCAAATGTAGGTTTATTCAACTGACGCAGGGAATTCTTGAGGGTCCTTCTATTTCTGAGAACTAGTTTTTTTCTTTCTGGGCCGTTTCCTATATTCCATTTCACCATAAAAGCTGTTATGCACAAATCATGTAGGGGATATTCTAGACATTGATTCCTCCAAATTCCCTAGGCTCTTCTTTTTTTCTGGAATTTACTGTTCTTGTTCTGTGTTACTTTCCCCTATGATTCCACAACCCACAGGCACACAAGTTTTCTATTCTGTGCTTGACTTCCTTAACTATGATCACTTCTCTTATTAAATTTCTTCAAAGATCTACATTTACAGCCTAACATCTCTTATTACCATTTCTTGCATTACGAACTGTACTTCCATCTCCCTCTCAAATGTTCCTCCCAGGCTCCTGGCCTATGTTATGTGGCTCATCTATCATTTCCTAAAGCATTTCTTAGGTCAATCCCCTGATAATTCAAGGTATATCTCTTTTTGCACATTTTCCTGTGTCCAGCAATTTTTGCTTTCCTTTGTTCCTGATTGTAAACATCTTTGGCTCATTCTCATACCCATGCAAACTTCCTTTTACAATCCCTTAGATTTTCGTATCATTGCTATTACTTTCTTTATTAGCACTACTTTTCTCATTCCTCACTCCCCCAGACCCCTTTGAAGTACAAGCCAAAGAAGGCTGTGAGCTACATTCCAGAGAGAGCGCAAAAGGCTTCTTTTGGGCAGCTTTCGAAGGATCACATTTCCTGAGTTTCCAAAACTCATCATGGGTGCCATCTCCAGAGGGTGGGTTTCAGGCTCAGAAGGTATGCAGTCTAATCAATCAGTATGAAGCCATCAAAGAAACAGTACACAACCTCACCAGTGACACCTGCTCCCAGTTTCTCTTGGGTCTCCTGAATGCAGGAAAAAATCAGTCTTCAGAGACAAGGTCAGTTCTGCCACTTCTACAGTTTTCAGGTCTTCCCTTTCCTGCCATCTCTTCAAACTTAGGACAAGAGGGCTGATGGGTAGTTGTTTTCTAGAGAAGGAATGGATGTAACAATTTATTAATGTGCATCTGCATGTCCCTGTGCTGTGTGTTCAGTGTCTACATCTAGTCTCTTTGTGTTCTCTGCAGGGTGGCCAGAGGTCTGGCTGTCCAGTACTTCCACTCCTGGGTCTGGCCAAATGGTACTAGTTTGTCATATCTCTGGTTTCTACCCAAAGCACATTTGGGTGATGTAGATGTGAGGTGAACAGGAACAACGGGGCAATAAACAAAATTATATTCTTCCCCATTTGGAAGGGGCATGGTATCTTCGGGTGACCCTGGATGTGAAGGCTGAAGAGGCAGCTGTACTGCCTTGTCAAGTGAGGCATAGCAGTCTGGGAGACCAGGACATCATCCTCTACTGGGGTGAGACTGGAGATTGTGAGTATGAGTGGGTGGCCCTTGAGCTTTGGTTAGGACAGAGGAGAGTTTGTTGATGTGACGTGTAGGTGAAGGATGTGAGGGAGGAACAAACACAGGTAATTCCAGGAAGGGAGAAGTGGGACCTGAGTGATACATAGACCCAAGACATTTTGGGGAAGATAAGGAATCTGTCTTTTGTAGGAATAGAGATAAAGTGACTAAAGCAGATTTTTATCATTCATATCCAAAGTACAACTTAAGTAAGGAAATCAGTGGAGGAAATAGAACCAGCAGTGGGTTTACGATGACATGTGTGTGCCTCCAATACCACAGGACACCAACTTTCCAAGAATATCATCCGTTTGGCAGTGATAGTGCCCTTGATGCTTCTGATAGTCTGTGTTATGGTTTAGGAAGCCCTGGTAAGTTCCCTGTATTTCATCTTGTCTTCCTAAATTTTCATTCCGTCCTCCATTTTTCCACAGTTAGATTTTCTCTCTTAACTCCGCTTTAGCCTGACTTACCATCTCCAGTTCATGCACGGTTTCTCTCTTTTCTGTTCATTAAAAGTTCATATCAAAATATCTCATGAAGTACTTCAAGCTACCTCCCCATTGTGATGACTACCCAACTGCCCCCAAACCTTGAACAATATCATTAAACAATTATTTTTATACTCAAACTACTGTTCTTTCTGCCTAATACATAATTTATTGACCTAATCCATTTTAATTCCTATACTTTTGTAAGGAATGCCCATTTTTTTTGTTTAGCCTGTCCATTTTTTCGATAGTAATAAATGATCAAAGCCAATTTGATGTCACTTCTTCCAGAGAGCTTTACTGACCCATTAACAGGAAGCCCAGAGATTACTTCAGCTGTGCTCTGCTGCAAGCCTGCCATCCCTTCCTACCGGGACTGCTGTTTCCCATGTCTTTCTTCCAGTTTCTATTTCTAAGCAACTTGGGGGTAAAGGCCATGGCAAATGTATCTTTCCTGTGTGTAATTACGTGATCAAAGAAAAACTAACCAAAACAAGTAAAACAAGTAATATTAGGTTATCTTTATGAGAGCAAAACTTATTCTGAAACTTTTATATCAAAGCACTAGACATTTTCAACAAGTCACACCTAATCTGTTACCTTCTCAATTTAGTACAAATTCGAATCTAACCTAGTGTTGATATTTATAATATGTTTCTTCACTCTAGTTTAGGATTAAATAAAACATTGACAGATTACTTCAAATACACAACTATAAGATAATACATTCTAAGTGTGCTAAGATGGTGTTTTTTTAATGTTGTATATCTTGCCCTGAAGCACAATAAAGACTTTTTAAAATTAATGTATGTTAGTTGCTCTTTTTTACAAAATGATTGTAGGAAAAACAAGAGATGTAGGATAAAAACATTTAGATAACAGAAATGTACTGAAAATAGACATATAGTAAGAAATAGTATTTTCATATGGTGGGTGGAAAGTCATTTACATGAATTAGTTCTTAACCTTTTCCTCTTTCACAGACTCAGGATCAATTTGTAATAATTTTAGGAGCATGAAAACCTACTTTTTTAAAACCATTTTTTTATTTTAAAGAGAAAAAACTAACAAAACAACAACAATGAAGACAAAAACAAAAGCAACATAAAAATAACAAAAATGATACATTACCTCAAAATAAAATGATAGGAATTAACAAGGGTTGCTACACTACATACAGCTATCGTCAAAGAAGTTGTTCACTCCACCAGATGTAAGAATGCAAGATTGATCAAACAATCAAAGACAATAACAAGTAATTTAAAAAAATTGGGGACAATACAGAACTTCACCATACAAGATGGCAGGAATTCAACAATGGTTCTTATATTGCATATTATTGTTTTCAAATCAGTTGTTCTGATTACCAGATACAAAGGAAAAATGTTTTCTATTCATAAGTTAAATCTTAAAATCTTAGCACTAAAATTGTAATGTTTTTATGACTTGTATAACAGAAGTTTAGCGGGCTGGGGATTTAGCTCAGGAGCAAAGCGCCTGCCTGGCAAGCACAAGGTTGTGAGTTCAATTCCTGATACTGGAAGAAAAACAAAACAAAAAACAAAACAAAACAAAAAAAAAGAAGGTTCTAAGCTGTTGTATTTTTAATATGTAAGAATTAAAGTAGTGGAAAGATGATTAAAACCTAAAAGTTAAATTTAAAGTTGTTTTCAATAATCATATGGTAAATGATGGTATTTGCATTTTTATCCTGACACTCTGAATATTTGTAAAGTAAAATAAATGCATGCATTCTTTTGATTGTTTAGAAACTAGGATTTTCTGTGTAGGAGGAAAAAAGAAGTAGATAATAGATGGTTGGGAGAAATCTCATGGATAAGCAAAATCACATGGATGAGAACTTGAACTAAAGGTATAACTATGAGTTCAGGTTAGTATTTTCGTTTTGCACCTTGAGACTATAATATTAAATGAAGTGACTCTGACATAAACTCAAATAGTGCATTATTTATCTTATATGAAAAACTCAATATATATTTATAAAGTATAAAAAAGACAGAAAAATAGAAAAAAGAGGAAAAGAAAAAGTATTGTAATCCAGCAGCGACAATGGATGTAAAAGTGTACCTTTACTTAATGCAATGATTTTACACATTCTATGTGTTCCTTGGCCTATTAGTCTGATTTTCAATCTGTACATATGATATTTAACTTTATAAAATCTTATAAGATAGATAAATAAATTTGATGCTGGAAAATAAACGGGGGGGGCAGCAGAGGAAGGGAGAAAAATTTGTGCCAATCCTCTACAGCAAATGTAACTGTTGTGTATTGTAAACATGTACCAATGAAAGGCAAAAAGTAAAATAAATAAAGCCAACCTGTACTATGAAAAACAAACTATATTTAGATTTTTCCTCTTGGAAGGTCTAGAAAGCAACAGGCTCATATTATAGTTTCTACATCATATTTTCTCACAAAAAAGGAACATAGATACATGGAGATAGGCGTATGTCTACTGTGGGCCAGGGAGGTAAAGTCTGATGTAATCTATTAGAGAGTGCTGAGTGTTCAGAGGGAGACTTGTGGTAAGACCTGGGGCCAGGGGTTGCGGCCTGAGAAGGTTCAAGCATTTCAAGTTCCCTGGAATTTACAAGTATAGAAATACAAAACAAATCACTGGCCACTTACGGAAGATGCCTTACAAAACTATTTATTCCCTGGAGAACTGATACGTAAATAGGAAGAAAGTTGCTATTTGATTACTTCAAGGTACTGGAATACTTGTTGAGGAGAATCTCTCCTTTTGGAATTACTCTAACAAGTAAATGAAAACTGTATTTTACTTTGTTACACCTAGGCAATTTGTTCATTAAATAGGGCCAGGGACTCCTCCTGGCCATGATATCCTTTCACAGAGTCCCCAGTTCAAACTATAACAACACTGACATGTTATTTAATTTTTTTATTCTATCCCTGTCTTGTGCATCATTATCCAGAGGTTACATGAAATGTGTTGTTGCATCAATAGGGGGCAAAACCTTGGGAAAATACCTGCTTTCTATATTCTAATTCAGACACTAAAAGTGCTGACAAACTGTAAACAAATAAAAGCTATAAAGCAACCCTTCTCACTAAGGATACGGAAAACATTCACAAAGAAAGGCATGATTCTTGTTTACAAGTAGATTCATGTTCTTGTTATCAATGAATTATGTTGCATGTCTATGACTACTTTAATAATTTTTTAGGTTTAATTTTAAGACATAGATGCCTCGCTTTCCATGTAGCTATACATTTTGCATGCACATGGACAGGAACACACATGAGCCTGTATATCTGTAAACAAAGGGATTTCATTGCTCTTCATAATTTTCATCACTTGTACAATGCATTTTATGTGATACATTAGATTTAGCATTTTATCATTTTTAAGTGTGCAACTTTGTGGTATGAAGTGTATTCTCATTGTAATGCCCTCCTCAATATTTTTGTTAGTTTACTTTCCCTATGGGAAGTAAGTAGGTGTGGAAAACATATTTGAATTCCTTCTCTTCATCCCCTTTCCCTTCCCTCTCTCCCCTTCCACCCATCCTTTGATCCCTTTCCTTTTCTTCTTTTGTATATGTTTGCAGTGCAGAATGTTTACATTCCTTGTGTAAAGTTGGCATATGCACATAACATGTCCCAATCCCTTTTTTTCATTTCTTATCCTTTCCCTCCTCTCCATCTCTTCATCCTCTTTTCCTTTGAGGATGATCTATCTCCCCATTATCTATCTTTCTACTAGCTTTCTTTTATTTTACACTTTACTTTTATTCTGAGTTGCTCGTATAAGAGAAACCATGTAATACTTAAGCTTATATGTCTAATTTATTTCACCTAACATCATGATCTCAAGTTGGTATTTACACACCATAGAGTCTTTCTCAACAATTTTTATACCTGTAAAATGTGCAAAAGGGTTGAGGCTTATTGATCTAAAGTAATGAATCAATAGCATCATGTATTTTTCCTCTTGAGACTTGTAATTGCATAATCAAACCTGATTCTGATCACTTCATAAGTGTATCAATTTTTATGTAGAGTAAATCCATACAGAAAAGGACCATGTCAAATGAAATCATGGCTCTATACCCAGGAAAATTCAGCCTGTAGGTAATCTTACCAAGAAAATAACACAATTTCTTCGAAAGCAAGCAATAGGGTTTTTCAAAAAGGCAGGAGCATTCAAAGTGTGTTGTCAAACTCTGACAGCATAGCCTGGAATAACTTAGATGGCTCAGTTAGTAAAGAAGCCATCCTTGGGAAGTTATTTAGAAGCAGATGTCAAGCTTTCAAAACCTTACTATGAGATTGTCAAGTCAGGCATTCTAGTCAAGCAGAAATACCAAACTATGAATCTTCAAGATACCTAGTGTATTCTGAAAAATGACTTAAAGGGAAATATTGGATAGAGAGAACTCAGCCCCAGGGTGCAGGATGTGAAGGTTATCAAGATGTCTATCTAGAACTGATTTCAGAACATCCAAAGGCCAGTGCAGACTTGGAAATTAAAGAACTAGAGGAATCAGTATGCTTCCAAGTATGAGCTAGAAGTGCATATTTCAAGGTGTGAGGATGGATTTTGACAACTGGCAGTCACTGGTATTTCTCTCAAACTAGTTCTAGTCTCACCCACTTGTGGCCAGCAATCAAACCTCACCAATTTTCCTCTGCAAGTACTTTAACACAGAGTGCACACCTTGGACTGAGTCCCAGATCCTCTTTAGCACTCTGCAATCCTCCACTCTGGCCTGCTCCACCTTCAGCTCCAGGTCACAGTTCACCAGAGCCTTGAACTCCTCCAGCACAAAGATTACAACCACAGCTGCCTGGATGAGGGTCCCAAGTCAAAGCACCTGGGATACCAGGCCGTTGCCCTACACCTCCTACATATCAGCTTCCTCTCACTGAACATTGCTTTTACAGATGCTCCTCCCATAATCTTGGGAAATGCAAGGATAGAACAGCCATTTAGACTGTCTACAGGCAGTGTAGGCTGTTTGAAAACAAGCCTTTTAATTAACCCAAACTACATCACAAAGAGGCAGTATGGCTTCTCCTCATCCACTGGTTGGGCCATTTACTGCCACAATAATAGGGCTTCTTAAACTGAATGAAAGTAGTTGTGTTGTTTCTGATATCTTTGGCCATTTTAATGCTTTCTTCTTTTCAGTCATCTGTGAGATGCTGTAAAAATATTAAGTCAAAACTGCAAGAAAAATATTATGGGATAAGATGTAAGGAGAAACCTATAGATTAAAAAGAGATTTAGAAGACATAATTTCAGTACATGGCCTTGTTTTTACTTATTTAATACATACACTGCAAAAAATATTTATGAGATGGTTAAGGAAATTTGATTACCACTGATGACACTAATGACATCAGCAAATCTTAGAAGTTCAGATGCCATAATGAAATTGTGTTTATGTATAAGAAAATAATCTTTATATTTTAGAAATGTATATTAAAGTACTTATTGATGAAATTATATAATACCAGAATTTTATATAAATCGTGTTGATAAATTCTTGAACGCTATAATGAATGTATAGTTATTTATACTGCTTTTCCTACCTTTGCATACATGAAATTATTTGATACTTAGTTGAAAAAATTATTCTGTAACTTGCAGTTTGATTTCCAGTTCAGTTTGTACTTGTTAATTTCACACTCTAACAAAGATTTTGTACTTCGGAGGAAAAAATGTAGACTATACTGAATGAAGATAATGTTTAACTGTTCCTATTTAAAATATTTTATTGTATATATTTCAGACATACAGGTCTTGATATATATTTGGAGAGCAAAGTTGTTATCATAGTCAAGAAAATTAACACATTCATTGTGTCACATAGTTACCTACTTTTTTGTGTGGTAACAGCTTCTAAAACTCTACTCTTTGAGCAAAAATCCTAAATGTAATTCTTAAATATAAAATTGTACTTAGAATTTCTCAAAAGTGCACTTTGTGATGAAATGAAAATGTTGAATAAAAACACAGTAAGAACTTTCTTTAAATCGAACACAGTGTTAACTAAATAGTGCTCCTATTGTACATCATCTGTCAGGACTCCTTGAACCTGTATATCTGCTACTTTGCATCCTTTGACCTGTATCTCTTTGTTGCCTCTCCTGATCCTTCACCTTCTATAACCACTTTCATCTCTTTCTTTGTGCATTCAATTCTTTCTAAAGGGTCCATACATATATAATTATCAGTATGTTTCTGTTTTTGCCTTACTTCATTTAGCATAATGTCTTCCTTCATGTGGTAAGCAGAAGGATCACCTGTTGCAAAGATGAATAAATTCAGTTGTATGTGTAAAGGTGTATTTATCCTTTTGCTCATCAGCAGTCTCTGGTTGTTTCTATATACTGGAGATTTTGGATAATACTGCAATAACATGAAAGTATACATACTTTTTGAAGCAGTGATTTCATTGCTTTTGGATATATACCTAGAAGAGGAACTGCTAGGTTGTATGGAAATTCTGCTTTTAATATATTTAGAAATTTCCATACTGTATTCCCCAATGACTGCATAATCATACATTTCCACGACAGATGTAAAAGCATTTCCTTTCTCTCCGCCTCATCAATACCCAAGATCTCTTGTCTTTTTGATAATATCCATCCTAACTAGTATGAGGTGATAACTCACTATAGTCTTCACTGCATTTTTCCTGATAATTAGTGAATTCCATTCATTATCTGCTGGCTATTTTATGTGTTCTTTGGAAAAAAAATCTCTTCAGATCCTTTACCAATTTTTTATCAGAAAAGTTCATTGTCTGCTATTTAGCTCTGGGACTTGTTTATATATTTTGATGTTAACCTTTTATTAAATGCATGGTTTGCAATTTCTTTTCTAATCTACAGGTTGCTGCTTTATTTCCTTTACTCTGCAGAAATTTTATTGTTTGAGGTGTTCCCATTTGTTTAGTTTTGTTTTTGTAGTCTGAGTATTTCTTTGGTGAAATATCTGATAAATCAAGGTCAATGTCAAGGAGTTTTACCTGTTTTACTAGGTGAGTATAAGGTTTCATGCCCTGTGTCTAGTCTTAAATTCATTTTGAATTCACTTTTCTGTCTGGTGAGAGATAGGGATGCAGTCTCATTCTTCAGGGTAGAGCAACTCTGTCTCTCCTGCACCATTGATTAAAGAGATTCCCTTTCTCCTTTATGTCCTCTGGTGCCGTTCCCACAGATGAGTTGACCACACACATTTGGGTGTATTTGAAGGGTATATCTATATTCTGGTTTTACACCTCTACCTTACAATTTTGATAACACTTGCTTTATGATATAATTTTAAATCAAGAAATGTGATGGTTCTAATTTTTATTTTCCAGCCAGAAATGTCTGAGGGTTCTGAGACTCACAGTTCTGTAGAAATTGTAGAATTTCATTTCCTATTTCTGTGAAGAATGCTGTATAGATGCTTTTTAATTTGATGTAATCAAATCAGTTGATTGCTGGTATTATGGTTTTCTTCTGTGGTTCTGTTCAGGTAGTCCCATATCTTTAAGAGTTTATGCCCACATCTTTAAGAGTTTTACATAACTTATCTCCAGTAGAATCAATGTTTCTGTTTTTATGTCTAGATCTTTGATCTATTTACATTTGAATTTAATACAAGGAGAGAGATATGAGTCAAGGATCATTCATCTACATGTGGACAACCAGTTTTCACAGCATGATTTGTTAAAGAAGCTAGAGTATATTTTTGTTCCCTTTGATGATGAGCTGCAGTTCCTTGGTTGGTGTTGTTTCTACATCCTCAGTTCTGTTCCATTCAGTCATATGTCTGTGTCATGTAGTTTTTATCACTATAGTTTTGTAATATAGCTTGAAATCCAGGATTGTGTTACCCTGTACTTTGCTCTTGTCTCTCAGGATCGCTTCTGCTATTCTGGGTCTCTTCTGGTTCCGGGTGAATTTCAGGATTATTTTTTCTAGCTCTATGAGGAATACTGTTGGTATTTTGAGTGGTATGGCATTAAATTTGTACATCAGTTTTGATAGTATAGCCATTTGGACAGTATAGGTTCTGCCCATCCAGGAACAAAGGCTATCTTACCATTTTCTGATGTCCTCTTTGATCTCTTTTTTCAGAATACTATAATTTTCATTGTAGAGGTCTTTTACTTTCTTTAGGTTGATTGTTATGTATTTAATTTTATTGAAGTTACTATGGATAATATTGTTTACCTAATTTACTTACTTTTTCATTCATTATTAGTGTACAGGGACACTATTGATTTTTATCTGTCAGATTTATATTCCATTATTTTCTGAGTTTGTTTATCAATTCAGGAAGTCTTGGTTAAATTTTTTGGATTTTCTATGTAAAGTCATGTTGTCTGAGAATAAGGTAGTTTGATATGTTCTGTATGTATATTCCTATATATATTCAAATATATCCATGCATATTCATATGCATCCATATATGTTCCTATTTATCCATACATATTCACAGTCATATAGCCATATATATTTTCTTATATATTCATATATTTTTAAAATTTGTCTATTTCACTAGCCTAATTGCTCTGGCTAAATTTTTGAGGCTATATTAAACAGAAGTGATGATAATGAACATCCTTTTCTTATTCCTGATTCGGGAGAAAACATTATCAGGTTTTTGGCCTTTAGTATGTTGTGGTCAGTAGTGTTTGTCATGAATGACTTTTATCAATTTGGAGTAAGGTCTTTCCAGAGCTATTTTGTTAGGGTTTTATCATGAATGAATGTTGAATTTTGTCAGAGGCTTTTTCTGCATCTGTAGAGATTATCATGCGATTTTCATTTATTTATGTGGTACATTACATGTATTTATTTATACATGGTGAGTCACCCTTGTATCCTTAGGTGAAGCCAACTTTGTTATTATGTAAGATACTTTTAATGATTTGTGGCATCCTGTTTACCAGTATCTTGCTGAGAATTTTTGTATCTGTGCTCATTAAGAAAAATGTCCTGTAACTTTTTATTATTATTATTATTATTATTAAGTATTTTTCCATGTTTTGGTTTTAGGGTAACACCAGCTCCCAAGAATAAGGTTGGCAGTGCGCCTTCCCTTTCAGTTTTATGGAAAATTTAAAAGTATTGATGTTAGATATTCCCTGAACTTCTGGTAGAATTCTGCAGTGAATCTCTCCAGTCCTTTTCTTAGATGCTTCCATTTCATTGCCTATTCTGCTCAGGTTAAGTTCTTGATTGAGATTTGTTCTTGTTTTTATATTTTCAGACGGATCTTGTTAAGTAGTTCAGGCTTGCCTTAAAATCACTGTGTAACTCAAGGTGGCCTAGATTTGCAACACTCCTGTTTCCATTTCCTGAATTCTAGGATTATTGGAGTGCACCACCTTACCCAGCTTGCTTAGTTTAATTTTGGTAATTCATAAGTGTCTAGGAATTTTTCCATTTCTTCTAGGTTCTCCAATTTATTGAAATATAAATTTTCAAAATAGTTTCTTACAAATTCTTTGGATTTGGAGTTATTTATTCTGATTTCATCTTTTGTAGTTCTAATTAAGTTCATATGGATTTTTCTTTCTTTCTTTTGCTAATTTTGGCTCCTGTAGATTTTCAAAGAACCAATTCTTTGATCCATTGATCTTTTGTACTGCTTTTTAGTTTCAGTTTCTGCTCTGGTCTTTGTAATTTATTTCCCTCTGGTAGTTTTAAATTTGCATTTTCCCTGTTTTTCGAGGATCTTGAGATGTATCATTACATTATTTACTTGGAATCACTCTAGCCTTCTAATGTGTAAATTCACAGCTGCAAGCTTCGTTCTTAGGACTGTTTTCATCATGTACCATAGGTTTTTTTTTTTTTTTAACCAGACCTCCATGTGAAAGCAACATATTGTCTCACTAGTGCAAGATCCCATCGATTTTTGTAAGTTGTGCTTCTGTTGTTCCATTATCATTTAATCTAGGAAATTTTTAGTTTCTTTCTGATTTCTTCTATGATCCATTGATTATTCAATAATGTATTATTTAAGAACTCAGATATTAGATTCCACTTATGAATTAAATCATATAATACTTGTCTTTTTTGCCTGCATTATCTCACCAAATATTATAATAACTGATTTCATTCATTTTGCTGCAAATGACAGAATTTTGTCCCTTCTATGACTGAATAACACACATATATCACCTTTTCTTTATTCATCTATTAATGAATATCTTGGTTGGTTAATTCTATATCTTGCCTATTGTGAGTAGCACTTCAATAAAAATAAGAGGGGAAAGGAGAAAAGAAAGGGAAATATATATATATATATATGTATATATGTGTGTATATATATATGCGTATATATATGTATTTATATGTATATATATATATACACCCACACAATATATATACAATGCTACACATACAAATATATGTATATACATATATTTATATAAATATATATATCTATACACACACACACAAAAGATAGCTAAGGTATTTGTACTACTAATTTCTATTGGTTTATTGAAAGAAACAGATAATTCCAAACTGTTTGATCAATTTTGCATGCCTATGTCTGGTAATCTGCACAATTAGTTTGAAGATAACAGTATGCAATACAACCACCATTGTTAATTCCTATCACTTGCTTTGGAATTCTATATCATTTTTATTGGTTTTTATTATCTTTAAAATCAAAAGGAGTATACATATATATATATTTCAATAAATATTTTTATTTCATTTAGTTTGAATAAATATCCTGCTATAACCATTTTTGCTTGAGCGGTTTTGTTTTATTTTATAAAGAAATAAAACAAATTTTTATAATCAAATAATTTACATTTTTGTCCAAAATATCTTTGTTCAGACCAGTGTCACTGAATGTTTTTCCCATTTTTTTAACCTAATAGATCAATAGCTTTTGGTTTTACATTTATGTCTTTCATTCATCTTAAAATGATTTTTGCCTGTGGTAAGAGACAGGAACCTAGTTTTATTCTTGCACACAGCTTTCCCAGTCCTGTTTACTGGAGAGAATGTGCTTGTCCATATGGCTGTTTTGGATGGCTTTGTCAGAAATCACTTGGATTTAACTGTGTATATTTAGTTCTGGGTTCTCTATTCTGTTCCATTGATATGTGTGTGTTTTTTTACCACTACTATGATGTTTCAGTAACTGATGCTTTGTAGAGCAATTTAAAATCAGGTAGTGAGATGCCTTCAGCTTTATCCTCCATGCTCAAGATTTGCCTAGCTTTTTGTCTTAGATTTTTATTTCTTGAAAAAATATCCAGCACCCACAAAGGAACGGACAAATGTTTGTTTTAGTGCACAGTTTGTAGAAGTTTCTGACGATAGTTGGCTGGTCGCAAAGCAGGGCAACATGGCAGCATGGCAGAGGGGCATCGCAAAGGAGCAACAGTTCATGGCAGGGGAAGCAGGAAACAGCCAGCCATTGAGGCAGGAGATCTTTTCTTCTAGGCCACACCCTCAGTGACCCACTTCTTCCCAGCAGATTTCACCTTACAACATCACATCCAGCTATAGAACTATCACTGGGCTAATTTGATACCACACACCCATGATCCAGCCACCTACAAAAGCCACCTATGAGCACATGAAGCTTTGAGGGGACAGCTAGACAAAAACCCAAAACACTATCCAAGACCTTTGTGTATCCATGTAAACTTTAGAATTTTTTTTTCTATTTCCATAAAGTATGATATTGGCATTTTTATAAGGACTGTACATACTATCTGTAGCTTACTTTGGATAGTGTGGACACTTTAGTAATTAATTTTTCAAGTCTATGAACATGAGATGTCTTCATGTATTCCTGTCCTCTTTAATTTCTTTCACCAATGTTTTGTAGTTTTCATTGTAGAGGTTTTTTTACCTTCTTAGTTAAATTTATTCCTAGATTCTTTTGCAGCTACTATAAGTGAAATTACTTTGTTAATATCTTCTAGAGATAGCTTACTAATAATTTTTTTTCTTATTGGTAATGTTTCCACATATCAGTTACTTCCTATTTGGGAACGTTAATTTATAATAGTACCCATTTGCATGCTGTCAGGAGGCATTCTTCTCTGCTATCTTTCATGACATGCCTGCCACCTAAAAACACACTGTGGGTCTGGCCATGGGCCAACTTGGCTGCAGCCCAGTGGCAGCATAGATTTGATGCTTAGAATGAGCAACATACTTCCTCCTCCAGTAACGCAACTATTTCTATTTCAGGCTGAGGTGTTTTCTCCTGAATGCACAGGAGGAAGAAGCAAGAGGATGTGGAAGGAGAACAACTAAGAAAAAGAAGGCATATTTGACTCTTGCCCTCTCAGTTCTTCTTAAAATAATGCCTACAGAGCATGAAGCAAGATATGCATCTGAAATTTATGTCATAGAGAAAAGAAAATGCAGATGTGAAGGAATTCAAAGCGCAAGGTTAAAAGAAGGAGTAACTATTGAGAATACCAGGAAAAAGCAAACAGGGTGGTATGAGGACATCGGATGATTTTGCAATGTGCTTTGGAGCAGAAGAACTGAAACTGAAGCAAAAATGTCCAGAATGTCAGACAATCTGTGTCTATTTGGGGGTCTGCAGAAGAATTATGAGTAAATGATCTGAGTTGTTTGAGAAAGGGACTACAACAGAATTTCATGCCCTGTTGTTTTCATTGAAAATTCTCAAAACACCGAAAGTGTGGTAGAGTAGAAATTCATTTTGGGAGAAGGAAAGACAATCTTTTTTTTTTTTAATTTTAGAAATAAAAGGAGGAAAATACTAACAGACACAACATTTTACAAAATAGCAAAGGATCAGTACAGACAGTACAGAGTTACAAACAGAGTGGTAGGGAATTAACAATGCTTGTTGTATTACATATTGATATCTTCAAAGTGGTTTCTCATGAAAACAGATATAGACATACAAAGCTGATCAACCAAGGACTCATTGACAGTTTCTTTCAGCAAGGAAATACAAGACAGTAGAACAGCCGTGTTAACTATCCTGCATATACATACATACAAACTTTCTCCTTTGGAAAGACAATCTTAATCCAAAGTAGAATATGCCTTGTAAACCAGAGATCTGGATAAGCTAAAACTACACAAATAAATATATGCTTTTTATTGATGCTATAGGCATGATGTCATAAGGTGCGGTATGAAACAATTTCATATTCTTTTACGAATTTTTTCCTATTTGACTGAGATATGCAACAACTATGTAGAATATCATAATATGTTCAACATTTTTATGTTGGAAATCATATCTCTAGCATGTTTTATGTCTGTGAGCAGCATAACTCTCACTTATCAATGTTTTATCTTTAATTGTCTAGTATAAAGTTTGGTGCTAAATTTTAGTTCAAATTTAATGAATATTTTGGGGCCTTATGTAATACATTTCTATGTCATCATTCCCTTTGAATTCAACTTAGTATATCATAACTTTGCCTTTGTTCTAATTCCTTAATATAGTCACCTAATAACATTGATGTTTGCTTTAATAGTTCATGTTATAAGTTTTCTCCAATCCATCCAGAAATAAGATAGCATCTGATTAGTTGGGATTCTTTGGATTATAAATAACAAATAATCAAACTCAAATGGTCACTAGCAGAAAATAAATCTATTAATTCATGTAAGTTGTAAAGTTCAGTGGCACAGTGGTTTCAGGTACAACTTGTTCCAGTTTGTACTATTATCTAGATACACCTCATAGTTCTACTTCTGCCTTGGCTTCATTTGTAGCCTAAATAAACTAGTGCCTGACACTTTCAGCTCACAAAGTCCCCTCCAGAAGAAGATAGAGTGCGTTTACACATAGGAAAGCAAATGTCATGAGACATTAGAATCTTCTTGTACCCTATTGTCCAGATTGGTTCAGATATCCATTCTGAACCAAGAGTTAGATCCAGAAAAAATACAATTTCTTGAAGACATCAATGTATAGTAACTGCTCCCCTCTGAACCTTTAGGTTGGGTGATCAGAGGAGACTATGAGGGAAATACATCAATATAGTGTTGGAGTATTCTTATGCTAGATACTGGGATGAAATCAGGAAATAAAATAATAAAAATGTTCAACATTCTCACAACAATATATTAAATCACAGTCATTTTGCTTCTTAATTCTTTGTGGAAATCACTTCGTGTCCATAGTAACCCTTGTCTTCTCAGTACCATTATTTCTTCACTAGGTGATGTGACCTGAGTTCTTACCATACACCAAATCATTGTCACATCCTTAGCATCTACTAGTACAGTTGCAAAGTGATGTTTAAATCACATTAACTACTAGCTCAGCCATCGGGAAAATAGAACCAGAAATATTAGAGATATAAAAATGAATAATGGTACTTTTTATTAAACTAGGATGTTTACACCATTGGGCTATTAATGTCTATAATCATTTATCCTCCCAATTATCAGCATTTTTTTTTCTTATAATAGCACACTATATTAGTTTCTGGGTGATGGAGTACAGGGGTTATGATGGCGAAATAGGTCTCTTTCTTTCTTATTCTCAGACAAGGTTTTCACCGTGAAAAGCCACTGTTCAGCCTACCTTCTCAGTCTGACGAGGATTGACCTCCCAGCTATAATTACAAAATCAAATTTTAAGGTAAGCAAACACATTTTACACAGCTAACAATAAATAAATAGAAGTGCCAATAGTTTTATGGTCACAGCTAATAGGCACTTCTATTTTATTTATTGGTAGCCTGAGGATCTTCTGTGTGTCTCATGACTCCATTTTACAATGTGTTTTGCAAACATATTTTACAATGTACCTATTATGTTCTCTGTATAAATGTTCTCTTCTCCCACTTCAGAAATATAGTAAATTGGGAAAGTAATTTAAAATTAGTCAAATTTTCTAAAATTGCACCATTGGAAAGTGGCTAAGAGCATTCTGTTCCCTAGGCCCTAATGTCTGGGCCCAATTTCGAGCAATTGGAATGTTGTGACTTGCTTCTGTTTTCTGCAATTGACTCACTTGTTAATTAAACCCAATGCTACATCTCCATGGCAATGCCTCTGGCATCATGAGACCCACAGAAGAACCTCATGCTGCCAATAAGTAAAATAGAAGAGCCAATAGTTTTATGGTCACTCTTAGCTGTGACTTGTGGTCTTTGGGAAATTGGCCCAACATGACAGGAGGAGCTTGTTTACATCCTATTTTGGCCTGGGGCTAAGTCCCCAGACCATCACCAAATCTCTACATCTGAATAGGTAATAGCAGTTTATATTTTATAGTCTTACTTCATCTTGAATTCTTTCATGCAACCTCTGTGTCTCTGGTTTCTATCAGAGACAAGAAGAGAAAAATGACAGCCCATGTTTCAACAGAAGACATCCATCTTGTACTGAATACTACAGCACTGAGCAATTGGACAATGGATAACAAATGAAACTTAGATCTTCATATCTCAGGTAAGAAACTGAGAGGGGTGATAGACTCAAGCTGGTGTGGTACCAATGACAACAAACAGTCACAACTGCAGATGTAGACTCTAAACAATGCTAACCAGGAGTAGTTAAACTTTAAACTGTATTTCTATAAAATTATATGAATAAAAGGTATAATATTCTAAATTAACTAACATTGTTCTTCTAAAATATATATAAGTGCTCTTGGTTCTGATATAATTCAGTAAAGCAGTCAGAGATATTTTAATTACATAATCTTAAAGAGTAACCTTTTCTGGAAAGGACTGCATGTAGTGGGATCTATACAAAGTTACATTATGTAATACAAGATTAAATACTTAGTAAGTGTTCCATATATAAGTATAGTTAATGCATGTAAGGAAGCAAGACACCCTGTTTTCTGAGAACACAAAATCTAAACGGGGCAAAAATATTATCACAAACACATAGAGAACAGGTAGATTCAGGGAGGAAAATCACAGGGGTAATGGAAATACAAAATAAGAAACATTATTTACACAATAAACAACTTCAGAGGCAATGTCACTGGAAGGATCACATTTTTATAAAAGGCAAGAGATCTCTAGTTTATTACTAGCACATCTGCAAAGTTGCTTTATGATCTTGGGATCTTCACAGTATTCTTTAAGCAAAATTTCTTTGTCGAAGAAGACCACTGGAGTGGATTCTTAAGACCCATTACAGCTGTAACATTTAGAACTCAGCTTTCTGGAGATCTCCCTGGGTCTCCAGGACTACATCAACATACCTTTCCCAATCTGCAAATGGAAACCCTTTACCCTCATAAATCTTTCTTGAAACCACTGAAGATAGTACGAAAGTTATATTCTCGAAAGTCTCAGCTGTCTTTCCCTTTTTGTATTCTGAGTTATAACTGTAGAACTTATAACTGTGTTAACAAATAACCATTGCAAAGACATTGTCTCATCCATTTTAGAGAAGCCTTGGGACCTGAGCCCATAGCAAATTTTTATGGAAGTACTTTTCTTTAAATCTTTCGTACACAAGGAGGGTAGAAGAAAAGTTCTTTCCTCTTCTCACCACACACAATTATACCTTAGTATAGTGCTAGTTTTGCCAGTTCTATGAACCTCAGGGGACTCTGCAAAGTCTTTGCTCCTAACCTTGCCCATTGTTAAAATGATGGTATTGGAAGTAATACCTACCTTATATAATAGTTATGAGGACAACAGCAAAATGTATGTGATAGTATTTTCACCTCACCTACAATATGATGATCATGCAATAAGTGTTAGCCCCTGTTAGAACATTCCCACAAAATGGATCAAAGCTTGACTTTAAAGTAGTAGCAAAATTTTGTCCAATTTTTCACTGTGGAAATGTAAATTCATAGACCTACATCCTGAAATGATATCTCTCAGATAGTTGATTGAGATTATTTTTTCTTTGTTTTTGTTCATCTCTTTACTATGTTTTTTCTTTTATTAATTCATTTATTTATACATTGACAGATAAATTTGTGTTTATTATTGTGCAATATGATGTTCTGAAGTATATACACATTGCCAGTGGTTAAATCTAGCTAATAACATGTCTCACCTCAGTTATCATTTTTGTAGTCCAAATAGCTAATAACCACTCTGAGCATCTTTAATGAATACAATGTATCATCATTAACTACAAATTTGTGACTTCACTCTGAAGTTTATTCCAAGGAGATAGAAGAAAGAATAAGGGGAAAAGCACATCTATTATTTCACAGGTCTGTGTAAAGTAATGTTTCTGGGACACTCGTGAGTATATATGGCAAAATATGGGGTGCTTTCTCACTTCTGAAGGGATTAGAAATTTAAGGAAAAGATTAATCAGTTCAATGAAAATATCTACATAAGAAAGGTCATTTAGACTCAGCCCATACTTTTATCAATATGCTTATTTGTGATGTTAAGATATTACTTGTTCTCAAAGTCTTTTCTGAAGCTACCTGGCTTTTATTCAAGATTTAAAGGCTATTTTGTTTGTCCTAAACTTCTTTTATAATGTTCACAACAGTCTATTTTATAATAGGCATAGCTTTTTAATTTATTATTCTCTGAAAATGGTAATTGTATTCATATTTCTATATGTACTGCTTAGAACATAACAGAAATTATTAAATCATAATATATGATAATTATTAGATAAGCTGCAACAGTCTTTAGAAACTCAATAAATACTTGAGGGTGATGTTTTGTAAAATATGCATCCGCAATAAGTAAAAGCACCCATACTGAGAAACATGATCTATGTGAACAAGATTATTTATAATTTTATTTTTGAAGGTTATTTCCCATCACATTTTCCCTACAATAGAAACTTTAGAAAACTCTCCTAACTTTCCAACAGGTCTAGCTCACTTACATGTCTATCTACAGAGCAACCAGGTCCCAAAGAATGTGGTATTTCCAGACTAGTAATACTTGACTCTCTCCGGTGTGGGCCTGTACTCCATGGAAAACGAACTTATTCTTAGGATAGGGAGACTGGAAGAAAGGAAAGTCCCTGTTATGTCTTCCCTTCATGGAAGGAACAGAAAAGCATAGCAATAAACTAAGAAAAGCGGGGGTGATATTTTTTAAGCATCCCATGTTTATTGAACTAGCCTCTTTCCTACATGTGATCTCAGTCTTTACAATAACCCTGGGAAACAGCAATTATTCTTTTCGTCATACTAAGGAGAAAAGGGACCTGGTAGAATTTAAAATGGTATCATTAGAACATGCCAGATTACAACCTATATCTAAATTCAAACCCACTTTGCTCCTACATTACCCAACTTTTCATGTGCTTTTCAGGATAAAGTTCAGATCATACATGTAGAAATTCATTAGTAGTGCAGAGTATTAGAAAATCTGGAATTAAAATGCAAACAGCATGTTGGAAATATATCTGCCAACCTAGTAAGCAATAAAAAGCCTATTGTTAGATTTTGGGAAAAAGAGGGATAAGTTGGAGGAAGAAGGAGCTGTTTGTACCTACCATATAAATATGGAGACAATAAAACATCAAAAACTACACAACACTTCTAGAGGCAAAAAGGAGCAAAAGTGCTTACCTGAACTATTAACATACCTGGATTAAAAACTCAGAAGAACAAGATAGTCCATAATCTCACATTTTGTAAAGCGTGCTTTAGTTTAATTTTTCCATAACAAATAAAAAGAAACTCAGAAATAAGTGAAATGTATATTTCCCCAAAGGATGCGCAAAGGAAATGTCATCTCTATGCTCCCATAATCCCACATACAAGTTTATCATTTTAATCCTATTTTTCATAATAGTTTCTTCTGAATATAAGAAGTGATGAAATTATATGGTGAATGTTTAAATTTTAAAATTATTACAGTAAAAGATACATTGCCATACTGGTATCCTGCTACTGTTCTATTTTTTTGTTTGTTTGTTTCTCATGTACTACTCTCCTTAAAATAAAAAAAAAGATACATTGCCATTAACACCACTCAAAACACTCCCTCTTGCTTCCAACATGGTTATCCTATCATTATTGCCTTTTTTTGGAGCAGTTCTGGAAATCCTCATGTGCGAGCATCTTTTATGATGTGCAATCAAAAAATACAGTGAGTGCTGCTGCTGTGTGCCATTCAGTGCAAAGGCAGATCTGTAAAAACTACAGCACATCCTCATGTCCCTTCATCACCAGATCTAGCTCTATGTGATTTCTAACTATTACCCAAAGTCAAATGCTGATGAAAGTGAGTGTTTTCTAATTGATTTAGGACACTGAGTAAACAACAACAGCACAACCTTAGACAGTCACAAATGACTTACAGAGTGGCTTCAGAAAGCATCCAGAATGATGGGATAGCCTGGCTTGGTGGTGCATGCCTGTAATCCCAGCACTCAGGAGGCTGAGACAGGAGGATCACTGCAAATATGAGACCAGCCTGGGCTACAAAGTGAGCTCAAGGCCAGTCTGAATTGCATAATGAGACCCTGTCTCAAAACCAAAAAAAAAAAAAAAAAAAAAAAGAATGATGGGGATAAGTGTGTTGAAGCAACAGGAAACATTTTAAGGGTGATTGATGGCAAGGTGTCTTTTACTATGACAATTTTTAAAAATGTAAACATTTACTCTGTTTTCCAATCATATTTCCTTTATCTCACCCATGAGCAACTTGTTCCTTGGGTGAAAGCTTGTTGATATGTGTACTGTTGCTATGTCCCTGGTGCTTGACACATAATTATAATGCACTGCTCAATATTTGTTACATAATATCTGATACTATTAATTTAGTGGCTCTCTGATAAGGTAGGATACATTGCCAAAAGTTTTGCTGTTAATATTAATTAAGATAACAACTTTTCATCTTATACTTTTTAAATGAGATAAATGCCACCCCCTCTTTCCCTCAATCTAGTGAGCAGCCAATGCACCATGAGCTGGTAATTACATTAGTTACATAGAATTGCAGTGACTTTATCCTTTTTCCAGTGTCATTTCCCTATTTTATTTTATTTTATTTTATTTTATTTTTTTTTTTGGTTTTTCTCCGGTACCGGGAATTGAACTCACGACCTTGCGCTTGCCAGGCAGGCGCTTTTGCCGCTGAGCTAAACCCCCAGCCCCCAATTTCCCTATTTTAAACTGAGATTTCTCTTTCAGATTTGAATGGGTGCATAATGTGTTGCATAAATCCTTAAAGTTCCTTGATAGTAAGAAAATTTTCACAATCAGGGTCAGATTACAAATACAGTTCTCTAACTTCAGGAATCCTAAGGATCTTGTGGTGTCATAAATGCAACAGCTAACATGACAAGTTCACTATTTTATTATCTAACAATTATCTGTTGAGAAGCTATTAGATGCTTACTCCGGCTCTAGGAGCTGAAGAGAATGAGGTGAAAATACATAAAATTCACATCTTTACCTCTAAATTACAAAATTTAATTCAGAATTTAGATATGAGGACAATTCAATATTTCAAAATTAAGTAAAAGTTCCATCAAACTGTCATTTGATGTCTCACATGAATTCCAAGGAAGAAACAGTTTCATTTATTAGGAAGAATCAGAGAAGAGTCCAAGAGTGTGGGCTTGACTAAGGTTCAAAATAACCATAAAATAACTGTAAATACAAAAGAGATAAGTAGTAACTAACATGAAAAAACAATAGAAACAAGTAAGGACAAAATTTCTTTTCCTAATTGTTATGGTTGATACGTTGTGTCAACTTGGGGAGTCTAGAGGTTTGGCTAAATGACTCAGCAGGAAGCCAGGATACTTACTTTGTATACATCCTGAGCCTGTGGAAGAGGAGGGCAAAGATTATGTGGGAGCTACACACTCCTTAGGTGGGGGTAGCCTGTTTACAATGTAATTACAATGTAATTCAAACAGGGTAGCCTGTTTACAATGTAAGCCTGTACAAAGAGGCTGCTTGCCACCATTCCTCTGGTTTGCTCTGGCTGTTTGCTGTTCGACTGCCATTACCCCTTTGCTCTTGTTGCTTTGCTACCTTCTGCCTTGGAGCCAGCCAAGTATGGACTGAAACTTCCACAAACTGTAAGCGAAATAAACCTTTCCTTCCTTCATTTTGGTGTTGGGTATTTTGTCTCAGCAACGAGAGAAAAGTAACCAAGACACTAATATTAATATTTTGCGTAAGTGTCTACAGGGGGGCACTGGTTTCCCAAATGAAAGATGATGAAAACCAGAAGGGGTTTGAAGTTCATACAGTCTCCATGAGTAAAACTTTGAGGAGAGGAGTGATGTAGCACAATTTATATATCAAAAGATTGATGAGGAATTGAGGGGAAGATGCACTGAAGTGCTGTGAGAATGCCAGTGGAAAAGACAGCCATCTACTGTTCCAGTAGGAGTTCTGGAATCAGTGGTACGGATCAGA
Organism: Chinchilla lanigera; assembly: GCF_000276665.1. Lineage (NCBI taxonomy): Eukaryota > Metazoa > Chordata > Mammalia > Rodentia > Chinchillidae > Chinchilla > Chinchilla lanigera. The sequence continues at coordinate 10,285,221 of NW_004955468.1, read as the reverse complement.
GTCCTGAAGAAAACCTGAGGTTCTCCTGGTAGGAGAGCATAGGTGATGGAGAGCATAAAGAATAGTCCATGTTGGCACAGGTGGTAGAAAAAGACAAAACAGAACCTCCTCAGCATTTACAGCAGAATAAAGATACAGCAGTGACAGTCAGTGTAATGAAAGCATGAGAGGATAGAACTAAGGAATCTCACTGGAAAGAAAGGCAAATAGAACAGGAAAAAGTGTAGGTGTAGATTATGGAAATACTAAAATTAAGACTAGGAGATTCAGTGTGAGAAGGAAAACAAAAGCTATTGAAGATTAAGTGAGTTATATCTAAGTGTCATAATTTTGGGTGGTCTTATTTTTCAGCTCTGAAAAATATTTCACTGAGAGAGTGTGGATGCAAGAAAACCCAGTGGACAAGTGCTGCATTTAAAAAATCCTCATACCTCCCTTGTCATAGGAATGCAGACAAAGGGATGATTGAACATAAACTGCCAGGAATTTTTTATGATGTTTATATTATTGTGGGTGTGTAAAGTCTGAGGTACATTTGCTTGGTTTTATTTACTTCATATCATAAAAAAATAAGATGGAAAAACAACATTGACTTTGAACCCCAAATCTGAGAATGTGTGCTTTGCACTGATCAATTTCTTGTGATTCTACTAATTTTCGGTGATTTCTTTGGGCACTCCCCTCCTTTCTCCTGGATTGTTTCCTGATGATGTGCCCTCTATGGAGCGGATCAATGAGACCACAGTGAGAGAATTTGTTTTCCTTGGCTTCTCCTCTCTGGCTGGGCTGCAGCTGCTGCTGTTTGTAATTTTCCTGCTCCTCTACCTGTTCACCTTGGGCACAAATGCTATCATCATTTCTACCATCGTGCTGGACAGATCCCTTCACACCCCCATGTACTTCTTCCTGTCTGTCCTCTCCTGTTCTGAAACTTGCTACACCTTTGTCATTATACCCAAGATGCTGGTGGACCTGCTCGCTCGGAAGAAGACCATCTCCTTCCTGGGCTGCGCCATCCAGATGTTCACTTTCCTCTTTCTCGGCTGCTCTCACTCCTTGCTGCTGGCAGCCATGGGTTACGATCGCTACGTGGCCATCTGCAACCCCCTTCGCTACACGGTGCTCATGGGACATAGAGTATGTGTGGGATTAGTGGCTGCTGCCTGTGCCTGTGGGTTCACTGTGGCACAGATCGTGACGTCCTTGGTGTTTCACCTGCCTTTCCACTCCTCCAATCAGCTCCATCACTTCTTCTGTGACATCTTCCCTGTTCTCAAACTGGCATCTCAGCAGTCTCGTTTTAGTCAGATTATCATCTTCATGCTCTGTGCACTGATCCTGGTTATCCCCCTCTTTTTAATCTTGGTATCCTATATTCACATCATCTCCGCCATCCTCCAGTTTCCATCCACATTGGGCAGGCACAAAGCCTTCTCCACCTGTGCTTCACATCTCATTGTTGTCATTGTCCACTATGGTTGTGCCTCTTTTATATACTTAAGGCCTCAATCCAACTACTCCTCAAGCCAAGATGTTCTAATATCAGTGTCCTACACTATCCTAACTCCTTTGTTCAACCCAATGATTTACAGCTTAAGAAATAAAGAGTTCAAATCAGCACTTCGTAGAGTTGCGGAAAGAACAATTTCTCTACCACAACATTAATCTGCATCCTGCTCTTTTCAAACTGTGAAGCACAACCTATGTAGGGAAAAGCTTCCAGAATGAAAATGATCAAGCACCTGAGCGTGCTGTTCAGGGATAGTGATTATTTATGCCTCTTCCCCAAACATAAATTTAAGAAAAATGCAACTTCTTGAGTAATAACATGATTATTGTGATTGAAGATTTTCAATTTAGTGACAATTAATGAATAACAGATATAGGAAAGTGTACATGTGTTTAGAAATACTAGGGTCTGGAACATAGGATTTCACTAAACTAGAAACTAAAGTAAAGTAGGGCATAAACCTAATACTCTGTTCTAGGGACCAAGGAAGCTTCTGTCTCTGGATTGTACTCTTTCTATGTAGTTTTTAAATCTCAATCTTTCAGTACAGTTAAATCACAATTTTGAGTGACATAATGTTTGTAATGTATCTGTTATAATGCTTGGTGCATAAAATATATCCATTAAGTATCCATGTGCAAAAAAGTACAGTAGTTACCCATTTCTGTGTTTCTAATGGCTTTATAGGAGATGATTTTTTTTCTAATTTTTATGCATTAAGGCAAAGCTAAATTTTCTCAGCATACCTTGAAGATATCCCCAGCAGCACAGGTCAAAAAGCAGACCAATAATTCATACAGGTTGGCCAGGAAAGGCAAGCCAACCTTAAATTTATTTCACTTACCATTCATTAAGTAGGAAATTCTATGTAAAGAGCAGTGAAGCGCTACTCTGCTTATCATTCAGGAGTCTGTAAGTGCCTTTGCAGCCGAGAACTTAAGATAGACATTTCAATCATCTCTCCTCTCCACAGGAGCAGGTGCAAATACGTAATAGAGATACCATTTCACATTGTTTTTCTTATCAAAATTCACATGCAAATAAAGGCTTCTTGATTGATTTAATTTGTTTTATGGTGTTTTCTTTTACTTCTGCCAATCCCTTCAGCAATGAGGTATACTTTCTGGGACTGGGAGGAAGCTGAATATCCCATTCAGAGGCCCTCTCTGTTGTTTGATGTCAAGCTCTCCTGCCAGAGACATGAGTTAGATGCCTTTTTCTATATCTCAGAAGCTTGCAGCTTGCTGTAGATAGCACTTAAAAGTAAAGGAGACTAAATTAAAATTAATTTATACAACCACCAAGTTGTCTTTTTCTTGTCCTTGTTGCTTACCTTAGGGACCTAGCTCATCAAGCTGTTGATGAACAGGAAATTAACTGGTAACCCCTAAAAAAAACTGTTTCATGTGTTAATAGTTTATACCTGCACTGTTAGCTGCTGTTTAAAAATGTTACTTCATTCACACTTTAGAACAGAATTGGGAAGCATATATTATCATCCACATTTTGTGAATGAGAAGGTGACACTCAGAGAATTAAAATGATTTGTATACTGATGAGTGGAACTGATGCTGAACTCTCAGAATCAGTTTCCTTAGTTAATGGCCCCAAAATAGCCTCCTGTGACCGTTTGCAGGTACTACAACTTTTTTGTTTGTCTTTAACAACCAAGGAGTTAAGTCATGTGGCATCTACAGTTGGATAAATTGCTTTAAAATCTTTTTCTTTTCAAGAGTTATGAACACTGTTATTTGAGGTCAGATGCTAGTATATTGAAAAGTGGGCAGAATGAGGGTTAAAAGGTCATAAAAGTCAGAATGACGCTCCTGGTATTTTTTTTCCTTCCTCTTGATTTTCCCGTACAACTGAAGAATTATTTTGACCTTGGGCACACCCTAGCATAAGTTAAAACTGAACTTCTTGTTTTCTCTCTTCCTCTACAGAATCATATGCTTTCGCATGCACAGGCATGCACGCGCGCACACACACATACACACACACACACACACACAAAGTTAATTTTATCTCCATTTCCTACTTGTAATTTACAGGAAAGTGGAAAGATTTTGAGATTTCAACTTGCGAGCAAAGTTCCATAGGCCTTCTAATGAGACCACTTATTCCAACTGCTTTACAAATAAATCTGCACTTGAGTTTCAGGTGTAAAGTCAGCCAAAAATAATAAATCAGTGGTTGAATTGCCCATTCATAACTGTCTGCCTTGTATATGTCTCTTTTGAATACTTTAGAGGAAAGAGGATAGGGACTATATCAAGACGTGGAATTGCTATCACTTTGGATATATTTGTATTCTATCAGAATGGCCTTGTGGACTAAGATACATTTTCTAGGACATCCTTTAACATTACACAGACTATTCACAGCTGAAGTCAGGAGACAGCACTCATGAACTTCCAGGTTGTATATCTCCCTCCTTTGTATTACCAAGTCTAAATTTAAGGTAGGACAAGACAATCTATAAGGTAGTTGTGTATAGACCCCTACTTAAACTAATATCTAGAAACTCAAAAAAGCTTTATTGTTTAAAAACTAAGTTAGTAGGAATCACTAAGAGATATAAAGGTGACGTGTTATATTATGCACTATATAACCTATTCCAAAAATCACCTTCAATATCTCTTCATAAATCTCTCTTCTAGACTCTGCTATCTGCTCCCTGAAAGAACCCTACGTTTTTCTCTCAATCATGACACTCTACCACTGGACCTCTTTAATTACTCACTCTGTTTTATGTTGAGCATTTCCTTTCTCTCACATATTATGGAAGAAATCTAAAATGTTTACCCTCGTTTCCTGCTTAATATTATCTTCTTGTATGTGATTGCCTCTAACTATTAAGACTGAGGTAAAAATTCAAAAGTCATGGCAGTTATTTCAGACAGAAAGGGTTTAATACAAAGAATCTGTTACACGGGTGTGTAAGTTTAAAAGAGCAAAGATGGCATGTTAAGGAAACTTGCATATTTACAATTCAAGGTAGTGGCGACTCTTCTTATCTCTGCCAGGCAGAGGCGTTGGTGTTAGGAATTAAGAGTTCAGAAGAGAGATTTTGGAGGTCTAGTGTTAAAACCTCTCAGAATATGGAACAGCCCAGTTGTTGGTTAAAGAATGCATGGGGTGTTCCCAGTGGGTATGGGAATATGCCATGAATGATGGCGTCATTACCCAGAGGAATGGCGTGGCTCCTGCTGGTACATCAAAGAGGATGAAGCTTCACTGGTCTGAAGCATGTTAGACCCACACCTGTCTGCTGATGTCAGGAAATTTCAGCAGATGCTAGCAGCAGAAGCACCTTCTCTTGCATAGTTCCCTACAAGTATTAAAATCCACCAAGCAAAAGGATTCTATGGAAACATAATTTTCAGAATACCAGTCCAAGAAAAATATAGAACAATAGGATGGAGCTGACTCAACTTTCATTTATTGATTCAAACTCACTCAGTGCTAGGTCGAAAGACCTCCTATGACTTTCCTCCCATTGTTTATTTTCTGAGATGATTTTCCGAACCATTCCATTTTGCTTTGAGTTTTCTCTTATGAAAAGCTTTTGGAATCTCATTGTACTTTTTCCCTCTTTGCGCTTTCCACATTAGGAAAGTTGTTTTTTTCCCTTGATGATTCTTTATTTGTAACAAAACATAACACAGTAATCATTCCCAGGAGAGAGGATTGCATAACTACAAAGCAAATGCTATATCTGTGGTTGGCAAGAGACCAATAGAGACAACGCTGGTTTCCAACAGCAATACAATAGCTCAGAGTGAAAGTATAGAAGAGGCCATCTCTACAGAATAGTGATCCAGGGGAGTAGAGGGAAATGCTAGATACCAGGTCTGTATCTGCAGGGCTTTGTAAATTTAAGGGTAAATTCTCAAACAGCCTACAAGTGAGGATATCAATTGAAGATATCGAGAGGATAGAGTTACTTATGGGAAGTGAGAGTTTCTTTGAGAGGTCAACATATCGGTGTGGCTAGGTCAATGAAAAGTGACTGCAAAATAATAAATATAAATGATTTAACTCACAATACACCCAGAAATACACTTAACAATTTTTAATAAAGACATTAAAATATAGCCACAAAAAATCTTTCAGTAATTCATAATAAAATTGAGTGACTATATAGACCCATTTATACACAAATAGACTAAATTTTATAGTCATAATGAATCCTTATTTCATATTAAAATTCATATCACCTCCAGTCATATTAGAATTATATGTATTAATATTGTGATAATGTGATAAAAATTCTTAATTTCAAGTGGAACTTTGATCATGGGTGAGTATCTAAAGATCTTCTAGTGAGCAATGCTAAGATTTGCCTTTCAGGAAGCTACTACTCTTTTCACAAAAGTGGAAATAGAGCTTTTTCAAATGGGAGGGGATTAAGAGTTGGAGGGAGCAGAGAAGGCTGGGTGAGGAAAGGGACAAACAAAGAATTAAAATGTATTATGTACATGTAAGAACTCCCCATGACAAATGTAGTCATTATGTACTGAAAATATGCACTAATAAAGGCACATTAATAAAATAAAAATAATTTTTCCCCTCAGTAAAAATATTTTGCTCTTTTTCACTTTGTTCTTTCACTTATAGCTGTTTGACTTTATTATATAACAGTATAAATTCAAATAGTTTCTTCTATGCTCAACATTCACATGTTTGATTGTAGAGAATGCATTCTCCATGAATAGAGGAGTTTAAGTTTCCCTTTAAATTTACTGTAATTTTTTTAAATATAGTAAAATCTGATGTACTATATTTGAAAAAGCTCTATTTCCATTTTTGTTTTTGATTCTTTTTTTATCCTTTTCCCTTTCTTCACTCACACTGCATCTCTTTTTCTCTTTCCCATTTGAAAAGGGACTTCCCTACTCCATATTATCTATTTTGTTCATATTTTGTGTTTCCCATGTAAGAGAAACCATGCAACACTTAAACTTGTGTGTCTTATTTATTTCACTATTTCATTATGATTTCAAGAGGCATCCATTTACCCACAAATGTCTCAAATTTAACCTTCTTTATGGCAGAGTAGTAGTCCATTCTATATAAATGCTGTGTTTTCTTTATTCATTCATCTGTTGATAGACTATTTCCAAGATTTAGCTATTATAAATTTGCTGCTACAAACCTGAGTATACATGTGTCACTGTAAAATGATGCCTTTAACTCTTTGAAGCAGATTCCTAAAAGAGGAATAGCTGTGTCAAATGGAATTTCTATTTTTAATTTTTGAGTAAACTCCATACTGATCTCCAGAGTGGTTGTATGAGTTTGCATTGCCACCAACAATGTGGAAAGATTCCTTTATCCCCAAAGCCTGGTCAGCATTTGTTATTATTTGATTTCTTGATAATAATCATTCTTTGTGGGGTAAGATGAATTCTCAGTGTTGTGTTCATTTGCTTTTCTCTAAAGTGATGTTGAATATTTTTTCATGTGTTTTTTGGCAATCTTTCCAGTCAAAATTCCCTTTTCTCCCAGTAGAGTGTGATGCAGAAACCCAGGATTTATAGTCTGACTTCCCTACATTTATTACCTCTCATACCTTAAGTATTTCTACAATTGTTATATTACCCTTACCTTATTTTCTGTAAAATTGTAACAAACTGTAATAGTTCCTAAAAAATATAAAGCTCAAAATGGCCATGTGAATATGCATAAATGACTCTCAGAACACGTAAATGATCCTTGCTAGCAAAACTTTTTTAAAAATCTAAAGTAAAAGACTTAGTTCAGAAGAAATGGTGAAATTAATGAGGCTTCCCAAATTATCTTCACATACAATGTAGGAGTATAAGTACATTCTTTTTCTTATAAATGCTTAAGATAAACTACATGAGGATTTCTAGCAACATATTACATTTCCAGACAATGAATATAGTAGAGGTTATATGACTGTCATTGTTATAGTCCAGGTGCACGGCTGAGATTAAAATCTTCAGATCCATTCCCTAACAATATATCTCTCAATTGAATTGTCACTGCATAGAAATGTTCAACCCTACTTATCTTGCTATGACTGACTAACCCACACACTCACTCTGCCTAAGGGACTGCTATTATACATCACTGCACATACACCCTCATGAGCCTACTCATCTCTCAAAAAAAGAAATTAGCTCTCTCTTGCTTTATTGGCCTATATTTGCATGAAAATGAGATAAAATTGAGACTATATCTTGATCCAAGACAGAAATGATATGGTAAATTAGTCTGACCAAGGAAATCTACTCATGTCATTACGACCAAGGAGTACAAGGAGAAAGGAAGAATGAGAGAGGGAGATATACCCTTCCATATCACGCCCCCAGTGATCCATCTCTTACAACTATATCCCACTTTCTAATACCAAGACAGGTTTATCATCATCCCTGTGACTCACTTACCTTCCAAAAGTAAAATTATAAAAATAAATTAATTCAAGTTAGGAGTACTGAAAAATTATTTATATGGAAATGTTCACTCTAGTATATCTCCATTACATTTCTGAATGTATCATATAGGATTCGTCTTAAATATTTAGCTAATATTTAAAATTGGTTTGCATTCCATGACTCTGTGTCATCTGTTAAATTTACTATGTGGCCAGAGAAAGTCTAGAAAGTATTAAAAACTCATCATGGATAATAAAAAAAAAGCCATGCCTATGAGCACATGAGGTTTTTGAGGAACATTCTTGATCTAAACCAAAACATTTTGCCCCTGCCCCCCAGAAATCTCAAGTCCATGTCTTTAAGTAAAATGCATTTAATCCATATCTAATTGTTGCCAAAGTCTTAACAGTTTCAACATTGCTGAAAACTTCTACTCAAATGTCTTTAAGACTCAAGCAAGACAAACTCTTACCTATGAGCCCTTGTAAAAATCAAAAAGTTAAACACTACCAGTATACAATAGCATAGGAAACATTTCTATTCTGAAATGAGAGAACAGAGGAATAGAAAGAAATGGGACCAAAATAAGACTGAAACACAGAGAAGCAAACATTGAATCCAGTACCTGGGGCAAGGATATGAATTCCAAATGACTTGGGCAGCACACACACACGCATACTCACAAACACACACACACACACACACACACACACACATACACACACACACACACGGCATTGCCAGTTGCAGTTCACATGGTTTCTTAGAGTGGTTTTGCTCATTGTCTCTAGTTTTCTTCAGCAGATGTTCCATGTTCATGACTTCTCCAACTTCTCACGTTCTTCACTGCACTTTTGCTTTCACTCTTACAGCTTTACACACTGCCCTATGCGGGCACATTGCCTGGCCTTTAATGCCTTCTACTGAAATGTAAGTAGAAGTTTCCATGAGCCCACAACTTTTGCATTCTGCATGCCTGTAAAACCAGCATTATATGGATTACCCCAAGGTCTACTCCCAGCTTCAGCAGTAGCCAGACCACCTTACATCATGGCTACAGAGGCCTCCAAGTATCTGGATGGATAAACACTGTGAACCCAATTCAGGAGAAAGAATTCTTTAGTTACTATTTCTTGACTAGAGTTCCCTTGGATTCTCTCTTGTCTTATTAAGTTTATTGGCACACTTTAGGTATACATAATGATCACATTCCTCATAGGGAATTTGTACCTGCACATCATATATTTTGATTCTTTTTCCCATATCCCTCTCCTCCTTTCAACTCCTTTTACCCTCCATATTTACAAATGCTTTTTGTGAAAAAATAATTTCATTTTTTCTATCTTTTGTCATTTTTCCTTTCTTCCTTTCCCCCTCTCCCTCCCTAGTCCCCCTTTCCTTTTGAGCAATTTCTTTCTATTTTACAACATGTGTTATACATTTTGGCTCACATTTACAGTTTCACTTTCTCACACCAGAGAAACAACAGTATTTACATGTGTGTCCAATTTATTTCAGTTAAGAGTATGCTCTTAAGGTGCATCCATGTACCTAGAAATGTCTCAAGACTATATTTCTGTATGCCTGATTAGTACCCCATTGTATAAAAGAACCATATTTTGTTTATTCATTCATTGGCTGATGGACATTCGGGCTGCTTCCAAGATTTAGCTATTAATATTGTGTCTCTAAAAATATGGGCATGCATACACCACTGTGATACGATGCATTTAATTCTTTTGTGAAGATACCAAGAAGGGAAAGAGCTGGGTCAAATGGAACCTCTAGTGCTACTGTTTAGAGGAATGTCCACACTGATTTCCACAGTGTTTGCACCAGTTCACATTCCCACTAACAGTGAAGAAGTGTTCCTTTTCTGCAACAGCCTTACCAGCATTTGTTACTGGTTGACTTCTTGATAACAACCATTCTTTCTAGGGTGAGATGGAACCTCAGCATTGTTTTAATTTGCATTTCTCAAATAACCAGTGATGTCAAACATCTTTCTTATATATATTTACCTTTTCTACTTCTTCATCTGAGAACTGTCTTTATTTCAGATGCCCATTTTTATTGGGTATTTAAATTTGGGGCATCTGATTTTTTTTTGAGTTATTTATATATTCCAAGTAGTTGTCTTTTATCTGAGTAACAGTTAGCAAAAGTTTTTTCCCGCACTGTGGGCTGTCTCTTCATCTGTTGTTGGCTTTCCTTGCTGTCAAAAACTTTCAAATGAGGTGAGACCCTAGTTGTTGATTCTTTGTGACAGTTCCTGTGAGACTGGGAGTTTCTTCATAAATTTTTTGCCCACACCCATGTCTTCAAGAGTTCTACCTATTCTATCTACCAGGAGAGTTAAAATTTGTGTTTTAACTTTTAGATCTTTGATCTATTTTAATTTTAGTTTAATGTGTGGTGAAAGATTGGGTCTAGTTTTAATCTTCAGCATATGGAAAATCAGTTTTCCACAACCATTTATTAAAGAAGCTATCTTTCTCCAGTGACCTTGTCCAGCTCTTTTATCAGTGATAAGGTGGCTCACTATGTCTGGAGTTGTTTCTGCATCTTCTGATCTGTTCCACAGATCCTTGGGTCTGTTTTTTTTTGCCAGTACCATACTGTTTTTGTCACAGTAGCTTTGTAGTACAGTTTCAAATCAGGGGTTATGATCCCCCTGCTTGTGGAACTTTCTTCTTAAAGCCAAATATTTTCCTTTTGCACCTCTTAGCCTGATTCCTCTGATGCCCTCACAACATCTTTCCTGTTGTATAGTAGCTGTTTGATTTTTTTAATGCTAATGTTTTCAACAGCCAACCTCTCCTTGGCCAAAAATTTACAGGCACTTCCTTCCTAGTGAAATTAAAAAGTTTTTTAATTACTCAGTTGTATCTTTGCTCTTCATTCTCAATGTAGAACTGGCTAAACACTCCTACAGTGTTCGTGTTGCAGCCTAAATGTTGAGCTGCCTTGAAATTTTTTCACTAAATTAATTAGTCCACCGCTCTTAATCTCAGTCTCATGGAAAGTCTCAGGATATGACAAAATGTAGACAAATTTTTTGCCAGAGTAATAACATTTATGATCTGGAGTCCAACTGCCAATGGCATTCTTATTCTTTGATGAAATCCTCTGAGCCAAGTACTTACTGTCTACATTTCTATCTACATTCTGGTCTTCTGAGATCCAACTAGAATCTCCTGTCAAGCTTGGCTCATAGAATTCTAGGGCTTCTCTACTCTGCATCTCTAAACCTTTCCAAACTTATCCTGTGAACCACTTCTACAGACTTCTAAAACTGCCTGGCCAGGTAGTAACAGCAACAAACCCATTTTTCTGGAAAAAAAAAAATCAGTCTTTGATACTTTCTTTTCAGTACCCACAACTTAAAAGAGTAGAGGTTTATTTTGTCTCATGTTTTAGTTCCTGGTTGACTGGCTTCAAGACAGTAGCAATAGGGCAGAATAGTACTGTAGAAAAAAATTGGAAGGGTATGGTGGCTAGACAGAAGGGAGGAGCCATAGTGGGAGATTTTTCCTTCCAGGTCACACCCCAGTAGCTCACCTCTTCCAACCAGAATTCTCTTCCTAATAGCAAGTCAGTTATTGTACACCCCCAATTTAATCAACTTCTAAAAGCCTCCCCAAGCACATGAGGCTTTTAGGGGATATTTTTCAGTTAAACCATATCTGCAGTGTAAGTTTTTGTTTTCTAATTGAAATATTTAAATCCTCTTTTTATTACAAATTTCCTGACTTCTTTTTCAGGAATGGAGAGGTCAGATGATCAGGAGATGTTTGTCATTAAAATACAGTTTATTGGTTATAGTTCCCATGTGAGAAAGGGAAGTAAATCACCACCCATGACTCACAATGAAGAGAACATCAGAACACAAGCTTTGGGCAGAGGCAGAGAGAGTGAGAGGAACTTCAGAAAAGAAGTTACTATAATGATTTTGAGGTGCTGAATGAGCATATCAGGTTAAACCAGCCAAGGAAGTTTAAAATGAACTGGTTTGAATCTTAATAGACGCCAAAGCCCTAATTGTCTGATCCCTAGCCCTGGGATGACTCATAAGGTGATGTCTCTAAACCTAGGACACTGATAAAGCAGGCAGTTAGAGGTATGAGTTTTGAATTGACTGATTTTCATATGAAAGGAAACTCATTTGCTATCTGTAAAAATTTCTTATCTCTGGGATGTGCAATCTTTTCCTGGTCAGGATGGTCTCAAATGTCAAATATGAGAACTAGAAAATTAATTAACATACTATATTTTGTTGTCTATTCTGGATCTTTTACATTTCCATATAAACTTTAAAATCAGGTTATTTATGTCCACAAAAATCACCTGCTGGGATTTTTATTGCAATTTTATTGAGTCTATAAATCAAGTTAGGAAAAATTGATATCTAAGCAGTATTTGGTCTTCCTATCCATGCACATAAACTTGTTCTCCATTTTCTGGTTTGTTCATTTTTTGTTGTTGTTTTAAGACTTTTGATTTCTTTCATAAGCATTTCATTGTTTTTCTCATTGTCTACTTATGCTGTATAGTAAAACAATTGATGTTTATATATCTTCCTTGTATCCTTCAACCTTGCTGAAATCATTCATTTCAACAATATGTTTGTGTTCTTTTGGATTTTTTACATAGGCCATGATGTTATTTGTAAAGATAGACAGTTTTCCAAGTTTCTCTCTTTCCTTCCTTTGATATTTTTCTTCCTGTCTGTACTTTTATAATGTCTATTTTATTCCTTCTCCAAAACTGAGCAAAATATAATTTATGTTGATGTCTAGGAGAACCTCAGAAGTCACTACCTGTTTAAATTTAATTCAGATCTTGAGTTTTGTAAACCAACTGGTGATGCAAATTTGAGCTGCAAATCACGACAAGTGACTATTTACAATCTCTCAAAAGTGGGTCTATTTTCTCTCTGTCTGTGACCCATGTCTTTGGAAAGTCTTGAAGCAACTTCACTCTTCTAATAACGGGTTAGGAATCGATTTATTTCTGCATCACCTTTTGAAGCAACTTCACCTATTTCTGATTCCTCTTTTGCTTAATAGGTCATTATTTCAAGTTTATCTTAATCCACTCTGGATTCTTGCTTTCTCTGATTTTGACTTGAAAATTCCTAATATACTTACAGGTTGTTAATATATTTGTAAAAAAAAATTTTAATTGTCTCAGGAATTTTAGTTGCATTCAGAAAGAGTTTTCTCAAAAAACTGCACTAGCCACTATCAGAATGCCTTCTTTAAGTGTCCGAGGTATGAACGTTTAACAATGAATTTTTGTTCTTAACACCTTCTTTTCTACTTCAGTTTCTTATTCCATAATGTTTTTGTGAATCTCAGCCCCAGTGATGTTCAAGAGGATATGCTTAAAGGTGGTCATTCTTTCAAATTCCCTGTAGACCAGCGCGCGTCCTCCTTTATGTCTCCTATTACCCACAGTTCTATGTCTGTCTTCACTACTAAATTAGATGAATTCATATACTTTATTTATCTCTGTATTACTGTAATGCCTGATGTATGCTTTCTCAAGCCAGCTCTCATGTAAAACTTTTGGTTTGAGAACTTGATTTTTCTTGACTTCTCAGTATTTCATAACCTATTTGTTAGAAAGTAAATTCCCCCATGCTAAAAGAATACTTATCTATATTTTAAGTGCTTTTTAAATATGGAAACATTTTAAAAACTTTTCTGTTTTATTTTGTTGGCTTTGGTTTTACATTCTGAATGTCTCTTTGGGTAATAAATAAAATGTTCTTGCCTAAGTTCAGATGTTTTTTTTCTTTTTCTCTATTCTCCCTAATATCTCAGGAATCCCTAGTTCTTACAATCCCAGAAGGCTAGAAAAACTCTCCAATCCAATTATAGAAGTTGAATTGCATATGAGTATAGATAGGGCTATTTTCAGCCCTTTAAAACTTAAGGTTTGGACACCTAAGCCTCCAAACAAAACTCTTATGAAATGTGTCAGGGCATTTTCTTCCAGTCACTTAATCTTTCCGGACAGATGTCACTGCTTTTACAACTGACTTCATGCTTCTTCTTTGGACATTCAAGAGGCCTGCCAGACTGTGACTGATCAAACCCAAAAACCATACTCCCACTTCCTTGATCTTTCAGACGCAGTGGGTAAGTGCTTTTCCCTTTCTTGGCAGTTACCATCTGAAGAAAAAATAGTTTCCGCTAAGATCTCAAATTTGAATACATTTACATGAATAGGTTTTATTTTTGTAAAAATAATTTCATACCAAAGTAAAACATTTTTGTTTTTCTCTTGCAATGAAAGAAACTTGCATCCTGAGCCTGCATACACTCATACACACACACACACACACACACACACACACACACACACAAACACACACACACACACACACACACACACAAATACAGATACATCTACATTAATGGTACATGTCACACCAGAATATACCAAATGGAAATCCTCTGGAGTCAAGGAAACTGAGTAGATAAAGAAAAGTTTACTAGTGTAAATTTCTCTTTTTTAATAAAAGATGATTTCTAGGAAAGTAAATAGAATTAGAAATGATAGGAAATAGAGTAGAAAAGCAGAGAACACATTCTAGAAAAAAATGAGTGGTGAGAAAACTCAAAAACAAAAGGAGCATAAAGTCATGCTATCATTTATTAAGTATTTATATAGTTTATTACACACCCATTACTGTTGCTGGGGTCTGCCAATCATTTAGAGTGCATTTTTACGGCCTCTGAACCAAACAGTCTACATAGGAACTTCAGACATCCATATAATCCAATTAATTATAAAGTAATACCAAAGAGAATCTATGCTATTCAACGTACACTAATGACTTTAAGACCTCTAACTACTATAAAGAAAAAGAAACATCCAGGTGTGTCCTAGCAGTCAGGGAGGTTTGCTGGAGAACATGGCACATGAAGTGGGTTTGAATATAGAAAATATGTCCATGAAACAGCATGAAAAATGCGTAAATTAATACTGGGATTATGACCTCAAATAGCAAATATCTTACATATAGGCAAATTCTTCTTTGAATCAAGAAAAGAAACTGATGATTGAGTGGTATATTGAAAATTATTTGATTCATAAAGCTCTGAAATGAAGCAATATCCTCTTGGCTTTTGTCATCCTTGAATGTGTTCACCAACCATAAGTTTCACTAACTTGTTTTCCTGTTCCTCTGTCTTTGTTTCTTATTGCCTTACTCTTAGCTCACACATGTATGGTAAAGTGCAGTGATACAAAAAAAAAAATGGGGCAGTTATTATTAAACTATTCCAGAATAGTCAGAAATCTGCTTTATTTGAACAAGCACTAGGGAACTGTTTTGGTTCCTTGGAAAAGTAAAGAAGAGGTGTAATAAAATGTAGTAGGCAGAAAACATTCAAAATTAGAAGACTTAAATCTAGTACTGAGTTTACCAATGCACAGATTCCTAAATGTTTTAGACTATTCAGATTACAAACTTTGATCACATGATAAATAATGAACTTAGGATATGTCATGTACAGGAACCTAATAACCTCAAAGAATGTGAACATTATGTATAGTAAACATGAGCTGAGAGTAATAGCAAAACAAGAATAAGATGGGGGAAGGGTATTTAGAGGCAGAGGAAGGGAGGTGGGTGGGAAAAAGAAAGAGATTTAAAAAGTAACAAGCTGTATTGTGTACATGTACCTACTCCCGAGATAAGCGTAAACTTAATGTACTGCAAACATAATAAAATAATAAAAACTAGAGAAAAATAAATCAGTAAAAAGAACAGCACATAGTTCACGCTTATAAGAAGCTTATAACATAGAGAAAGTTTAAGGAGAAAATTTCAACCGTTTTGATAAAGCACTGAGGCTGTTCACCAGTTACTCATTGCAGGCAAGAGCACTTAGTATACTTGCCTCCCCCAGGAGATGAAGACACTTGTGCTGATAACTAGATTGTCTGGGTCAAATGAGCCAGCTTCCATGACAGGATCTCATTCTGTGAGGTCTGATACAAATAAAGGGTGCTGTAATTGTGTGGAACTCCCTCAGCTACTATAGCATGGCAGTGGTAATGAATGTGAACATACACAAATGTATCATATTGAGCAAGTCCTTACATTTACAGCCAATTTTCTTCCTCTTTCCACCATCATCAGTATTTACTGGGCAACTACCATGTGCAAGGTACTATGTTATATGCTGGAGAAGATACAAAGATAAATCTGACAGCCTGCCTCAAAGGGCTTACAGTCTAGGAGCATAGTGTCTGGATACTTTAGGCGTAATTAAACTTTCCCCTTCATTCAACCTCCCAAACAACAAGATTCCTAGACCTGGTTTCTATTTCCTTTTTTTTATAATTCTTGGGGATAAGGTCTCATTTTGTAGTTCAGGTTGGTGTTGAGCTCACTGTGTCACTCAGGCTAGACTCATACTTAATGTGATCCTTCTGCCTCAGCCTCTCCAGTGCTGGAATTATAGGCATGCACCACCATACCTGACCAGACTTGGTTTTTTCTTTTTACTTTTAGTTCAACAAGTTCACATTGAAACCTTAAATCTGAAAGTCTTTTACTTGTAAACAAAATTCATTTTCATTAGAAAAATGCTGAATATTTATTGCAGTTAAGAAAATCCTTGTATAGTCAATACTCTCATGAATCTTTCTTGTGAATCTGTATTATGAAAGTAAATGATTTGCCAAATTGCATAAAAAATGTGCAACTTTTTGTGTTTTTTTTGGTTTTTTTGTTTTTTTTTTTTGGTTTTTCTCTGGTACCGGGAACCGAACTCACGACCTTGCGCTTGCCAGGCAGGCGCTTTGCCGCTGAGCTAAATCCCCAGCCCCTAAACGTGCAACTTTTTAAAAGTGGTCTCTAAACTTCTGGCAATCTCTTGTAATGTACAGAGGTCCTCCGTTAAAAGCAAGGAAAACTTCTGAAAAGGATAATTGTGTAGTTACAATCAAAGGCCACAGTTTACAGTCCTCCCTCCCATAAGCCCATTACATGTTGATTAAAGTAGTTTTAAAAGCCCCCACTAACCTATAGCCACACAATTCAAACCTTTAGATTTTTATAGCCCATTTCTAAGATCAACTGGCTGTCGAAACCTACAAAAGTAAATTCATTCCAGAAAACAAAACCCAAAATGATCTGTTTTTCTATTTCACCTTTGGGAATTTCTAAAGCCTGTTGTTTCCTTTGCAGCAGAAAGAAACTAAAATATAAGCAGTTACAGGAATGAAAAATACTGGTTTAGCTCTTGTATGGGTTAAACTACTAGAAAGAAGGGTATGCCAGTACTGTATATTAAAATAAATTCATTTCTAACTGCATTTAGCAAACCTCTTGTAATTATTCTCTTTTCAGAACCATCTCTGAGCTCAGACACTTCTGGTCATGCTGAGTTTGTTATTAATCTGAGGCCTTGTATCTTTGTAGAGCCTTAATGAGACTTCTTTACAACTAAGAATATAGTCAATCTTTCAAAATGTAGAATTACAGTAGACTAATAAAGCTGCACACACTAAAAAGAGATTCCAGTGGAGCACACTTATCCTGAGCAGCATCTCTCAGTTAAGTAAAAATGAAAACTTTTACCCATACTGTGCTAATTGAGCCTTCCTACTTCTCTCTCTCACCAAACACTAAAAATACGGTATTGCCAAATAAACCAGCTGCAACTGGGGCTGGGGATTTAGCTCAGTGGCAAAGCGCCTGCCTGGCAAGTGCAAGGTCGTGAGTTCGGTTCCCGGTACCAGAGAAAAACCAAAAAAAAAAAAAAAAAAACAAACCAGCTGCAACTTAAATATCAATATTCGTTACTAGACTAATAGATCCACTTAAAATAAAAATATAATGAACTGTTAAACTAGAACTCAGGTCTAGTTAAAATGACAGGCTTCTCATAAATGTTTTGCTTGAGAACATACCCAATTTTTATAATACAGGCATTTTTCTTAAAATTGAAATTAATTTTTAAAAATAATATGAAATAAAATAAAGTCATCAATAAGCTGGTAAGTCGTTGAGTGGTACAGGTATTGTAATGGTTTCTTCTGAATCTCTGAAACTAATTTTTAAAATAAAAATGGTTAGGTCTCTGGAGGAAGATGGCCTAAATATAAAATATCATGAAGTTGTTGAGATGATCTCATCCTTTCCTTTACTCTCAAGATTTCTATTTTTTTCTTCCACAGATTTAAGATACATTCTTGTCAATTCCTTTCCTTTCTCCCAGTATCCCAAGTGCAGTCTTCCTGCCTGACCTCATTCCAAGGATCATTAATTTATTTTGTAGCATAAGCAGGTGTATCACAGCTCTCTGGCTCTGATTTTATGTTGCTCCTCTTTCCAACTCCAAAACATGCAGATATTTGCATTACAGTCATGAAGAGAATCCAAAAGCTAAAGTCTCCTTACATGAGAAACAAGGACCATGCTCATTAAAGAACTCTAACTGGACCAGTTGCAATAACTACATGTATCAAAACATTGCTTAGTAATCTTTAGCATAAAAATTATTAAATGTCAATTAAAGGAGGGGGATATAGCTCAGTGGCACAAGTGGCTGCATGGCAAGCACAAGGTCCTGAGTTCGATTTCTGGTACCAAAAAATAAAGGCAATTAAAAATAAAATTTAAGCCGGACATGGTGGAACATGCCTGTAAGCCCAGTACTCAGGAGGCTAAGGCAAGAGGATCTCTGTGAGTTGAGTCTGAGGCCAGCATAGGCTACAAAGTGAGATCAAAGCCAGCCTGAACTGCACAGGAAGACCCTGTCTCAAAAAAATAAATAAATAAATAAAATAAAACAAAAATTTAAAGTACCTTTTAAAGACATGGAAATTGCACTTTTTGCATATTTAAATTCCCTCACTTATTTAAGAGTAGTGTAAGTAGAAAATGTATGAAACAAAGAGGAGAAACTCTGTCCTGTTTCAGATGTCTTGGCCTATTTAGTGCTGAGATGTCAGAGGTGGAATATTTGTGTTTCAATTCCTGTAATTGAAATATATTTGGCAAAAATAAAAACAGTCAATAAAAGGACGACAGTCACCATGTGTTCATACATTGTACTTGTATTATCTAAGTTAATTTTTAAAACAATCACACATTTTATACTCTTATCATTTATGTTTTACAAATAAAAATAACTGAGGCACGCTGAAGTTCATAACTCTTAAGTGATAAAGACAAAATTCCAACTGTAACATTCTGGTTCCTGAGTCCACACTCAGAAGGACAAAAACTTAATGCCCTTATAAAAAACAGACACACTGGGAAAGCTTATATATACAAAAATAGAGAGAGAAATAGGCAGTGCATAATTAGTACTTTCTTTTCCTAGCTTTAAAACTGGGAAAACACAGATTGAAAGAGAAAGAAATTGATAATCTGAGTCTGACAATATACTTAAAGTGGAAGCATTGGGACCATGTTTACACTATTATGACAGTATTGTTTTCTCTCTCTGAAGTTCCTTGGTAGAAACAGGTTGTTCAGATGCAGAGCTTGAACAGAACCGTTGTGGTTACACAGTTCGTCCTCGTCGGCTTCTCCAGCCTTGGGGACCTCCAGCTCCTGCTTTTTGTCACCTTCCTTCTCCTCTACTTAACAATCCTGGTGGCCAATGCCACCATCATGGTTGTTATTCGCGTCAGTCGGTCTCTACACACTCCCATGTATGGTTTTCTCTTCATCCTCTCTTTCTCTGAATCCTGCTACACATTCGTCATTATCCCTCAGCTGCTGGTCCATCTACTGTCAGCCACCAAGATGATCTCGTTTGTGGCCTGTGCAACCCAGCTTTTCTTCTTTCTTGGCTTTGCCTGTACAAACTGCTTTCTCATTGCCGTGATGGGATATGATCGCTATGTCGCAATTTGTCACCCTTTGAGGTACATGATCATCATGAACAAAAGGCTAGGATTGGGCATGGTTTCTCTATCAGGAGTCACAGGTTTCTGTATTGCTTTGGTGGCCACTAACCTCATCTGTGACATGCCTTTTTGTGGCCCCAACAGGGTCAATCATTACTTCTGTGACATGGCACCTGTTATCAAACTAGCCTGCACGGACACTCATGTAAAAGAGCTGGCTCTATTCAGCCTCAGCATCCTGGTGATCATGGTGCCTTTTCTGTTAATTCTCATATCCTATGGCTTCATAGGGAACACCATCCTAAAGATTCCCTCAGCTGAGGGCAAAAGGAAGGCGTTTGCCACCTGCGCCTCCCACCTCACTGTGGTCTTTGTCCACTACGGCTGCGCATCGATCATCTACCTTCGGCCCAAGTCCAAGTCTGCCTCTGACAAGGACCACTTGGTGGCAGTGACTTACACAGTGGTTACTCCCCTACTCAATCCTCTTGTCTACAGCCTGAGGAATCAGGAGGTAAAGACTGCACTGAAAAGAGTTATGGGAATGCCTATAGCTACCAAGATGAGCTAACAACAATAACAAAAAATAATTCCATATTAACTTGGAAAATCATAGAAGAAATCAAAGACTTGGAATTTTCTGTACTTGGACAGTGTTTCCTATTCCCAGAAGAAAATGCAAGTTAATCTGCATGCTAAATTGTTTAATGACTCACTGTTGTTTAATGACTCAAAGAAAGACAGAAAAGGACCCACAAGTGAGAGGGAAAGAGGGAGGGAGGGAAGAAGGGAAGGTGAGTGGGAAGCATGGATTTCTGTTTCTTTAGGACAAAGACATCCCAAAATGAAAAGTAAGCCAAGAATTGTTTTTGCTGGTTGAATAAAGAAAATAAGATCTAAAGTGGCTGATCTTATCCAAGACATAAGCATTTGGCTAATAAATTGACTCTCTTCCAAGTCTCATGAAAAAGGAAAAATTCTTTTTTTTTTTTTTTTGGTTTTTTTTCTGGTACCCGGAACCGAACTCGCAACCTTGCACTTGCCAGGCAGGCGCTGTGCCTCTGAGCTAAATCTCCAGCCCCAGAGGAAAAATTCTTAACTTTTGTTTTCGATGGAATTTTGGGGTGGTTGTTTGTTTTGTTTGCCGTACTGAGACTTCTGCGGGCTGGGGAAGCTCTCTACCATGAAATCTCACCCCCTCTCTAAAGAGGAACAATAAAAATAAATACATTAAGAGTGTATGATGGTGGGAGACTGGCTATTAGAAAGATAAATAATGAAATAAAATATAATGATGCAAAATAATCTGAAGTATTAAAAAGATACATAATGGTTATGAGAATCAAACCTTTTGATTTATTCCTTCAGAAAGCCAAAAACATTTGGAATAAGGGGAGCAAGAAAATTTGAACTGGACCCTGAACAAAAAACAAGATTTCAATACTAAGAAACTGGGTTTTTCCACTGATAGACATGTTAGTCACTCTTACTAGCATCGTTGATTTTTTTAAAAACTAGTGATTTTTGTTATGCTAATTATAAATTAAACATTTCACTTTTTGTTACAGTTTTGCTTTGTCATCATACAGTAATATTTGTAAGTCTTTCAGAGAATTGAATTTTATTTAATAAAGAACTAAAATGTTTCAACTTTTTCATGCTTGCTGATCAAAAAGAAATAGCATACAAGAGGCAAATGTGGCCCTGATCTTTTAGCTGACTGTCCTTGCTATGATGATCGCATAGCATTTATATGAATCTAACATCTTAATGTCATAATTTGTACTATAAATATTGTACAGAATTTATTTAAGCCCTGACTCTATTAGTTTTTAAACTATGTGATTTGAGACGTGGGATTTAAAATTTATGAAAATGATGAGCCTTGATCTTTATCTCGACAAAAGAGGTTTGTTTGTTTGGTTTTAGGGGGGCTCTTGTTGCTGTTCAGTGAATATATATCTATGAATTAATATCTTGCTATCACAGTGCTTGTCTTCTAGTAGGAAAAGCTGATTACTGTTAATTATGCTTGTTTTTCCTGCCTAACAATCAGTCCACCTGAGAGAGCATCTCTGCATGGTTAAAACGATGTTCTATGACACAAGTGAAAATATGTTTCAACTGCATGGATGTATAAATGATATATAAATAAGAAAAATAGTTTCATATAAAAGGTTAAGCAGCTACTATCTCTCTGGAAAACATTGATTGATTCCTAGCATAACTGAACTAATACTGACAGGGCTTCAGTATGACAGTATGACAGGCATACATTAATTGAAATATATTTGTTCCCAGAGTCTTTTATAAGAGTTCTCATGATTATCCTAGTCTACTTGTGGAAGGTAATCTTTATACTCTACAACCTGTTGATAATATGATTGAAAAAAGATTGCTTCTGATACATCTAAGGTGAATATTTTGGAAAGACTAAATCAGAGCAAAAGAAATGAAATGAAAATTTTAAAGTGTTATTTAATTAGATTATCTTGAGAGTGTTTCTAAGTTCAGAATAAGGTAATGTATTCTAGGTGGCAAATGCTAAGAGTACTCTTAGGAACTCCAGTTAAGTTGGCCAATGCTCATAAAATGAAAATATCAGTATGCACATATATGCATGAATTTAAATGTTTTGAGCTGAACCAATACTATTACATGAGTGGTCTTTCTGATTTTTAGTTTTTTTATCCTTTGGATTAATCACTTCATTAGCTGGCTTTATTAGATTAGATGTTCTATTGTACATTTTCAACTACGTACAAAAAATATTTTTACTAAGGATGAGAATAGGAAATTCTAATGGCTTTATTAG
The DNA here is from genome assembly GCF_000276665.1 of Chinchilla lanigera. Classification (NCBI taxonomy): domain Eukaryota; kingdom Metazoa; phylum Chordata; class Mammalia; order Rodentia; family Chinchillidae; genus Chinchilla; species Chinchilla lanigera. The sequence goes on along the minus strand of NW_004955468.1, from coordinate 10,262,606 downwards.
ATCAAATGTTCTATTGTACATTTTCAACTATGTAAAAAAAATTTTTACTAAGGATGAGAATAGGGAATTAACATACCCAAAATTAAAATGTGCTAAAATGATTGGTATGTATTGATTACTTCTTCCTTAAAAGTTATTTAAGGCTGTATAATTTTATGAATTGCTGTATAACTGACGGTCCCGATGCAGGTACAGTTCTTGTTTTCCTAAATTATCACATGGTTTGCTCAGTCTTGCATCCTTAAATCTGGTAATTTGAGCAGTTTAGTTGAAGATAACAATATGTAATATAACAACCACTGTTAATTCCTATCATTTTGTTTTGAAACCCTGTATCATTTTTATTGTGTTTGCTTTTTGTTTTTGTCTACATTTTTGTTATTTTGTTATTGTTTGTGTTTTGGCCTTTTTAAAATAAAAAAATAAATAAATTATCACATTCCTTGGTTGCAAGAAACTCTTGAAAACAGCTAAAATGAAAACACCTCAGCTGTCTTTCTTCTATTCTGAATTTTTTTCTTTCAGAAACCCTAGGGACTTACACATTTGAAAGAAGATTAAGAGTAGTCTCCACACTAAAATAAGGCAGATTTGTCCTGTGCAGCTCCTCTTTCCCGCCACCAGCAAGATTCCTGGTAGCTGCCCCTGAGGAGCAGCAGGCACTAGGGGCTCTCACTCTCATAGAAGGCTTCCCAGGGGCATGGTGTTCACATCTCTCCCATATGTTCGTATACTTCTCCCACATATTTCTACCTTGGAACTCCCTCATGTGTGTACCCCCTGGGCTTTCACTCTGTCCTTCACCAGTCCCCATTCACAGCTCTGTCCTGAGCTGCAGCTGCTTCAGGAACACAGAGGCAAACTTTGCTCTTCTCTGCAGGCATCTCAGACGCCATGTTTGTCGCAGTTCTCTGTTCTCTAAGGAAATCTATATCTATAAGATGGGGGTTTTTCCTCTCAAACTCGGAAATGCCAAAAAATCCAATTATTCTTTCTCCCATCTTTCCAAGGCAAAGTACTCTTGTAACTCTAGGGCTGCTTCTCTATAATCATCAAATGTGTGCCCCTACTCAGCGAAAGTTTTCGCTGGTGATTTTCTCACCAAAAAAGTAAAGAAACTGAGAAAATGATACTGAGATTCAAAGCTAGCAGATTGCTTTCTTCAACAGGGTGTTCTACACCAACGGTTATTTTTTCAATAATAAACAATAATAAGCTTTAAAGGAAGATTGCTCAAAATATTCTACAAAATGTTACATTTAAATAAGGGGATAATTTTTAAAAGGGGAGTCATAGTTTTTTGTTTTGTTTGTTTTGCTTAGAAGTGATATCAGTATTAACTTTTAACAAGAGAAGTTGTAGGATATTTAATTTATTGTTTGTTAGACATTTCTTGAAATCATTCATAAACATGTGTTAAATGATTAATATATTCATTACAAATGTACATGTTTGTTTCGACCAACATTTTGAAATGTAAACGGTTCTTTTGAGATTTTGTTTTATGAAAAATATCAACATTTTGATAACCAAATAATAAGAGAATAACAACAGCTATTACACTGTGCATCATTATCTTCAAAGTAGTTACTCGGTGCAAGACATAAACCAAAAAGATTGTTACAAAAAAGCAACAGATAACACACTTTTTTTTCTTGTTTTATTATTTTCAAAAGAAAAAAATAAAATTAGAACAGACTCTCAAAACAGGCTAATAGGAGAGTAACAATAATTACTGCATTGTGTATTATTATATTCACAGCAATTACTCCAAGATATAGGCATGAAATATTATTCAAACAGCATTAGAACAAACCTTTCGTTTCAATGAACTAAGAGAAACTAACTGTATAACTATCTTAACTAACAATGATAAACTATTATCCCCAAAGTACATTTATTTTTACTGCTTTAAAAAATCCTTCCCATTTGTATAGTAAAATTAGTTAATTATTTTTGCAATTAGTAAATAATGAAGAGAACCTAAATAATAAAGGAAAAAGCTCATACTACCACGGTAATAATTTTTAAAACTATCCATCCTCTTTGGCACAGTAAAATTATTTTTGAAGCTAATTGCTGGAGACCGGGCTGTACAGGGTTCAGTTGGTGAATGAAGAGACCCCTGGCTGTGTTGAAAAAGTACAAATTCACAACCTCTTTAAAGACAAGATAATGCCGCAGCTGCGGGGCTGACAATCCCCATTCCAGAGCAATAATACTGTCAGCCTTGGAGATCAAATTTCTCTTAATTAGCAATATTTACTGGTTTGTTCTAAATTCTTTCCTGGGCATTTGTACCCCCACTTCCTGCAGCCCCAAATCTGTGGAAACCCAATAAATATGAGTTGTTCAGAGCACTCAGGGCCTTAACTCCCAGAGAGTTTTGACCTTCCCGGACTCTCCAAACCATGTTACAGTGTCTCTTTTATTTAAGCCTTCACCATAACTCATTTTAGGAGACTAGTGGCTAGGCCAAGTCTCTGATAAGTAATAACTAAAAGAACCTACAAAATAAAGGAAAAAGTTTCATGCTATAACACAGATACCAGAACACAATTGTGGTCTTTTTAATAAGTAGTTATTTTTTAAAAAAATTTTAAAACAGGCTTACACTGTCTTTTGTAGAGACTAAATGGCCAAGGGACGCATCATCAATAGCAATGCTCATTCGTAGAAGCCAATAATACTTATTAACCCTGAATTCATTCTCTATCTCTGTCTCTTTCTCTGTCTCTGTCTCTGTTTATCTCTGTATGTGTCTCTGTTTCTCTGTGTCTCTGTCTGTCTCTGTCTCTCTGTCTCTCTCTGTCTGTCTCTCTCTCTCTCTCTCTCTTGCTTTAAACTTGCTGAAACGACCTATTGAGAACTCAGTGATGCCAGCTTTGACCCAGAGATATGCCCTCTAGTGGAAGAAATATATAATCTGAAACAGTAACCTTCATGTTCCATTTATGGGAACCCTAGGAGTGAGGTAGAGATAAACTCTTAATACATAATATTCAATTTTACTCAAATTGCTTTCTTCCAGATCTTTTTGCTCTACCTCAACCCAGTTTTCTACTGATCTGTACCGGAATTTGGGGTCCAAAGGAAATTGAGTGGAGTTATTAGATTAATAAGAACAATTGATCAGTTCAGTTTTTCCAAGCAATTCAGCAAAGATATAAAGGCATTATGGTGCTGCTTAGGGTTACTTGCTTCACATTAGAGGAATAAAAGGTAACAGTTGAATTTGGATAGATGGAATAAAATTTTTGGAACTTTTTTATGTCTTATTCTACTACCATGGGTAGAGATGAAAAGAGACAGCTGCAATTTAGTGGAGATAATTTCTCAGGAACAAAGCTTTTAACCAAGTGCTAACCAACTACTGGGCTAAGTGAAGTAAGAAAGCATGACAAAGGCAAATATACAGATTAAACATAAATAAATAGCAATTATTTTACTATAATCAATGACACAACTGAAATTGTAGTTTTGAATCATATTGCAATTATTTAAAAATTCCTTTTCCTTGCTTGGGCATTCTGTAATGTTTTATTTAGCAGTGGTGATGATGCAGTCCTGTATCAATATGACACTGCAGTAGTACTATGACAAATCTTGGACACTGCTCCATGGAAGAAGTAAGTGCACTTTTCTACCACTTCATATCACATAATCAATAGTCAATTCTCTATTTTCATTTTACAGAAGACCTTGGAGTACACGTCCTTATTCATCACCCTCCACTTATCTTTCTCCCTATGGGTAACTTTCTAAATCTACCTGCTGACTCTCTGTCCACCTCTCCATTAGAGCCACATCATCTCTGTAAACTTTCTAGAATATCCCAGGCCTGCTCTGTGCCTTGTGTCTTTCATTCAGATAGATGCATGGATAGATAGATAGATAGATAGATAGATAGATAGATAGATAGATTATAGATAGATGATAGATGGAAGGATTATGAGTGTGTGTGTATTTGTGCGTGTGCATGTGTGCACTGGGGTACTGGGGATTTAATCCAAAATTTTGCTTTAAGCTTATCCCCAGACCACTCCCTTTCTTTCTTCCTTTCTCTTCTTTTCTATTCTTTTCTTTTCTTTCCTTCCTTCTCTTTCTTTCTCTCTCTTTCTCTCTTTCTTTCTTTTTTCTTTCTTTCTTCCTTCCTTCTTTCCCACTTTTCTTCCTTCTTTTCTTTCTTTCTATCTTATTTTGAGACAGGGTCTCACTCAGATTCCCAGGCTGGGCTTAAACTTACAATTCTCCTGCTTCAGCCTCCCAAAATTCTGAGATGGCATGTGTGCACCACCGATATTTCTACTGACAATTCTTTCTATCCATAATCCTCTTTTCCCAAATGTGTGTGCAACTGCTGACTTACTCATCTGTTTCATGTCTTGGCTTAAAGGCCTGTTTCTAATGAAGCCTCCTTGAACTCCTATTTAAAATCATCATAAACAGCACGTCTACTCCTAAGGCCTTCCTCAACTTCTTTCAATAGCACATTATCTTCTGATATTCTGTATAATTTAGTAATTTACCCTGTCTAATTTTTTATTCTTTCTCCTCACTATAGAACAAAATCGGGATTCTTTGTATTCATTCTCTCATGTATCTTTTGACTAGAAAGTTGCCTAATGCTTAGTAGATGCTAAAGAGCATTATGTTGGAGCAAGCATGAAGATTCTTGGAACTATGTAAAGGAAGAGATGTTTCTATATATTTAAACACATATTCAAAATGCACACATGCTGTAAAGCCTAGCAATGAAATCCAATATTTTTATTTGGTCAGTATCGCACTTTCATGGGATTTTTTTGTCTCCAACTCCCTGACTCCATGTAAAACCATTTGGGGAAACAAATTACAGGAACTTATCACCTTGACCACAAGTTTGAGTCTGCAGCCCCAGGGAGGGAAATCCTTTTCTCTCATACAGGATTTAAAATTATGAATACAAACAAATAGGACTGGAAGCCATCCAATGGTAACTCCCCAAAGAGATAGCTAACAAGATTTTACAACTGAGATTTTTTTCTCCAAAATTGTGCTGTTCCCTTCACAAGCCCCAGTTATTGAGACTTTTCCTTAAGTATATGAACTCTTCCTAAACCTTGCAGAAAGTATCTCTTTTCTTACATAAATTCATCATGTTTAATGTCATGAACATCAAGGGTGTTAGATTTTACACTAGCAAGCATCTGGTTTCTGCCAGATGTTATGGCAATTCAGATACTTAGGAGGCTGCAGCAAGAGGGTCACAAGTTTGAGACCAGCCTAGAAAACGTAGTGAAATCTTGTCTCAAAATTTAAAATAAAAATAAAAATAAAAAGAATATATAAAGAACTAAAACAATCAGATACCCCTAATTTAAAGACCCAATTTAAAAATGGGTATCTGAAATGAATAGACACTTCTCAGAGGAAGAAGTAGAAATGACAAATAAATACATGAAAAAATGTTTAACACTGGCCATTCAAGAAATGCAAATTAGAACAACACTGAGATTCCATCTCACTCCAGAAAGAATGGCTGTCACCAATAAATCAATCAATAACAAATGCTGGAGGGGTTATGGGGGAAAAGGAACTCTTCTCCACTGTTGGTGGGAGTGTAGATTGGTGCAACCATTGTGGAAATTAGAGCGAGATTCCTCAAAAGCTAAGACTAGAGGTCCCATTTGACCAAGGTATTCCCATTCTTGGTATCTTCCCAAAAGAATTAGAAGCATACCACAGCAGTATATGCATACCCATGTTCAAAGTGGTTCAGTTTGTAATAGCTAAATCTTGCAAACAGCCCAAATGCCCATCAACTGATGAATGGACAAATAAAATGTGATTTTTTATATACATTGGAGTATGATTGTCATAGAAAAGGATAATCTTGAGACATTTTAGGTAAATAGATGCAACTTGAGATCATGCCTTTTGGTGAAATAAATCAGACACACATGTTTAAATACTGTTTAAGGGAAATGACACCTTTCAAAATAGCATCTAAAAAAGATGAAATACTTAGGAATCAATCTAACAAAAGAAGTGAAAGATATATATACTGAAAATTATAGTACTGTGAAAAAAGAGGTCGAAGAAGATATCAGAAAATGGGAAGATATTCATTGCTCATGGATAAGAAGAGCCAACACTCAGAAAATGGCCATACTCCCAAAATTATTGTACAGATTAAATGCAATTCCAATTAATATACCATTAGTATACCTCACAGATCTACAGAAAATACTCTTAAAGTTCATCTGGAGCCAGAAGAGGCCTAGGATAGCAAAATCTTGGGAAACAAAGGAAAGGCAGGAGACATCACAATTCCTGACTTAAAATTATATTACAAAGCTACTGTGTGCTAAAATCAGCATGGTACTGTCACAAAAACAGACCTTAAGATCGATGGAACAGATTAGAAGGTACAGACACAACTACATACACACTCAGTCACCTTATCTTTGACAAAGGGGCCAAACATGTTCATTGGAAAGAAGATAGCCTAATAAATGGTGCTGGAAAAACTGGCTTTCCACATGCCAAAGACTAAAACTAGACACATGTGTTTCACCATGCACTCAATTAAAGTCAAAATGGATCAAAGATCTAAATATTAAAACAGAAACACTAAATTTATTGGAAGAGAAAGTAGGTAATAATCTTGAAGACGTTGGGGTAGGCAGAAAGTTCATGAACAAAAACTAAACTGCATGGGAAATACTTCAGAGAATCAACAACTGGGATCTCCTCTTATTGAAAAGTTTTTGCACATCTAAAGAAATCATCAATAAAGTAAAAAAGAAAACCCTCAAACTGGAAAAAAAAAATTAGCCAACTGCCCCTCAGAAAAGGGACTTCTATCTAGGACATATAAAGAATTTTAAAAAATCAGGCCTCCCAAATTCAAAGACCCAATCCAAAAATGGGCATCTGAGATGAATACACACTTCTCTAATGAAGCGATACTAATGGTGAATAAATACATGAAAAAATGTTCAACATCATTAGTCATTCGAGAAATGCAAATTAAAACAACACTGAGATTCCATCTCACCCCAGAAAGAAAGGTTATCATCAAGAAATCAACCAATAACAAATGCTGGAGAGGCTGTGGGGAGAAAGGAACCCTACTAGATTGCCAGTGGAAGTGTAGATTGGTGAAACCACTGTGGAAATCAATTTGGAGATTCTTCACAAAACTAGGTTTAGAAGTCCCATTTAACCCAGCTGTTCCCCTTCTGGGTATTTTCCTAGAAGAATAAAAGACATCATACCACAGCGATATATGTACACCCATGTTTACAGCACCACAATTTGTTATAGGTAAATCTTGGAAACAACCCAGATGCTCAGCCACTGAGGAATGGATGAAAAAAGTTGTATTTTTGAACAATGGAGTATTACTCAGCTATTAAAAGAAGATAAACTCAAGGCTTTTGTAAGTAAATGGATGCAACTAGATACCATACTCATAAATGAAATAAATCGGACCCACATGTGTAAACATCATATTTTCTCCTTGGTGTAGGAAGCTGAAAGACTAGGTAAAACTCAAAATGTACAATAGATGATAGGAAAGGGAAAAAAAATTGCTCAAAGGAAGGAATGACTGGGATGAGGGAAAGAAGGAAAAAGAAAGAAGGAAGGCAAAACATAAGTAAACATATATGAAGAGCTGTGATGACTGTATTGCTGTTGTCTGATGGTGTATTGAAATGAACAGTTAATGATTATAATTTTTTATATACTGATTGACTTTGCATGCTTGTGCCTGGTGGTGTGCCAAACTAACCTGAAGGTAACAATATGCAATGGAATTACAATGGTGAACTCCTACCATCTTGTCTAGTGAAACTCTGTATTATCTCTAATGTTTTATTGAAGAATTATTTTCTTATTCTCTTTAATGATTTGAACAATCTTTCATTCTTCCATCTGATAATCTGAGCAATGTAGTTGAGGATAGCGATATGCAATGTAATAACCAGTGTGATTTGTATTAATTTGTCTTGAGACCCTGTATCACTTTGAATGTTCTTGCTTTGATTTATTTATGCTTGTGATACTGGTATGCTTCTACTGTTCTATTTTTTTGTTTGTTTATGTCTCATGTACTACTCTCTTTAAAAAAAAAAATTCTTTTTAAATACCGTTTCATTTCTCTGGTGTGAGAAACCAAAAGTGTAAATAAAGACCAAAATGTACAAGAGATACTGGGAAATGGAAAGATAACATTCAAATGTGAAGGGAAATAAGGAAACAAGAAAGGAAAACGGAAAAAACGGTCAAGAAAAAAATAGAAGGAAAAATGGAATCAATGATTTTAAAAATAAGAAAGAGAAGAAGGGTTGAAGGAGGGGAGGGGAATGGGAAAAAAGGGAAACAAGATGTAGTTTGTACAGGTACAAATTCCCTATGATGAACGTTATTATTGTGTGTCTCTAAAGTGTACCAATACAATTTTTTAAATGCAAAAAGAAGGAGGTTGAGGAGGTAGTTCAGTGCTCCTTGAGTTCAAACCCTAGTACTGCAAAAAGAAAAAAAAATAACAAAAGAAAAGAAGTTAGTTTGCTATAATTTCATAATTTCATGGAAGTGGGTAGGAGACTCGAGAGCCAATGACATAGGACAGCTCATTTCTTACAGACATAACAGTAGCCAGCGAATAATGATGTATACTGAGCACCAATTCCCACAAGGAAATATGAAGAGGTCTGGATGACACCTGTGGACCCAGGTGTGTGTGCTACATGAGGGAAAACCAGAGCACAAGTGACCAAGACAGCTGTAAAACCTCTGGCTTCAAACCTGCTTCTTCCTGATGCTACCTCCTGAGCTCTCTTCTGAGAACATTTTCTTTAGAAAACTTTTAACCAAAAATTCTTTCTCTGTCTTTTACAGATGTAAATCTTTATAAATCCTTCTGGTCAGTTTTAGAACCCATGAATGTCTTCCTTCAGGGCCCGGAGGGATTCCTTTGAAATGGAATCACCACTGTGGAAGGTGGCCCCTTCTCTTCTGCTTTCTGTGCCAAGGTAGAAGCTCACTTCAGTGAGTGCCTTGCTGGAAGTTACAGAGCTACCTCCTGTAATAAAACATTAGAAGTTAATTTTTCTGCTCTATAAAGCCGATTAGTAAACAAACAGGCTTAATGTCCTCCCACCTTGTTTGAGTGGAATTGCCTGCTTCAGACCAAGTTCCCACTTTCTTCTCCATTGAAATGTATTTAAATAAGACTTCTTTGCCTAGCACAATTTACACTTTGATGTAGGGTACCTGAAACTTTTACATACGCTATAATTATACCTGTCCTTAGAAACACAGTCTCTTTTTTTTTTTTTTTTTTTTGGAAGGCTTCTCACCATAGAAACACCATGAAGAAGGTGGTTTGGGAACAAGACCAGCTGAAGCCTCTGCTCCTGAGATGAACAGAAAAGTGAAAGACGCTTGAAAAATTGTTCCCCAATAGTTTGTTCTGTTCCTTGAAAACAAGGAAGCCTAACATAATTTTTGAAATTTTTTTCTATTGCCTTATGAAAGTAAATCCACTTTTATTGCCTTTGAGTAATCAGGCTAGTCTAGATAAAAATCTCTCCACAGTGACTAAAGCAATTATATTTGAAGAAATAATTGCTCAGATTCAAAGCCACCACATCCTGTCAAATACCAAGTAAATGAAATAATTTATATGTGAGGATTATTTAAAAGAAAGATTCTGTAATCAGACAGGCAGAATTCTTTTTTCAACTCTCCCTTTTTGTTTGTGTCTTCATTATGCTCTTACCTTTTCAAAGCTTCAATTTCCTCAACTCTTTAATGGGACAAAGTTCCACCCTCAGAAAGAATTAAATCTAATGGTGTGTGTAAAGTGCCAAGTATAGCACAAGACATGATTGTAAACAATCCAAATTTAAACATTTTTTAAACTGACACATAAAAGTGATACTTCTCTGTGAGTTAATATGGGACTGTGTAAAGTTCAAATTAGGGTAAGAATATCTGTCTCTTCTACCATTTATAATTTGTATAGTAAAAACATTCAGAATCTTTTCTTCGATCTTTTTTGATTGTATATAGTATTTTGCTATCATCTATAGTCACCCTGCTGTGCAGTAGAATTGAGAATTACTTCTCCTGAATGCAATTTAACTAAGGATCTTTCTTCATAGCTCACCACCCTTCCCTACAATTTAAACTTCCATTGAACTTATTTTACCATATGTTGACAGATTGCCTAGTTGGGGTAGTGTCTCACTTAGCAGTCGAGCTGTACTTGAGTTCTTCCTACCACTATGACTGCTGCTGATTTAAAACATATGTTTCATCACTACTTATTTCTACTCCGGCTACTATGAATGTCCTAGAAAAAAAAAATCTTGAAGTCCTTTGACTCAGTCTGATGTTCAATAGCGATTGATAAAGAGTCATAACAACATATAAACTGTTAGACTCACAGTCCCCAGGCCTAAAGCTAACTTATATACAGCTGCTTATTTTTGCCTAGTTATTGCCCCCTTGTTTTGATAGGAGTGTTAGAAAATGGGTCTGGATGAACAATTTCCTCTGTCATCAAGTGGTGGGAAAAATGGATTATTATGAAGTGCACTCTTCATTTCCTATTCCCTATATTTTATACTAGAAAAAATATTAGAGATATTGACAATTAAGACAGATAGATATTTAGGACCTGGCAAAAATAAATGCATGAGAATGAAGAGGGGCTGCAAGCTTTCCCAGCCAAATGTGTTTCAATCAAGAGCCATCGTTTCCATTTGCCCTAATCATGTAATTTTCTTTTGCCTTAGTCCAATGTACCTGATCTTGCTGATCAAAGTTTCCTAAATATTTTATCTGTAAAAACGAACATACTTTTAAAAACTCATACATTTCAAGTTCCAGAGTTATCAGTTCTCATTTCCACTCAAGTTACCAGACAACTGTAGAAAAAGCAAGGGCTTTGTTTCACACATATTTATACTAATTTCCTGGCTGTGACTTTTCTCAATTTTGTGACTATCACAAATGTGCTTACCTTTACCTCACTTTCTTAATCTAGAAAATGGTGATATAACACATCCTCAAAATTTCTTCAAGAATCCGTAGCACCATATATCTGAGCAGCTGAAGCATAATAGAACTTTAATGACAGTTATTTTTCTTAACTTTTTCCCTTTCTTATGAAAATGTTATTGTGAATATGTCACTGTGACCCACAAAGAACTCATTTATCCACTCTTTCTCAGAGAGTGGGAAAAGAAGGAGAGAATATAATAATAACATTGGGAGAGTTATTCATTTAATAATCTTTTTAAAATTATGTGAATTTCCTTGGAAAGGAATAGAGAGCCACGGACATGGTGGAACCAGAAGTTATCGTAGTTACCTAACTTTTAGGCTAGTTCCATTGTTCTCCACTGAAGCCCTGTTTGATAGATATCAATATTTCAATGTTCCTTTCTTCCCCAACTACTAGGTCCACAATAGGGTAAGGCAGTGATTTTCCCCACTGTGACCTCTGTACCATTATGGAGGAGTTTCTCAGAACTGAAATATTTCACACTATAGGAGGCTCTCTCTTCACTCTTGTCAGCTGAATGCTCCCCCAATCCTTCCCAACTTTTAAGTGTACAGACACAAAGAACCGATTCAAAAACATATAATTATTGTGTACATGTTCTAAATATTATAAGATAAGATGAAGCAAAATACGTTGTTTTCTCAGGATTATCCGTCAGCAGGCCCAGACTGTAGGAAGGAAAACAAACTCTAGAACGTATTAGTATCTTCCTATTAAAATTCATGGTCCTCCCTATCTAGGGTTCCTTCTATTCACTGATAAATGGTGAATCTATGCTTTCCTGGAAATTCAGAACTAAAAGAATTTTAATACCAAACCTCTAGTTCAAGGCCCAGTTCATCCTGCAAGCTCATTTATCCTGTATTCTTTCTTTAATTCTGTTGCTCATTTAGGGATAGACTGGGGCAAAGAAGAAAATAAATAGATAAAATGTGGCATTTGACTGTGAAATGTCCCATACAAGGATGTATTCTGTATTATGTATTATGTATTATGTCCCATACAAGGATGTATTCTAGACCCTAGTGACCTTCACAGAGAAGGCTTTCTAACCAAGAAAGTATCTGGCTCTATCCAATTCTTAGGGTACTTTTAACATTGGCATTTTTAAAACCTCTAAATGAGGAAATGACAGAATGAAAATTGAGTTACATCACCATTCCTAATTCCTGGAGATTTGGGGAAGCTTGTATTGAGTATTTTACTTTCATTTTGAGGTTCCCTTTACTGATCTAGTAAACTGTAGGTCTCAAGCTACTTTTTTGGAAGTCCCCACCAATATTTGAAAGAACTTCTCGCCACACTTACCAACACTAAAACCAGAATTCTGTTACTATATTGTGATGTTTCCTTCTGTCAGTACACTTTTTCTCAAAATTATGTTTGTTTTAACTTAGACATTTTACACTTCTCTTTTATTGTTTGCCTATAAAACTCCCAGAAAAAATGCTGGCTGTCTTGTCATCTTAGCTTCCAAGTATTGGACTGCGATGTAGTGTTTATTGTCTAAAACATCAGAGTCTGTCATTGCTGTATTCTTTTGTTATTCCCAGCTTCATATGAAGAAAGATATCAATTTATTTGAGCAAACCAGAAAGGCGATGGTTGTTTCTATATTCATTATGCTAAAACCACTCTACTATATCTCTATTTATTCCATATAATTTCTCTCACACTTCCATTGGTGATGCAAGTAAATAAGTATCACTCTCAAGAAGTCCCTTAGACCATGATACTTGGGACAGGACTGGAGATTCCAGACACATCAAATAAAGAACATCTAAAAGGCCCTGAAAGCAGGGGCGGGGGATTTAGCTCAGTGGCACAGCACCTGCCTGGCAAGTGTAAGGTTGTGAGTTCGATTCCTGGTACTGGAAAAAAACCAAGAGGTCCTGAAAGAGACCAGGAGTTCTTACGGAAAGTTCTAATGTGTCAAAAAGACTAAACTTTTGCCTGAATACAACCTGAAAATGAGCCCGTGAATTCCTTTAAATATCACCCATACTATGAAATGTTTCATTCTACATGGTGAAGAGACTACAGAAAATAAAAGATTTAACTAATGTAAAAATTAAAATGGAAACAATTTCAGTAAAATTATCTGCAAATGAATCCACCTGTTTAAAAAACCTGTAATGTGAGTCTGATGTAGTTAAATCTGAATTTTCAGCAGAGATTCTACACAAAGAAGGAGACCTACAAATATAAAAACCATGAGGTAGGTTTCAGGAAAAGGTGAGAAAATTTAAAATTATTTTGAAATGATATTCACATGGAGGACAAAAACAAAATCTTCAAAGATGTGAAATTTTATGAAAATCACGAAGAAAACATTGCTATCAGAACGTAGAAGAATAAATAAAGTCACAAAAAACCTGAAAATGGCACCTTAGCAAGGGATAAAGAATTTTCATCCTTTCGACAGAAATTCGGGATAAACAGACTAGAAAACAGAGATGGTGTGAACTCTTTCTTAAAACAGTAAACATTAACTGTTCCTTTCAATAAACCAATAGAAATTAGTACAATTATCTTAGCACTTTCTTTCCCTTTCACACTATCTATTGTACCTTTCAGTTTTATTTATTCATTCATTTCCTATCATCTTGTTTTTGAAATTCTGCATCGTTTTTATAGTTTCTGTGTTATTTTGTTTTGTCTATGTTTTTGTTATTTTGGTTTTTTTCCTCTTTAAAAGAAAAATAAATAAGTAAAAACAGTACAGTAAGAAAAATATCCAGTGAACAATCATTTTCTTCATCAAAACTACACAAATAAAAAACATATAGGAAGAAGTGCCACTGTTCAAAAAAAGCTGCCAGTAGCAATCAGGATAATATAACAACAAATTCAGCAAGAGAATTAGGTTGGCTCTTTACAAGGAAATTCACTGAGAGAAAGATGTACAATGAACCAGGCATGGTGGCAGACACCTGTAATCCCAGCACTGGGGAGGCTGAGGCAAGAGGATTGCCATGAGTTTGAGGTCGGTCTGGGCTACATAGCAAGACTTTGTCTCAAAAATAAATAAATAAATAAATAATGTACAATTGATGTTCACCATATTTCTACCAGAAATGAGAATAAATTTAGTACCTGAAGAAAATATTTAGAGAATGAAACTATAAGTGTGTGACTAGAATGTAAAAAGCTTCAAACAAAGAAAAAGTACAATCTCCATTAATACATTCCATGCATAGTAGAACAAACTTGTAACTGTGGGTCATGGAGCAGATTAGTAGTGTTCTCTTCCTATCAAGTATAGCGACAAAAACTGAGATGTACTATTCAGACACTGCTAGACAGTCAAAAAAAATTGAAACTTGATACTAGAAAAATTCCCAACCAGAAAAGCAGATAGGAAAAATACAAAAACAATGAAAGGTGATTAACAAAGCTGAAATTTTAATAGGCATTCATTTTTCTGATCAAAATGTGCTCCAAAGGAAGACTTCTATAGACAACCTAATTAAGAGATTCAATTAATACAGACATTTGGATACATTTTCTAGACATCAGTTTCATTGTTATATGTATGTGTGTGTGTATATATATATATGTATATATATATATGTATATATATATATATATCTTCAACTTCATTTCTCCTGGATATATCCAGTAGACGCTCGATTGTATACTATTTTGATTTTCCCTTCTTTAAAGCACCTCCATACCATTTTCCATAATGGCTGTACCAATTTACATTTCCATCAACTCATGTGAAAAGATTCCCTCTTCTCCACATCTTCACCAAGGTTTCTACATAACAGCTGTCTTACCAGGTATGAGGTAATCTCACACTGTGGTTTTGACTTGCATGTCCCAGATGTTTAGTGATGGTTACCTCCTTTTCATATACTAGTTAGCCATTTATATTCTTCTTCAGAGAATATCCATTCAGTTCCTTTGTTCATTTTTAATGGGTATTTGTTATCTGGGTGTACACTGAAAGCAAATTATCTCTATATTCATTGTACTATTCTCCACAATAGCTAACATGTGGAAACAACCTAAGTGTTGGTCAAAGGACAAAAGGATAAAGAAATTGTGATAAGTATCAACAGTGGAATATTATTTAACTATAAAAAGAAAAATTCTTGCTACTTAAAACCCAAAATAATCATGGTGATAATATGCTCTTATTATTAGCATTTCTTAAAGTAGCAGTTTACCTTATTGACAGATATTTCTTCTTTTCTAATTTAAGTATCTAAAGCTTTAAATTTTCCTGCATGTACTGTATTAGTTTTAATCTACTAATGAGATATGTTTCAGTTTCAAATATATTTTTCAATTCAAAATACTTTCCAACTGACACTTTGAGTTTTCTTTAACTCATGGTTTATTTGCTTTTCAAAATATACGAGGGTTTTGCAGAAAATTTTCTAATGTGTTCTTCATTAATTACACTGTAATAATAAAATATTCTTTACATGATATCAATCCTTTTAAATATATTAAGATTTGTTTAAAGACCCAGGACACAGTCTCTTGCTAAGTAAATGCTCTTTGTGCTATTGAAAAACAATGCTTTCTTCTCTTGTTAGATAAAATGTTAATGTCACCTAGGTCAAGGTGGTTGATGAAGGACTTCAAATCTTCAGACCTTAGATTCATCTTCTTATCTCCTCTCTGCAATGTCTTTACATCTGTGACAAAACATTCTCACCCAGTTACAAGTAATAACTTAATTGTCCGAGCTTAATATCTACTTCCTAAAAGCATTACATTTCTCCTTAACTACCACATAAATTCCACATGTTCATTGATCCTGTATATCAACTCTCAGAAAGGTAAAAGATTTTGTTTTACTAAAAGTAACATAAAGGTAGTGAAATAATTGGCCTTATGTTATCAGTAAATAACTATGAGAGTTATGAAACAAGATTAAAGTGAAGAACAAATAAAAAATTCTTTTTATTTCAGATGATCACATTTTAATTGGAAATTTCAAAATCCCATCCTGAAGTCCAAATTAAGCAGCTTTAATTGATATTTTTAAAGTAGAACACACATTATAGTATCTAGGTCCATATCTCAGGTGTAGGTCAGGCAAAATTAAATGCAATAATTAAGAGAGGAAATTATTATTTCTTCCTAAAGAACATTTATTGAATGCCAGGCACTGTGGGAAAAATACATTGAATAAAATTTTTAAAGAGAAAAAAACTAACTGTTATAACCTCAGCTTCAAGATGAACAGCAAATTTCTTAGGCTGAAAATTCTTTTGGAAAAAACTTCCAGGTAGTTGGGAGGCTCATCCAGCCAAAAATGTCCACTCTGGGTGAAAGGACTCACTGATTGTGTGGTGATGATTTCAAAGTTGCCAAGTTAATTATTGTTTAAAAAACTCTAAAATTTTCTGATGTTGTTCACAAGTGTAAAATTCATAGTAATTTTACTTACTGTAACCAGTTATTTTCTGCTGCTTTGTATTTCCTTAACTTTATCTGAAAATTTTAAGTGTCGGTTTACTGTCCAATTTCCCCTGACACACATATTTCAGACAACCTGAATACTAAATATTACCACTTTTCTGGTTATAAAATGTGTTCACTTTCCTTGAGAAATGGGATTTTATTAAAAACAATACTTAAACTTTCAAAGCCTAGTGATCTAATTTTGAAACACCTATTAACAAAGGAACATAACGAAATGCTTTCTCTTTAGATTTTTGTTCCTAATTTTTCTAGGTAACATACATGAATTTCATGCAAAAAATTCAAGAAGTTTCAGTCTTTGCCATAAATGGATTAAATTAAAATAACTGGAAAATTATTTTAACACATCACCAATTTTGTATTTCCCTCTTTATTTCTTTAATGAGAGCAAAAGTTACCTTTAACACTCTGTTGATTCTATTTTTAAATTTCAAAACTGTTATTTTGGGACCCCTTAAGACATTTTTCTGCATAACAGTTGCTCCCATAACAATGATCCTGTTGCAGAGTTGCTCCCATAATGATGATCCTGGGGTCCTAAGTTGGCCCAGGGGTTTCCCTTGATATAACTGCCGTGAGTGCTGAGACCCTGCTCTAACTCTTGACATAATTTCAGTAAAGTTTCTAGAATAAGTGCAAGTGCACAGAGAGTAATTCCACTTGCTTTTAACACAAACTGGCATTTGTTAGGTGTATTGTATAACCTCTAATTGAAGTCAGATTGTTTAGGTGGAATTTATCATCACAGTTTTTTAGTTAGGCCCTTCCTCAATCTATGCTAACATTGTTCCAACTGTGTGCTTATGGATATTTCTAAACCCATCCTCTACACTGAGGACACAGTTGTGTTTCTCAGTTAGAAAACATGACACTGCCCTGCTGAAAACTCTTCTTTGTGCCAATTAGATAAAATATCACCAAAAGAAGAAATGGACAAATTACTTATGTCACTAACGCAAGAGGAATAAAATCCCCTGATAGTGACATGCTTAAAATCAGAACTTGTGTTCTTTCAGATCTCTGTTGGACACAGTTTTGTGCTCTCATTTGAGATGCAGGAGACTGAAAAGATGTCATTTCAGTTTCAGACACATTTGCATCTCTGTCTTTGCTTCATTTATTTTTTGTCCTCATTTACTTAGCATCTGCACACCTGCAGTCTCAGGCTGTTCTTCCACACACTCCTTGTATACAAAGGAGATACTTAGCAACCTCTGAAATGAAAGTACAATTCCTCCTCCTTTCACTGTTTCCCAGCTGTGTCACAGCTCCAATTCTATTCTGAGCTCAATCTCTGCAACCGGTACATTGTGGACAGCTGATTTCTTTGCAAACATGTTATTAAATATTGGCACATTCTTGAAATCAATTGTTCTAAGATTTTTAAAACATATTGTAAAAACACATGGTCTTTGGGTTCTTATAAATTAACATCAAAAGTGATGTTTCCTGACACACAAAGGCAGGGAGACAATCCCTCTATTTATAGCCTTACTTTTGGCCATACCACCTTCTCCATAATTTGTCTGTATTTCTCAACTTCTGAGGTGAAAGATGAGGTTTGCCATCCTCCAAAATTCATTATAGACAATAATTTATATTAAAAATTAATGACTTTCAAAAAGCAAATAGAATTTCCAAGACCTTTTCTTTCACTGTTGGAGTAACAGATCTAAATTAACACTGTTGAATTTCTAGAAAAGTTCCACATAATTTCTTTTGGTTCCTATACTTGTCAGGAACAAATAGCAGATGTTTCCTAGTCTTGTTTGCTTCCTCTGGTCACACTTAGATCACACTTTGAATATCATTATTTTGTGCTTCAGGTATTTCCAACTGCTTAGAAATCCAACATTTAAATTTAGGATATTAGGTACGGGAATATATCAGCAGCTTAGCACCTGTCTTGCAAGTGAGAGGTCTTGAGTTTGATTCCTGGTACCAAAAACAAAACAAAACAAATTTAGGATATTATCGACCACTGTGCCTTTAATTCTTCAGTTTGGGTTCCTCCTGTGAATGGAACTGGTTCATCAGTCAACTTTCAACTCTAGGACTGGGGGGCTCCGCCTCTAGTATATGGTTCATTGCGATCATCATCTTCTTAAATCATTACAGTGACCTTGAAATAGGTCCGTCTTCCTCTATGTTTGTCCCTATCCCTAAGTGTATTCTCGACAAAGCAGTCAGAACGATCCTCCCAGAAAGAAAACAGATTCTCTGATCAAAATTTTCCCGTGCTTTCACCCTACTCAAAGAAAAAGGCAGAAGTTCCAGAGTGACCTACAAGACTATGATATGCCTGTAAACTAATCTCTTGGGCTGAAATAGCAGATGAGGAGAGTACATGGTCTTCCTCACACCACTTCCATATCTGTGGTCATGGACAGAAGCTATAAGCATCATGCTTGGTCTATTACCAATGTGACAGGTGTTCAAATGACTCAGTCTCCTCAATCAGAGGGAAAAAATATCAGTGCAGGTTCAGAACCAGAAAGTACCTAATAACACATGCATCATGCTCAGCTCTAACACAGACATGAAATCAGAGGCCAACTTTAAACTTGACAGAATTTGTAGAAAGTCTACATACCGTATAACTTTATCTAGCCACCTAAACATAATTAAATCAGAAAACCAGACACAAGTTTAGCTACATTTCTTCTCTGGCATTGGTATCCACTGTATGGTACTCTGATCAGTAAAGACCATCTATATAGTTAGCTATATGACACCCTTCTCAATTAATTTCCAAAACTTTTAACTTGATTAAAACAAAAATAATTACTCTTGATAAAACAATATCTCCTGGGTTTGAGTCAATATACGTTTTGTAATGATTTATCCTTATGTAATCTTACCCATTTACAAAAAAAAATACATATAAATGAATGTATAATGATTAGAATTTGTGTAAACTCTTACTAAAAATTGATAAATATTAAACATGTGCTATAACACTCTGTTATAATTTGCTTTCAAGCTAAATGCATTTATTTCATAGTCTGAGAATTATTACCGTTCTGCATTTGAAGACTACTGGAAGCCTAGAGTTAATTGACACAGAAAATGGATCTAACTCCCTCAGAAGGAATATTTTCTCTTTAAATGCAGAAAATGAGAGCTCGGTAGACACATATAACATTCACTGGCAACTAAAGGTGAAAATACTAGTGCTTGGAGAGGGATACATTTAAGAGTGACACAAACTGACAATAGTTCTTAGATCTTTTAATATACTGACTGCAAATTGAGTACATGTAAATCTTTTGTGACTTGGATGATTTCATTTATGCTATGATATAACAACTAGTTTATTTGACCCCAACTGATCAAAAGGAAAAGTTATTAAGACACTTCCTGTTGAATCCTAACACAGGTGACAGTGAGAAGCTGATGACACAAGGGCTGTAGGAAACAAGCCGCATCTGGAACTGGCCTTCAGAGGAGGCAAAGAACAGAGGTATCATGGAAACCCCAGGCCTCGGTATGAGTACCTTAGGATTGAGAGAAGAAAGTGCTGGCAACCCTTTTTACCAACAGCTATTGGGTTTCCATAGGCAACATTGTAGGAGTAGGTAGATAGCAAACGGAAGCATGTTCTGGCTGGGAAAAAAGAAGGCAGGAATTGTTTAGAAACTGATGCTTAAAATCTGTGTCATAAGCATACATATGGCATACATTTAGTGGAGTTAAGTTTAGGTTAGTGCAAATTCAAGTCACTGAAATTTGGGTATAGATAAGATCATATTCTATTTTATAGGCAGAGATGGGAGCCCAGGTGATACTTGTATTTTAAGAACTCATTGTTCTCAAATTACTATACTGAGGTATGATGGATATGAAGAACCGTAACTATATCTCGTAAAAAACTCTGAGTTTAAAGTTACATATTCATCCACGAAACCATCCCTATTGTCAAATCCTTATAAAATGGGAAAAATCATATCTGCTCAGAATTTTTATGAGGATAGCATTAGTTAATATGAATAAAACATGCAAAGAATGTCTAGAATTTACAGGTTTTTTCAAGTGATATTATTCAATCAGTCTTAACCATAAATTAGATACTTCTTCTATTTGCTCTAATAATTAATATTTCTGTTAATGATTCATATATGATCCTTATCATATCCTTCACAAAGAAGTACATTTTCTATCTTACACTTTTGGCAATGATGCTCACACTTGGATCAAGACCATGGACAAGGAATGCAACGTAAAACCACTTTTAAAAGAGACTTGGGTACTTGGCTATTCAGAAAAAATAATGACACTATCCAAAGAAAATTATGATCTTGATAAACCAGTAAGATGATGGGAACATTTGCAAAAGAAAGTGACAATAGTGAAATTGTTCCTGAGGAAAGATGATGAGCCGGTTTCAGGTTAAAGCCAAATTTCCAAACATCTAGGGTACCTCCTGTGGGTAACTTGAAGAAGTAGCTCTGTGCTTTAAGCACACCATGCCCGTGGAATCCAGCTGCAGAGCAGGTGTTATATCCTTATCTTTCTTCATCGGCAGCCACAAACTTGGAGGTCTAAGCACCTGCTTCAGTTTATGCTGACTCACATGCCCCACCTCTTTGGATCATTCATTAGGTGAAAGGTAGCAGAGAGGAGTGCTCCAAGGTCCTGGATTAATGATGGATATGGATGTCATGCATTTCTTAGCCCTGAACTAGCATATTCTGACTTTTACAACACTCTCCCTCCAAATACAAATGATATTTCAAAAGAAATATACCAAAAACCATGAATATCCCAGCCCTTTATTTTTCCAAATGAAATTTTTGTCATTTCTACTATCTTTGTGTTTACAGAATAGTACAGGTTTGCACTGTCCACAAATAACATTATCTTTTGGTTTTATTTCTTGGTAACATGGAAAAGCTATTTCAAACTAATAAAAAAAAATGGAAGGCTCAAGTTCCAAGCTTCCAACAAGAACAATATCAATGCAAACTAACAAAAAAAAAAAAAGTAAGGCTGATATTCCAAGGTTCCAAACAGAACAATATCAATGGACCAACTACATCTTTTAGTGACAGGAATCTTAGGGACACATTAGTACCTGGAAATCTATCAGATAAAGATTTGTGTAACTAGAAGCTCTTCTGGCAAGTCAAAGTTTAATAGTAAAATACACAAGTATTTTAAATCATCCACTATATCAGGCTGTAATCTAGACAACAGATACAACTGTGATCAAGCCAGAAGAAATCTAGGATGCCACAGTGCTTATATTTTGAAGGACATCAATAGGTATAAAACATAAAAGATGGAAGTACAGTTAAATTAAATACTCAAAAACTGTCAGACTAGAACATGACTGAGGAGTGTGTTACTTTACTTTGTCAAATCTGCAAAAGTCTTTAAGAAGTTGACACCTAAGCTGAGAAGAAGACTGACATAACTGAGGGACAGAAAGAAATCCAATGTCACAGAAGTACACAGTAGAGGAAATATTGGACATAAAATCATAGAAGTTAGCTTGAGTCAGATATGTGCTTCAAAAATTATTGTGAAAAAAGAGCTCCAGCTTTTTAAAGAAAGCTCCAACCATAGCAAAGTTCTCTCAAATGGAAAACATAAAACACACTTTCACTACACACTTGTGGCACTACTTAAAAATTCCCCTATGGAACTGTTCTTTTTGAGAGAGGGTTCACAGTCAACAATCAAAGGAAACTTGACTTTCATTTACTGCTCCAAAGGAACCCTTAAAACTCCCCCTTCTTCCTGGTTCTGGATGAGCTTTCTGAAAATGTCATGTGGAAGGTCACTTATTCTCAGCAGCACAAGGACACACTCAGTGCCTCGTTGATGAATAAAAGCAGTCATAAAATAAAAGAAAAAATAAAGTCTATAACATGATAATAATAAGCATAAACCAAAATAACAAAGAAAAATAAAGAAATAACCAAGCTAGAATTAACCAACTCTTTTTCTTCATTGCCTTTGCTCTGGCACTGTCCATTAAAATTGTACTCAAACCATATGATTGCTTACTAATTGCTCAGAATGTGAACTTCACTCCTGTATATGCCCATCGACAAAGACACACATAGAAAAACACACACAATCATGGGTGTAGGAATGCCTGTCCAAACCTGCCATTATAAGACAAGTGCTATCTCTATGTTATTATTTTATTAAATATCTGGGAAATCAATAAACCCTGTAATCACCATGGAGTCTGAGGCATACATGTGTCTCATATCTCTGTTGAGAGACAAGGAAGAAATGGACTATTTCAATAAGTGTAGAGTAAAATGGCACAGAGTTGTCAAAGAAGAAATGGACTAAGACAATGTATCTGTCAATAAACATATCTCAATCAGCATTTATTGAAAACCATTACATTCAGGCAAAAGCAGCAACAGAATTTGCTCCAGGGGATGGCAAAATGAAAACACCGTGTCCCTCTTTGGAAAATTACAAAGAAAGTACAAGATGGCAACGGAAGAGCATTAGTTACAGCTGGGTGCTTCAGAGCATGGGACGGTGAGTGCTTATACAGATACATACACATAAGTCCTATTTTCAAGCATCTGAGAGAAAGAAGAGGCAAAAACCTGAACAATGGCAATAGAGCAGAAGAAATGAAAGGGTTGAGGAATATAAATCTAAATTTGGGAGAAGGCAATGCCTTCAGCTAAGCAATCCAGGGACATGTCCATGTAGAAAGAACCATCTGAGGTTCAGCTTGAGGTATCAATGTTGATGAACACGGAATCAAAGTAGAAATAATATATCTGGAAGATTAAAAGTAAAAATTTGCAAATGGAACATCCATATCTTTGCAAATCAAGCTTTGTGAAAAATATTGTATCTGTCTTCGCAGACATGAATGATATTTAAGAAGCAGACAACAATTTCATGTGTAATACAAACTAATGTCACCAGAAATGGTTTAGGCTTCTTTTCCACTTCAAGATTCTGGTTTTGACCCATGATTCTTGTGACAAGCAGAGCTGATGGACTGAACTTCTAGGGCATCCGATGTTGTCTTTTGAGGGAAAAGCGAGGCTGGATATACAGGAAGAGAGGACATTCCGATTTGAGCTATGGGAAAGAGAAAGATCTTAATTTCAAAAGATGGAGAATAGGGGGAAAGGGGGAAGGCAAACAAAAAATACAGGATATAAGGAAAGTTGATAGAGGTTAAAGAAACAAGCAACAAGAAAAGGCATACCTCTGCATTTTGCACCATGAGGCCAGGAAAACAAGCATGACCAGGGTGACGGTTACACTCAGATACATCAGCGTCAAGAGAAGGGAGTATTCACCTGCTTGGAGTAAAATAAACACATCAATCCATGAAACACTCTTATCACATTACACCGAGGCATCTAATGTTGCAGGGCAATGCGGGTCTTGGAAATTTCAGGAGAATTCTCTAGAGCTTTCATTTCAGTTCCATTGAATCACTGTTCCTCCTCCACCCCAACCTTCTTCCAGCAATTCATGAGATCCCTTTTTTCCTCTTTAGTCCCTTTAATTCCCTACTTTCTTTTCCTTCATATTTATCTGCTGCCATTCTCTACTCTTCTTTCTTTCAGTTCTCCCATTTTTAACTTTCCTGCATCTAGCGTTCATACCAATTTCCCCAGCTCCTCGTCCTAAACCCCTAGGTCCATCCTTGACAATTCCCAACTTAACCCTCATTCTTTCTCACCCCAGTGGATGATTATATCATGGCCTCCCAGACTGCTGTGCTTCACTCGGCAAGACAGCCCAGCGGCCTCCTCAGCCGCCACATCCAGACTTGCTTGGAGATACCATGTCTCATCAGCATTGGGCAGGACGTCCCCTCTCTTAGTGCCCTTCTGCTCCTGCTCACCCCGCATCCACATCACCCACACTGGCTTGGGGTGGAAGCCAGAGACGTGGCACAGCAGCTGCAGACGGCCAGGCCCAGGGCTGGGGCCTCTGGAGAGCCAGGCCTCAGGCTTCACTAAATAGGAGAAGATAAGAAGAAATGGAACTTTGATGAGCACCTCTGACCAGAGCACATGTGCTCAGGTGGCTTAGCAGTTTCAGGAATCACTTCTTTCTCTTTTTGAAAACAATACAACAAACATTATTCCCTCCATCCTCTCATTGTATGTTTCAAAATGATGAAGGAAAGTACTAAACTCAAAAATTCAAAGTACTAGAGGTAGGAGGGAAGAAAGGACTGGGCTCACCTCGCTGTTCCAGCTCTGACTTCCCTGCTGCCATGAGGCCTGCCAGAAATCGAGGGCAGTTACTGAGAAGGTACTGCCTTAACTTCCGGCAGAAGGTACCTCCTTAACTTCCCGGTAGCAATTGAGCTTCTCACAGACTTTCTGGGCTCGACTTCCAGCTCCTAGAGATGGATTCCAAGCACCTCCTTGGAAACTCATGAAATCAGATCCTTGGTATGCAGCATTTAAGAAGCTGTCCGAGGCCTGCCCACCATGCCAATTACATCCAATTGACATCTGAAATTCAAAGGGGTCTGCAGTGGACAGAAAAGAGAATCAATATGGAAAGAATGACATGGGAACATACATCCAATCTGGAGCATAACAGCTTGGGGGCAGCAGTGTGCTGCGGAATTACATGGGGGTGAGACTTGGCATGGAAAATGGGAAGGAAATTTGTAAGAAGTCATTCTGAAATTAAAAGTAATTTGAAATAATTAAGAGGATGCATAGATGGGCAGGCTGTCAGGCAGACAAGAGACTGGTCTCTAATAACTCATACAACAGAGATGATGTCCAGGTTGTGGCATAAGAACACTCAAGCTATGGAGAAAGCAGAAGATGACATTGTGCCCACAGGTAGGATGGATGTGCACACTCAGGTGTGCTATATGTATAATGGTGGATAATGAAGCAGAGGAGGTTGTGTGAGCCAAAGGGAGACAGAGAATAAAGCCAGGAAGGTGGAGGATGGTCAGAGGCTCTACACCAGCTCGTACTCTGAAGATGGCCAGAGACCTCAGACAGAACATCATTTGGGAATACCACACTCACATTCAAGCTGAAACTGATGAGCAAAATTGTGCACTTCCAGGGGGAAGCCATGGAAGTATAGCTGGAAAAGTGCCTGGAGGTTCTTCAACTCCTCCTTACTAAGGTTTCCTTGGGACCAGGGCTTCAGAAACGTGATGGTATCTGTGGTATCATTCCAGCCTTGAGTCTGCAGATCACCTAGCCAGGCTGAGCCGTGGGATTCTACCCAGGTGTTGTTTTTGAAGGAGGCAATGTAGAGCACACAGAAGATGAGGGGCTCTTCTGCTTCTGCTGGATGGTGCAATCCTAAAGCCTGGGGGGCTGAAACAGAGAGTGACTAGATGAGAGAGTGTAAGGGATGGCAGAAGAGATTCCACAGAATGCAGAGGAGTTCAGAGTGAAGAGCAAGAAAGGATATAGTTACAGGTTTCACATGTCCCAATGAGTCCTAAACCCTGGCCCAGTTTTCTTGCCACCAACTTAGACTGGAGGCCACAATTTTCAACCTGTAAACCAGCCTGGAATGCACACAACAAGAGCATCTAACAGAAGCTTTGTTCCCTTCATCCAGTTCCTCCCCAAAACTTCCTCTCCTGTGTGCCCAGACACAGACATCTCTCCACCTGAGCACTTCTTACCTGCTGTGCTTTCCCCATGGCAGACAAGTCCCTTGAAGAATAGGAGGATGAGGAGCAGCATTGAAGCTTTGGTAAGTTAGCCAGAAAACTGCCTTCTCAACTCAGATATCTGCTGTCCTTCCCTCACCCACTCACACTCTCGTCTGTCTTCCTCTGCTGCACAGACTAACCTCTCCTCTGCGCACTTCCCTACTAGAGAAGTCTCGCTGCCTCCCACAGCTGCCTTCTCCCACAGGTTCTCTCATTTCTCCTCCTGTCTCCCACTAGTGGCTTCCAGATTGTCTCCCTGCTCTTAGCTACATTGTCCCAGCCTTGCCTATTATACCACCTGCTGCTAAAAGATTTCTCAATTTGGACAAAGTCTGCCTGCCATCCGACAGAAAAAGTCAGCTGTTTTTGGCCTTCAAGAAATCAAGTCCACACTTGGGTTGTCAGTATCTCATCTATTAAAGAAAGTGGTGGAAGTTATCTGATGGTGCCCAGTAACCCTTCTGGCAGTTTCCCTGCTACTTACTTGTCCGTGCTCTTTTCCTCCTGTCTGCCAACTGAAACCCCATAATCCTTCTTCTTGGTCCTCTTGGTCCTTCTTCTGACGGGTTGTTAGTGCCTCTGAGTCTGTTTTGATCTTCTCACACACTCTGCCTGGACTCTGTGTCCCTGAGTCTCTCCTACCTCCCTTCATTCTGCTCTTCTCAGAGTCATTGTCAGAAGACACGAGGGTCCCAATAGGTACTTGTGCACTTCATAGACAAATCTCTATGCTCCACAGTGGAAAAGAAGCAACAATAACAAATTAATGCATGTTATCAAATTATCCTTTCCTCAGGTTCACTAGTCAAGCTGTGGGTCACTGTTAAGAATGTCTATGAGTGGGCTTGACCTCGAGGTGATGAACTCCTGGGAAGGCAGATTTTAACCCATTGTATAGGGGTATCCTGGGGATGGGATACCTGATCAAAATTTTTCTGTGGTTTCATCCTACTCAAAGAAAAAGCATAAGTTCCAGAATGACCTCCGAGACTATGGTATTCCTATAAATTAATCTCCTGGATTGAATTTGCAGATGAGAAGAGTATATGGGTATTCCTCACACTACTTCCATGCCTATGTTTGTGGACACATGCTATTAGCATCATGGTTGGCCTATCACCAATATGACAGATATTCAAATGACATCTACTGGCTTCATCCAGAGACCAAAAACCTCAGTGCAGTTTCAGATCCAGAGAGTACCTACAAACCCATGCCTGAAGCTTAGCTTTAACATAGACATGAAATCAGAGGCCAGCTTTAAACTTGACAAGACATGTAGAAAGTCTATATACCATGTAACTTTATCTATCCACCTAATCATAGTTAAATCAGAAAATTGTATGATACACATTTTGCTTGTTTTCCTCACTAGCATTGGTATCTACAATGTGGCACTCTGATCAATAAGGACTATCTGTGTAGTTAACTATACGACACCCTTCTCAATTAATTTTTAAAACTTTTAACTTGATTAAAACAAAGGTAATTATTGCTGATAAAAAATGCCTCCTAGGTTTCAGTCATTGTACATTTTGTAATGATTTCTCCCTGTTTAATTTTGCCTGGTTACACCAAAAAAAGAATGTATAACTATTAGAATGTTGTGTAAAGTCCTACTAAAATTGATAAATATTAAACATGTACTATAACATTCTGATATAATTTGCTTTGAAGAGGTGCCCACTGGAGATTGTACTACCCTCTGAAGCAAAGGCCCCACAGTTCAGACCCATCCTACCAGTTAGTCCAGCAAGAATGAAAGGCCCCAGAGCACACTTTGCCCACTCCCTCTGGTCGGATGATCATCTCTATTGAAGAACCCTGAGTAATAATGATTAAGGAGGGAAAAGAAACCAGCCTATTGCTGGACACTGGCACAAGTCTCTTGGTCCTTCTTTTCAATCCTGGCCTTCCTTCCAGCCGTCATACCTCAGTGAAAGGAGTCACTGGAGAGGAGGTAATTCACTATTTTTCACAATCCTTAGGCTGTACCTGGGATAGTTTTCTTTTTACACATTGCTTTTTAATTATGCCTGAAAGTCTAGTCCCTCTCTTGGGGAGAGATATTTCATCTTGTTTAAATACTGTAGTGTGTATGCACTCAGATTAGTTACTCTCTTCATCTCATGGAGACAGAAATAAATCCTGATGTATGGGCAACTAAAGGCAAAATTGGTAGGGTATTAAGAGCTGCTCCAGTACAGATATATCTCAGAGATTCTACTGTTTTCCTAACCACAGATAGTATCCTTTAAAACCTGAAGTTAAAAATAGGATTGTTACCTATAATTGATAACCTAAGGGCACAAGGCTTACTTGAGCCCTGTAACAGCCCATGCAATACTCCAATCTTGGGAATTCAAAACCCCAGAATGGAGATTAATGGGGAATGGAGATTAATACAGGACCTTAGATTGATAAATTTGGCTGTAGTGCTGTTACGGTTTATGTCTATGTGTCCCCCCAATGCCTCATGCGGACATGGGGCAGGCTTTTAGAGTTTGAATATGGGTGTGAAAGCTGCACCAGCCCTGGAGTGGATAGTTTGCATATGTAAGGGAGAGGAAGAAGCTGCTTGGGGGCATTCCTCCCCCATTCCTCCCTGGTGTGTGGTTGTTGCTTAGCTGTGTTCTGCCGCCCTGAGTGGGAGCTTTTTGCCATGTGCCACTCTGCCTTATAATCTGCCAAGTACGGATTGAAACTTCCACGAACTGTAAGCGAAATAAACCTTTCCTTCCTTAATTTGGGGTGTCAGATATTTTGTCCCAGCAATGAGAGAAAAGTAACCAAGACAAGAGCCAATTCACCCAATGGTACCTAACCCATGTACACTTCCTTCCCAAATTCCAGAAGATGTCAGTTGGTTTTAAGTGTTAGATTTAAAAGATGCCTTCTTTTGTATTCCTTTAATACAGATTATGTTTCTCTTTGCTTTTGAAAATCTTCATGACCAGGCCTCTCAATTGACATGCGCAGTGCTTCCCCAAGGGTTCAGGGATAGTCCACATCTTTTGGGGAAAGTGTTTTCCCATGATTTGGCATGCTTTGAGTTTTCCCAGGTCATAGTCTTATAGTATGTAGATGACATTCTTTTATGTGCCCCTGCAGAACAGCTCTGTAGCCAAGACACCTGTCCTTTGCCAAATTTTCTAGCAGACAGAGGTTATAAGGTCTCTAAATCTGAAGGACAACTTTGCAGTCTTGAGGTAAAATATTTAGGCCTCATCATATCCTAGGGAGCCTGCAGGCTAGGAAAATACAGAATTAAACCAATTCTTTCCTTGCCAAGGCCAAGACCCTAAAATAGCTAGGGGGATTCCTAGAAAGGCTATTGTTGCCTTTGGATACCAGGATATGGGGAGATTGCAAGACCCCTCTATCAACTTATAAGAGATGCCCAAAAGACAGATAACCATATCTGAACCTGGAAACCTGATTTCCAAACTGTGTTCCAGAAGCTGAAACAAGATCTTCTAAATACCCCAACCCTAAGCCTCCCCACAGGACACCATTTCAATTTATATGTTAATGAGAGATGAGGTATGGCTTTGGGAGTTCTTACATAAGATCAGGGACCCAATCAGCAGCCTATATGGTATCTGAGTCATGAATTAGACATTGTAGCAAAAGGATGGCATTCTTGCCTTAGAGCTATGTCAGCTGTAGCTCTTCTAGTGCTAGAAGCATCCAAGCTAACTTTAAGTAAAGCTCTCACTGTATATAGGCCTCACAATGTGTCAAGACTTCTTTCTTCCAAAGGGATCAATACCAGGCTCTACTTCTAGAAGGACCAGCCATTCAAATAAAGACATGCTCCTCCTTAAACTCTGCTACCTTTTTGCCAGAAAAGGAGGAAATTGATACTGACAGATATGACTGCAAACAGGTAATTCTCCATACATATGCAGCTGGAGAAGACTTATTAGACACACCCATTCCTGATTCTGATTTGACCCTTTTCCATGATGGAAGCTCCTTCATGGAAAATGGGACAAAGAAAGCAGGATATGCAGTGGTAACTTTACATCAGACTCTTGAAAGTAACTCACACCTTGGACTAGTGCTCAGCTAGCAGATCTCATAGCTCTGACCCTATCCTGTTTATTGGTATCCATTACCAGCTCCTCTTGGTGTAAATCTTTGCTGACTATACTCATAATAATCCTGCTGATCTTATTATTTGGCCCATGTATACTTAATTGTTTCTTTGGCTTTGTCTCCTCCAGGTTTAAAGCTATATGCCTACCCAAGATGAAAATGCCTGACAGCCTT
The DNA here is from genome assembly GCF_000276665.1 of Chinchilla lanigera. Lineage (NCBI taxonomy): Eukaryota > Metazoa > Chordata > Mammalia > Rodentia > Chinchillidae > Chinchilla > Chinchilla lanigera. The sequence goes on along the minus strand of NW_004955468.1, from coordinate 10,232,169 downwards.
TAAATAGATCCTCTGAAGAGTATATCTGACTGCCAATCAACAACTATGACCCCTTTCAGCCTAAAAAGCCAGAGTGGTCATCACCCACTATTCCCTCACAGCAGTTTGGGTTACTTCTTTAGAGGGGGGAAAGTTATAGGCAGCTGAGTTTGATAGAAATATTATAGGCAGTCAGACAGGGCCAGGCCCTGGAAGGGGCCAATATGGAAGACAAGATACCTTGCAAATGGAGACGTACTTGCTGCAGGCCAGACCTCAAGATAAAAGATTAAACAAGTGTACTCACATACCTCCCTAGGGATGGACATCAGGGATTGATATGATAAATAAGTAGCAATCACCTTGAAGAGTCACTGACCCAAGCCTTTACAGGAAAAGCCTCTATTCTGCATTCATGCCCACTTCCTACCTGGCTCACTTCCCCATTTGATCCCAACTAAATCAATTTTACCTGAACAATTATACTTGTAATCTTATTTGCTGAGCATAGCTTTGTCCCACCTCTTGTGATTTCCCATTTTTCCCCTCAACCTTGGACACACCTCACCTCCTGGTTTTGCTCTGTAGAAATCCTTAGAAAAGATGGGTTCCTTGGGCAACCCACTCAGACCCCCCTTCTGTCCCTCTCTTGGACAGAAACTTTCTTTCCCTCAATAAATATGTTCTGCTGTTAAAAAAATTTTTTTAAAAATTTGCTTTGAAGCTAAATGCATTTCTTTCATAGTTTGAGAATTATCATTGTTCTGTATTTGAAGAGTACCAGAAGCCTAGAGTTTATTGACACAGAAAATGGAACTAACTCCCTCAGAAGGAGTATTTTCCCTTTAAATGTAGAGGATGAATGCTGGGTACACACATATGACATTCACTGGCAACCAAAGTGAAACTACTAGTATTTGGAGAGGGATATATTTAAGAGTGACACAAACTGACAATATTTCTTAGGTCTTTTAATATATTGACTGCAAATTGGTATATGTAAATCCTTTGTGACTTAGATGATTTCATTGACTGCTATGTTATAACAATTGGTTAATTTGACCAGCCAACTGACCAAAAGGAAAAGTTATAAGGACACTTCCTGTTGAATCCTAATACAGGTGAGAGTGAGAAGCTGATGACACAAAGGCTGTAGGAAACAAGCGGCATCTGGACTTGGCCATCAGAGGAGGCAAACAGCAGAGGTATAATTGATGTCTGAGGCCCCTGTATGAGTACCTTAGGATGGAGAGAAAAGGTGCTGGCAACCGTTTTTACCAGCAGCTATTAGGCTTCCATAGGTAACACTGTAGGAGTAGATGGAAGCATGTTCTGGCTGGGAAAAAGGAAGGCAGGAATTGTTTAGAAACTGATGCTAAAATCTGAGTCATGAGCACAGGTGAGGCACATATTTGCTGGAACTAAGATTATAGTAGTGCAAATTTAAGTCACTGAAATTTGGGTATAGATACAATCATACCATACTTTGTAGGCACAGATGTGAGCATGGGTGACACTTATGTTTTAAGAACTTGCTGTTTTAAAATTTCTATCCTGAGGTATGATTGATATGAAGATCCATGAGTATATCTTGTACAAAACTCTATGAGTTCAAAAATACATTTTCATCCATGAAACCACCCCATTATCAAGCCTTGTAAAATGGAATAATAATATCTGCTCAGAATTTTTATGAGGATAACATTAGTTAATATGAATAAAGCATGCAAAGATTGTCTAGAATTTACAGGTTCTTTTCAAATGATATTATTCAATCAGTCTTAGCCATAAATTAGATACTTCCTTTATTTGCTCTAATAATTAATAATTGTGTTAATGATTAATATATGATCCTTATCATATCCTTCACAAAAGAGTACATTTTCTATTTTACATGTTTGGCAATGATGCTCACACCTAGATCAAGACCATGGAGAAGGAATGCAATGTAAAATAACTTTTGAAAGAGACTTGGGTGTTCGCTTATTCAGAAAGAATAATGACATTATCCAAAAAACATTTTTATCTCAATAAGCAGATAGATGGTGGGAACAATTTTGAAAAAAAGTGACAATAGTAAAATAGTATATGAGAAAAGATGATGAGCTGGTTTCAGGTTAAAGCCAAATTTCCAACCAGCTAGGGTAGGTTCCGTGGGTGACCTGAACAGGCAGCTCTGTGTTTTAAGCACTAGCCCTTGGAACCCAGTTACAGAGCAGGTGTCATATGCTTATCTTTCTTCATCTACAGGCAGTGAACTTGGAGGTCTAAGCACCTGCTTCAGTTTATTCTGATTCACATATTCTACCAACTTGGGTCACCTCATTCAATAAATGTAAGATAGCAGAGAGTAGTTCTCCAAGAGCCTGTAAGTAAGGGCCTGGATCCCACAGAAATGTCTTTCATGAGTCCAGCTGAAGACCTAGAGCTCATAACAGTGCTCCTATGAATCCACCTGGAGGCCCAGAGCCCAGAACATATCTCATGCAGTTCTGTTTCATGGATCTGCACTGGGAAGACTCAAAGGTCAGTGGTGGGATATAGGAAGTCTATGACAGCAGGCTAAGGGGTCTATGATGGAGTCAGGAAGCAAAGTGCAAAGTAAGAATCAGAGATCCTCTGAAAAGTACCACAGCCATCCTCAGCAACAGTGAGGTCCTGAGCTCCTCCTCTGATCAAGGTGGCTGAGTTCCCATCAGGAAAGCCAATGCAGCAAGCTTCTCCAGAAGA